>NW_027529173.1:898676-948625 GCF_008692635.1 Crocuta crocuta
CCCGTAACCAACGCCGTGGGGACTAGTGAAAGATTATAACATGACCAAGTTCACCCTGGGAAACTCAAACTCATTTCACGCCACCAAGGGCTTCCAAAAAAGCTGTCATGCCTCCCTTTGACGGAAGTAAAACACGTAATAAACAGAGGCGTAGGACTTCAGTTCTGGGGGTGGTTTCAAATGATTGATTTCCTCACCTGAAAAGCCATCTGGCACAGGAAGGTGAGCCTGTCCTTCTCAAACAGCGCCTGGCTGGTGTAGAGGAAGATGGCGTAGGTGATGCTCTCCATCAGGACTGAGACGCGGCCTTGTACATCCTCCACCTTGTCAGCCTGCTCAATTGCTCTGTGGAACAGCACGTTGAAAGCCTGGGGAATTCAAAGTGACTGGTAAAGGGTGGAAACTGTCTAGCTAGCTCCACACACGGTCAAAATGGGGGATCGTTTTTGGTTGAACTTTATACAAAAGTGCCACACTGTTTTCCAAAATGGTTTTACCACTTGGCATCCTCATTGGGAACGTGCAAGAGTTGCAGTACTGTACCTGTGCTAAGCCTTGTTACTGCCAGTCTTGTAAAACTGTAGCCATTCTATTTGGTATATAGTAATACTTCTTTCTTTTACTTTGCATTTTTCTGATGAATACTGAGCATTTAAAAACGGGCTTATGGGCAATACTCATAACCATATACACCATGTCTGTTCAAACCTTCCATTAACTGAGTTGCCCAACTTCTTTATATATTCTGATGTGAGTTATTTGTTAGATACATGCATTGGAAACAGGTGTTAATAGTCTGTAACTCACCTATTTATTTTCTTAATGTCTTGTGAAGATCATAAATTTTTAATAAGGTTCAATTTATTATTTGTTTTCTATTGTATCCTAAGAAATCTTTGCCTAACCCAAAGCCCAAAGATGTGCTCTCATTTTTTTCCCCAGAAATCTCATAGCTTCGCTTACTCATTTTGAGCTAGTTTTGTAAGAAGTGTGATGTAATGTTCAAGGTTCATTTTATTCTTTGTGGGTACCCAGTTTTCTCACCATGTGTTATCAAAGCTATACCTTCTTCATTAAGGTGTCTCAGTATCACTGCCCAAAATCCCTTGAATGTACATTTGTGGGATTACTTGTGGACTCTGTTATTACTTGTGGATTTTTCTTGAAGCCAATTAATATCGGTTTCTAACAAGCCCTGAAATCGTGGATCATAAGTTTTCTAAATTTGTTGTTCTTTCTCAAAATTATTTAGCTCTTTTAAATCCTTTTAATTTCTACACAAACTTTGGAATCAGCTTGCCAATTTCTATTTTTGAAAAAGCCTTTGGGGATTTGACTGAGATGGAATTGAATCTACAGATCAATTTGGAAAGAACTATCATCTTTTTTGTTTTTAATGTTTTTTATTTATTTCTAGGAGAGAGAGAGAGAGCGCGTGAGCAGGGGAGGGTCAGAGAGAGAGGGAGTCACAGACTCTGAAACAGGCTCCAGGCTTGAGCTGGCTGTCAGCACAGAACCCGACGCGGGGCTCGAACCCACGAACCACGAGATCATGACCCAAGAGAAAGTCGGACGCTTAACCGACTAAGCCACCCAGGCGCACCAGAACTATCATCTTAATAATACTGAGTGCTCTAATCCACAAACACGGTATCTCTTTCCATGGTGTTATCTCAACAATGTTTTGTAGCATTTAGAAACAGATCTTGTATTTGTTAAAATTATCCCTAAGAGTTTCATGAATTTGGAAGTGACTGTAAATGGTACTGAGTTACTTATTTTCCAGTTGTTTGCTCTTCATATATAAAAACAATGGATTTTGAGTATTGACTTTATATCCTGCCATCTTGCTAAAAACTTACTTCTTAGTCCTAGTAGATTTTTTTGGGTAGATTTCTTATGATTGTTTATATACATGATTAGGTCATTTGTGGAAAAAAAGATACTCCTTCTTTCAAAATGTCTACGCCTTTTATTATATTATCGCACTGGCGATAACTTGCAGGGCAGTATTGAATAGAAGTATTCAGAGAAGACTTTCTTGTTCCTGACCTTAAGGGAAAGCATTTAGTTTTACAACATCAAGTATAATACTAGCTGTAGATTTTTGTGGATATCTTTTTTTCACATTGAGCAGTTAACCAGGTATTGAAATTTGTCAGATTCTTTGACTGCATGCATCCACTGAAGTGATCACATGGCTTTTCTCTGTTGTTCTAGTAATATGAAGACTTGTGTTATTTTTAAGATGTTTAACCAGCTTGTATTCATGGTATAAATTCCACTTGGGCATAATATATTGTTCTTTTTATTCATGGCTGGGTTCAATTTACCAATCCATCCATCCTCCCTCTCTCCCTTCCTTTGAGAAAGAGAGAGAGCAGGGGCTCCTGGGTGGCTTAGTCGGTTAGGCATCCGACTTTCACTTAGGTCATGATCTCGAAGTTCGTGGGTTCGAGCCCCTGATCGGGCTCTGTGCTGGCTTCCAGCTCAGAGCCTGGAGCCTGCTTCAGAGACTGTATCTCCCTCTCTCTCTGACCCTCCCCTGCTCACACTGTCTCTCTCTCTCTCTCTCTCTCTCCCCTAGAAATAATAAAATAAAAATTAAAAAAATAAAAAAAAAGAGAAAGAGAGAGCAGAAACACTAGGAGGGGTGAAGGGCAGAGAGAAAGAGAATCTTAAGCAGGTTCCATGCTCAGTGTGGAGCCTGACCCTCAACCCCATGACCCTGAGATCATGACCTGAACCAAAACCAAGAGGGGGATACTCAACTAACTGAGCCACCCAAGCACCTCCAACCAATCTTTCTTGATTAGCTTTGCGACAATGTTCATGAAAGGGTCTGCTCTGTGGTGTCTTAGTCTAGTTTTGGTATTTGGGTGATACTGTGATGATACTACTGATTTATTTTTATTACTCTTTATACACTATGGTTGTTCCAAAATCCAACCACACTGTGCTTCTCAGAATTTTTGCACACTGGCTCCACACTACCAGAAACCTTCTAGTTACTCCTAACTCTTTTCCTCTTCATCACTGTCCATATCCAATCCATTTCTTAGCTGATTACTCTAGCTTCAAGCCATATGACAAGTCTATTAACTTTTGAGTCTATTGTCATTCTAACGGGCATAAGCTTCAAACCTTTCAATACATTAATTTTGCAGAGAAAACTATAATCCAAAAGCCCCCATCTGGCCAATGAGGCCTCCCATGATCTAGACTCCTGTCTTGCCATCTTCTCCCTCACTCATTAATTACCCACCAGTCACAAACATTCATTTACCACCTGGAATCACAAACTCGTTCATGTCCCACACATCCTTGTTTTCTCCAAACATTCCATACACAGCTAAGCTCTATAGGAATCACTCCAATGTCACTCCCTCTGAGAGGCCTTCCCTGAACCAAGAGTAAAACAGCCTATCTTTACTATTCTTTCTCATTGTATTTACCACTTTTACAGACAGACAGACAGACAGACACACACACAGACACACACACACCTGGTTTCTTTCAAAACTGTACCCTCAGTA
Source organism: Crocuta crocuta (assembly GCF_008692635.1). Lineage (NCBI taxonomy): Eukaryota > Metazoa > Chordata > Mammalia > Carnivora > Hyaenidae > Crocuta > Crocuta crocuta. The sequence goes on from NW_027529173.1 coordinate 902,213, forward strand.
ACCAGCACAACATCTGGCATAATGGTTGATCTCAACAGCTATTTGTTTAAAAAGTGAGTGACAGAATGAATGAATACTGCCCAGAGGCACAATGATGCAAAGTAAAAAGCATGGTCTATGAGATCAGTCATGAGTTCAAATCCTGCCTTTTACAATTATGATGTGAATTATTGAGCAGTTCGTTTTAAAATGTTTTTTTAAAAATATAGGGATAAAATAATATACTTTATTGAGATGTTTTAGGCATAAGAATGAACCAAAGTAGGAAAATGTCTTGTATATAACAGAGTAACTTAATGAATAGTTACTCTCACTCTTTTTCCCATTATACTAAAATAACATGGGTTATTTTTCTTTATAAGACACCTACATCTTCACAAAGAAAGTATAGGAGTCTCAAGGAGAATTCCCTTATATATAATAAACTCAAGACTGTTTAAGAAAACAAAACCAGGGGGGGCGCCTGGGTGGCTTCGTTGGTTAAGCGTCCGACTTTCGCTTGGGTCATGATCTCGCGGTTTGTGGGTTCGAGCCCCGCGTCGGGCTCTGTGCTGAGAGCTAGCTCAGAGCCTGGATACTGCTTCGGATTCTGAGTCTCCCTCTCTCTCTGACCCTCCCCTGCTCATGCTGTCTCTCTCTCTCCTAGAAATAAATAAAACATTTAAAAAAAAAAAAAAAGAAAACAAAACCAGGGGCGCCTGGGTGGCTCAGTTGGTTGACCCTCCGACTTCAGCTCAGGTCATGATCTCACTGTTAGTGGGTTCAAGCCCAGCATCGGGCTCTGTGCTGAGAGCTAGCTCAGAGCCTGGATACTGCTTCGGATTCTGTGTCTCCCTCTCTCTCTGACCCTCCCCTGCTCATGCTGTCTCTCTCTCAGAAATAAATAAAACGTTAAAAGAAAATTTTTTTAAAAATATAAAAAAATAAAAAGCAAAACCAAATGTATTATGATGACACATAATTTAATTATCTCAGAGTCTTACTGAAAATTATAAATAAAAGTTCCAGAGAAAATGAAGATTTTTTTTTTTTTTTTTTTTTCNGGACTCCTTACTGGATACACCAATTGCTTAAAAATAAATTCCACCCTTCCAGAAACAAATTGAACTCATGGAATTTAAAATGTTTCCTAGCTTATTCAGCATACCTTCAAAGAGAATTGATAGATGGGGTTAATTTTTCTGAGGTCATTAATAACAAAATAAAGAAGAGATGCTCTTGCTGCCACTGGTCTGTAACATTCTCGGGCCTCGTTGATTTTTCTTTCATTTTCTTTGGCTTCAATCACCTATGGTGAGATCAAACGACATAAGTCACTTACTCTTCATGTTCTTTATGTTTACCCAAGTGATGGAAGGGACATATCTAAAGTGAAGAATTATTCATATTAAAACAGAAAACCTGGGGGAGCCTGGGTGGCTCAGTCAGCCGAGCTCTCTCTCTTTCTCTCTCTCTCTCTCAAATAAATAAAACATTAAATTTTTTTTTTAAAACAGAAAACGTATGAAATCTAAGTGCTTGAGTTTTTCCAAAATTATTTAATTCAGATTTTAAAATAAGTTTTTTCATAAACTGAGTTTTCAGTGAGAAGAGACATAAGTCTAGCTGTGTTATGGTTACAGATTAAGCAAACCTGACTGGTGATTATGGTTTTACAGAATTTGTTCTGAGTAATGTCACCTTCCTGCCTCCCTTCTCTTTTTCAGGTTTAATAAACCCAGCTATATCACCTCCCAGGGATAGTTCTTACAAGTCTGCTGAGTCAATTCAATGCTGATAACTTTATTAGTCAACAAGGTATACGAAAGTAGCCAAGGTCAATAATATATCCAATAGCCACGCTTAGTAAAAGAGCCTTTACATGCAGACTCTCATGACTGTTTGACTTTGCACCCGATGATCCGTATGCTCATATATTTCCATTTAGCTTATCTTTATCTATTATCCTCTGGGTACCTTCAGAGAGATAATTAAAACAACAATAACACCACCACCACTCAACCAACATACTCTTTTTTATTCAAGGCTCAAATACCTTAAACAACTTTTTAAAAAAAATCTAGGACTACTGCTGGTCCCATAGCTGGGTTTTTTTTTTTAATGTTTATTTTTATTTTTGAGAGAGAGTACATGAGTTGGCAGGGAGGGGGGGGGACAAAGAGAGAGTAGGACGGAGGATCTGAAGCAGGCTCTGTGCTGACAGCAATGATCTGATGTGGGACTCGAACTCATGAACCATGAGATCATGACCTGAGCTGAGGCTGGATGCTAAACTGACTGAGCCACCCAGGCGCCCCTGGTTCTATAGCTTTCTAAGATAGCTCCCCCCGCCCCACCTTTTTTACAGACTTGATTCTTTATACTTGTGTACAAAAGGAAATAAAACTAGAGCAGAGAGGGGAAATCCCTACTACATAGCAATATATTAAGAAGATAGGAAGAGGCATTTTAAGAGACAATTAGAAGCTAACTTCAAAGCTAAGACCTAATTTACTTAATTGCTCTAATCTTTACCATCTTAGGAGCCACCTAGAATTCACTTACTTAAAAGGATAGAGTAATTTGGGATTCCATTTCTTTGTTTAAATTAAGATAAACATATAGGATGTGTGGTGATACGGTCTCACATGGGTAATTAATAGATTACTAAGTAATGAGGATATTGCAGAAAGCAAATACAGTTCCTCCCATTTTGACACAATGGAGTTTTAAGGTTCGTGGACACCTGTGGAAGTCCTAAGCGCACACCACGCGTCAGGCATGTTGGGACATAGGCTGGACATTCAGCAGGAAGTCTACTCAATAAAACATTTACTGGCTTTCAGGAAATGTCATTGTTTCCCAGGGTGAATAATGCATCTGAGTACAGCGGGAGACCATCCCTTGCTCGCACTCCCACCAGCAAAGGCCCGTAAACACGACTTTAGCTCTAAATACTTCTCTAAAATGTACAACAGACCACGAAACCTGTGGCGAGGCTGGAAGGTGTCAGTTTGCCAGAGCTGGAGGCTAAGCCTTTTTCTATTTTAGACCATATAAGCCAGCAGGCCTCCAATTCTCTTCAGATTTAGTCACTCGGAAAAAATAATAGCCTCACAGAGTCTCATGTGAATGACAGCATCTCTGCTGAATTACGAGAGGCACAAGTTTAACTACCTCTGGCTCCGTGCAGAGCCCCACACATTCTGATTTTTAAGGGCAGTTTATTAAATGACCTGAAATCCACAAGTGAGTCCTCTTAAGGAAACTGTCAAGTTTGATCAGATTTTTATCCCGACCACTTGATTCAAAGGGAGCACCATGGCCCTCCAGGTGTGCTTTGCGCCTTCTTACTTTCCGCTCTATCTCTGCCGCGGTGGCCTTGGTCCTCTCCAGCCTCTCTACCAGCTCCGTGTCATCGAGGAAGCTCCCCTCTGCTGCAGAGAGGCGCAGGAGGAGGTCGTCCTCTAGATACTTCAGCTCTATCTTGAAGTCATTCTGGTGCTTTGTCAAAACCAACTAACACAAACCAAGAAAAGTGTGAGAAATGGTGGTTAAATTCATGTCTGTAAGCAGTTTCTTTAATTATCAATTTCGTGGGACCATATATAGTAAACACACTTAAAATTAAAAACACAAAATCAAAAACATACTAATCATCATCTTTTAAAACATTTTAATGTTTTAATAAACATTTATTTATTCTAAGAGAGAGAGAGACAGAAATGGGGGGGGGGGAGAGGGAGGAAGCATGAGCAGGGGAGGGGCAGGGAGTGAGAGAGACACTGAATCCAAAGCAGGCCCCAGGCTCTGAGGTGTCAGTACAGAGCTTGATGCGGGGCTGGAACTCACAAACTGCAAGATCATGACCTGAGCTGAAGCTGGATGCTTAACTGACTGAGCCACCCAGGCGCCCTCAAAACTTATTTTAAAACAAGTCAGTGGTGTGCCTGGGTGGCTGAGGCTTTTGAGCAGCCAACTTTGGCTCAGGTCATGATCATGTGAGTTCGAGCCCCATATCGGGCTCACTGCTGTCAATGAAGAGCTCACTCTAGATCCTCTGTTCCCCCTCTTCTGCCCCTCCTTCATTTGCATGCATACGTACCCTGTCTCTCAAAGGTAAACATTAATTTTTTTAAGCAAGTCAGAAAATATGTTAAGATCTGGCTATACTCCAGCGTCCAGAGAATGAATGTCTATGATAATCATTTAACATTGTGAGCCTAGAGGAAGAGTCTATTCTATTCTATAGGAAGAAACTTCTTCAACTCTAAAAAGTCATCATTTCCGTCCTCACAAAGGAAAAAAGCTAATCCTCAATTGCCACTCTAAAAGCCAGAGGAATGGGTAAATATGGACAAAAAGCTGATGGAGAACATTCACGGGGTAATAGACTACTTGCTGGAGGCAGAGCTACCGTCTGGGAGCCCAGTCTTAGGAAGCTGTCCATGCTTTTGTGTATTTACCTCTAACAGACTTACCTGGTTCTCACAGTGAAGACCAGAAAAATAAAATCTCCTGCTTTGGGCAGTTGAAGGGGAAAAGCAACTATTTTAAAATATGCCCAGGGGAAAGCAACCATTTAAATTATACAAGAGCTTTCTGTTTTCTTAACAAAAGCCTTTCCTCAATGGAAATTACATTATCAGAGCCTTTTCAGGCCTAAGGAGAAGGATGATTGGACAACTCAGGAGCCTCAATCTCCTTTCTCATACAGGAGAGATAAAAATAAATGACTCTTCTGAAGAGAGAAACCCTGAAATTTAATCATGGTATTACCGAATACTTCCCATCCACAATACGTTACCACCATACCACATCAACAGAGTCCTCCCAATATGGTAACAGGGGATTACAATAGAGAGCTCCAAGGTACTGACTCTATTTAAGAAGCAATTTCTAGGGAAATCCAAAGACCCAGGGAGACAGATACATGAGAGGAAAGTGAAGCCTATGACAGCAGCAGGTACAGCAAACATGACACACAGCCTAACTCCTAGGCACATAAATATAATATAAAACCTAATGCTAAAGCTCTACTGCCTCACTTCAAATTATCCAATAGATCCTATTTGGCTTTCAATAAAAAAGTACAAGGCAAGCAAGATAAAAGACAAAAAGCACAGTAGGAAGAGATAACAGACTTCAGAACAAGACTCAAGGATGGCAGAAATTTTGCAATCATCAGACTGGGAATTAAAAATAATTATGCTTATTGTGCTAAGGGCCTCTTGAGAAACTGAAAAACACACAAGACCACTTGGACAATTTAAGTAGAGAGATCGAAACTCTATGAAAATGTTAGAAATAAACACTATGACAGAAATGAAGGATGCCATTGATGGGCTCATCAGTAGGCTGGATACAGTCAAGGGAATCATCAGCAAACTCAAATATAGGTCCCCAGAAACTTTTCAAACTGAAAAGGAAATAAAAAATAATAGGGGAAAAAAAGGAAAAGAACACTCAATAACTGTAGGAAAATTGAAAAAAGTTTAACACACATATCATAAGAATACCTGAAGGAGAAAAAGGAGAATAAATAGTGGAGTTAATAATGGCTAAGAATTGGGGCACCTGGATAGTTCAGTTGGTTAAGTGTCCAACCTCAGCTCAGGTCATGATCTCACGGTTCATGGGTTTGGGCTCTGTATTAGGCTCTGTGCTGAAAGCTAGCTCAGAGCCTGGAGCCTTCTTTAGATTCTGTGTCTCCCTCTCTCTCTGACCTTCCCCTACTCTCTCTCTCGCTCTCTCACACACACAGAAATAAATTTTAAAAAAAATTAAAAATGTTTAAAAAATGGCTAAGAATTTTCCAAAATGACATTCACCAAACCACAGATCCAGGAAGCTCACAGCAGAGTTAGTAACAAAAAATTACACCCAGACATATCATATTCAAACTACAGAAAATCAAATACAAAGAAATAACGTGAAAAGAAGTGACAAGAAAAAATAAACCTCACCTATCCATGAAAGAGGACAAGAATTACATACAACTTCTAAAAAACCATGCAAGCAAGGAAAGAGCAAGTATTCAAAAATAAGCAATCAGTCTACAAGTCTATATTCTGCCAGTCTTCAAAAATTAAGGAAAAATACAGATATTTTAAAGAGAAAAACCTGAAGGATTCTGTCACCAGTAGACATGTATTACAAGAAATATTAATTATTATTACTTTTTAAAATATTTTTATTTATTTCTAGGAGAAAGAGAGAGAGAGACAGCGTGATCAGGGGGAGGGTCAGAGAGAGAGGGAGACACAGATTCTGAAATAGGCTCCAGGCTCTGAGCTGGCAGTCAGCACAGAGCCCGATGCAGGGCTCGAACCCACGAACCGCAAGATCATGACCTAAGTGAAAGTCGGACGCTTAACCAACTAAGGCACCCAGGCGTCCCAAGAAATATTAATTATTTTTTGTCACAGAGGGAAAAAAATGATATAGGTCAGAAACTCACATGCACATAAAGGAAGAATGTCAGAGAAAGAATAAATGAAGGTAAAAATCTCTTTCTTACTCTGGAGAGAACTGTTCAAAATAACACAGACAACAAGGTACTCAGTGATTATAACTTCTGATAAATGAAATGAATGACAACAATGTTTCCAGAGGCGGGAGGGAAGAAATGGGAAAACTGGTACAAGATATTTCCACTCAAAAGGAGGCAGTATAATAATCTGACTTGAAAATGGACTTAGGTTACTTGTAAATGTATATAGTAAATACTAAAAACACCCCATTACGTTAAAAAAAAAAAAAGAAGTATTACTTTTATGCTGAGAGAGGACAGGTATTGGAATCATATGAAATGCTTAATTAAAACCAGAGAAGGTAGAAAGAGAAAAAAAAAAAAGAAAAGGGTTACAAAGAGTGCAGTAAATAAAGCAGTGACAAAAATGGTAAGTTTTAATCCAACTGCATTAATCATCTCTTTGTGAATTTTCTAAAATACATCAATTAAAAGACAGAGACTGACATAATGGATTAAAAAGTAGGACCCAACTGTCTATTATCTAAAAGAAATCTACTTTGCTTAAAGGTAAAAGGATGGAGAAAGATATACCATTTACCACTCAACAAAAAAAGCTGGAGCAGCTACATTAATTTCAGACAAAGCAGACATGAGAACAAGGAAAATTATCAAGACCAAAGGGGAGAATTACACAATGATAAAGGGTCAATTCTCTAAAAAAAAAAAAAAAAAAAAAAAAAAAGCAAGCATACAAATCCTTAGGGAGTATGTCTCTGACAACAGAGTGTCAAAATACATGAGGCAGAAACTGAGAGAACTCCAAGAAGCACCCAAGGTCACATTGCTGCAGAATTCAAAACTCCTGTATCTAGAACTAATAGATTCTGGTAGACAGAGAATCAGTAACAATAGAGCTGAACCAAACAGCACTGTTAACTGGATGTAATGGACATTTACAGAATACAGTAAAACCTTGGATTGTGAGTAACTTGTTCTGCAAGTGTTTCATATGACGAGCAAACGTTTCTAATAAATTTGAACTTGATAAAGGAGCAATGTCTTGGAATATGAGTAGTACGTGACACTGAGTGTCACATAATCACCAACGAATCAATGGTGCTTCTCCCTCCCTCCTTCTGCCTCTCTCCCTGTGGGATTGTGGGTGATTGACAAAGCAATGTTACATTTCCACAAAATCTTCAAAAGGAGGCAAGTGTCATTGGATAGGTTCCTTGCTAAAGCTACACAAAAAAAGATTCTATTGAGCCAACAGATAGTAGTGCTTCCATTAGAGCTAGTGAAAGTCATTTACACAATAACTCTCTTCTCTCATCTTCCTCACACCAGCCATAAAGTTTTCAAAGGTAAGTGCAGGTTCATTTATTTTTCCTTGTATTTTGGATTTTCTTTATTACTCTGTATTATATTACAATATTGTAAACATTTTTACATGAATATTTTGGGGTTGTCGAATGAATCATCTGAGTTTTCATTATTTCTCATGGGGAAATTCGCTTTGATATACAAATGCTTTGGATTACACAGATGTTTCTGGAAAAACTGATGCTCGCAAACCAAGGTTTTACTGTGCTCTATCAAATAATAGGAGAGTACATATTTTTTTCAAGCTCACATAAAATATTCACATGATAAACCAAACTCTGAACCACAAAACATACGTGAAAAAGTTTTCAAAAACAGAAATAGAAAGTATGCTCTCAAATCACAATGAAATTAAATAGGGAATCACTAACTGTAAAGACAGCTGGAAAAATCATCAACTATTTGGAGATTAAACAGCACACTTTTATTTTTATTTTATTTTTTTTATTTATTTTTTTTTAAATGTTTTATTTATTTCTAGGAGAGAGAGAGAGAGAGACAGCGTGAGCAAGGGAGGGTCAGAGAGAGAGGGAGTCACAGACCGAAACAGGCTCCAGGCTCTGAGCTGGCAGTCAGCACAGAGCCCGATGCGGGGCTCGAACCCACGAACCGCGAGATCATGACCTCAGCGAAAGTCGGACGCTTAACCGACTAAGCCACCCAGGCGCCCCTAAACAGCACACTTTTAAATAACATGTAGGTGAAAGAAATCTCAAGAGATATTACAAATATATTAAACTAACTAAAAATGAAAATACAATTTATCAAATTGTGTGAGATGAAGCAAAAGCAGTGCTTAGAGGAAATGCGTAGCATTGAACACATATATTAGAAAAGCAGAAAGATCTAAATTATTTATCTAAACTTTTATCTTAAGAAACTACTTAAAGAAGAGCAATATAAATATAAAGCAAGGAGATGAAAACAAACAATAAAAATTAGAGCAAAAATCAATAAAATTTAAAACATGAAACCAATGGGGGAACAATCATTAGCCAAAAGTTATTTCTTTACAAAAATCAACAAAATTTATAGCCCTGAAGCCAGGCTAACCAAGAAAAAGAGAAACACAAATTACAAGGTCAGAAACTAAAGACGGACCATCACTACTGATTCTATGGTCATTAAAGGATAATAAAAGGATATTATGAACAAGTTTATGCACATAAATTTGATAATTTAGATGCAGTAGAACAATTCCTTGAAAGACACATCTATCAAGAACTCACACTAGGAAAGCTAGGTAATCTGAATAGTCCTATACCTAATTAAAACTCTGAATGACAATAACTTTCAAAAAAAAAAAAAAAAAGAAAAAGAAAGACAAAGAAAGCACCTGGCCCAGATGATTTCACTGAGTTTACCAAAGACTTAAGGATGAAATGCTGTCAACTTTCTACCATTTCTTCCAGAAAAAAGAAGCAAAGGGAATACTTTCTAATTTTATGAGGTCAGCATTAGCCTAATACTGAAACCACATAAAGCCATTGCAAGAAAATACAAAGTATACACCAGTATCTTTCATGAGCATACATGTAAAAATCCTGAACAAAATATGAGCAAACAAAATCAAACACGTGTGTGAAAAGAATTATATACCATACTAAGTCGGACTTATGCCAGATATGCAAATCTGGTTCAACACTGAAAAGTCAAGTAATGTAATCCATTGCATCAAAAGGCTTAAGAAAAAATATGATATACCAATGGATGAAGAAAAACATTTGATGAAATCTGACAATGATTTATGGTAACAACTCCCAGCAAACTAGAAATAGAGGAGAACTTCAACTTGATAGAGAACATCTAAAAATGAAATCTACATTTAATAAATATTCCACTTAATGGTGATGAACTAGATGCTTTCCCCCAAAACTGGAACTGGCACAAATATCTCCTTTCACCACTTCTATTCAACATTATACTGAAAGTCTTAAACTAATTCAGTAAGGCCAGAAAAATAAATAAAATGTATACAGAATGGGAAGGAAGAAATAAACAATCTTTATTCACACATGGTTGTCTTTGTAGAAATTCCCAAAGAATCAACAAAAGGATTCCTAACTAACAAGAGATGATAACAAAGCTGAAAGATACAAGGTTAATATACAAAACTCAACTGCTTTTCTATATGCTAGCAATGAATGACTAGAAATCAAAATGTATACTGCAACACCATTTACACTAGCACCAAAAAACTGAACTACTCAGATATAAATCTAAGAAATTATATTGAAGATACATATGAAGAATTCTACCATGTTCTGATGAAAGAGATCAAAGATCTAAAAACCATAGAGATAATTCATATTCTTGATAGGAAAACTCAATATTGTTATGATATCACCCTTTCCTTTCTGTGATTCAACATACTGTCAGTCAAAATCCCAGCACATTATTTTGTGGATATTGACAAACTGATTCTAAAGTATACATAGAAAGAGCCAACAGTCAGTGTATGGAAGAAAAACAAGTTGGAAGACTGACAATACTAAGCTTGAAGACTTGCTATAAAGCTACCACTATTAAGGAAGGTATGGTATTCACAAAGTAGAAAAGAGATCCACAGAAATATGCTCTACTGATCTCTGACAAGTGGCAAAGGCAATGCAAGGAGAAAAGACAAGTTCTTCAACAAATGGTGCTGGACAGCTGGGTATCCATATGTAAAAGAATGAAGCTGGATCCCTACCTCACACTGCATACAAAAATTAACTCAAAGTGGATTATGGACCCGAATGTAAGAACTAAAGCCATAAAACTCCTAGAAGAAAACACAGAAGTAAATCTTCATGGACTTGTATGAGGCAATGATTTCTTAGATATGATATCAAAAGCACAAGCAACAAAGAAAAAAAGAGATAAACTGGATTTCATTAAATTAAAAACTTACACGCTTCAGAAGACACCATCAATAAAGTGAAGACAATCCACAGAATGGGAGAAAATAATTTTATTTTACGTGCCCAATGAGAGTATAATATTAAAAAAAAAAACACAAAGACCTCCACAATACAATAATAAAACTAACCCAATTTTAAAAATGGGAAAAGGATTTGAATAGATGTTTCTCCAAAAAGGACACATACAACCAATACATACATGAAAAGAAGCTCAACTCCATTAGCCTGTAGGGAAAAGGAATCAAAACCATAATGAAATACCACTTCACACACACTAATGGGGCTATTAGCAAAGAGAGAGAGAGGTGCTGGTGAGGATGTGAAGAAACTGGGTCCTTTGTACACAGATGGTAGAAATGTAAAATGGTGCAGCTGCTTTGAAAACAGTCTGGTAGTTCCTCAAATATTAAATGTAGAGTCAATATATAACCCAGCAATTCTGCTTCTAGGTACATACCCAAGAGAATTGAAAAATGCATGTCCACACAACAACTTATGCATAAACACTCATAGAAGCATTAAACATCATAAGCAAAAAGTAGAATCAACCGGAATATCCATAAACCCATGATGGCATAAATAAAATATGGCATATATATATCTGTACAATGGAATATTATTCAGCAATTAAAAATGAAGAATTGATATACACTAACACATGGATGCACCTCGAAAACATTAGGCTAAGTCAAAGAAGCCATGTACAAAGGCCATATATTTAATGATTCCATTTATATTAAATGTCCAGAAGAGGCTAATCTGTAGGGGTAAAAGGAGATTAACAACTGCTAGGAGCTATGTGGGAGTAGACACTGGAGATGAACAGCTAATAAGCAGGGATTTTTTTTTTTGAGGTGCTGAAAACATAGACTTGAATAACCTAACTCTGTGAATAACCTAATACACAGTGCATTATACAATTAAAAAGGGCATGTGATTTAATGCAATTCCTATCAAAATACCACCAGCATTTTTCAAAGAGCTAAGACAATGAATCCTAAAATTGGTATGGAACCACACAAGACCCCAAATAGCCAAAGAAATCCTAAAAGAGAAAACCAAAGCTGGAGACATCATGACTCCAGACTTCAAGTTGTATTTAAGCTATAGTCATCAAGATAATATGGTACCAGCACAAAAGCAGACACAAAGACCAATGGAAACAAATAAAAACTCAGAAATGGACCCACAACTATACGGTCAACAAATCTTTGACAAAGCAGGAAGGGATATCCAATGGAATAAAGACAGTCTCTTCAACAAATGGTGTTGGAAAAACTGGACAGCCACACGCAGAAGAATGAAACTGGACCACTTTCTGACACCATACACAAAAATAAACTAAAAATGGACAAAAGACCTAAATTTGAGACAGGAAACCATCAAAATCCTAAAAGAGAACTTAGGCAGCAACCTTGCTGACTTTGGCTAGAGCAACTTCTTACTAGACACATGTCTAGTAAGGGAAACAAAAGCAAACATGAAGTATTGGGACTTTATCAAAAGAAAAAGCTTCTGCACAGAGCAGGAAACAATCAATAAACCTAGAAGGCAGCCTAAAGAAAGGGAGAAGGTATTTGCAAATGACGTATCTGATAAAGGGCTAATAGCCAATATCCATAAAGAACTTATCAAATTCGACACCCAAAAAACAAATAACCCAGTAAAGAAATGGGCAGAAGACTTCAATAGACAGTTTTCCAAAGAAGACATCCAGATGAACACATGATAAGATGCTCAACATCACTCATCATCAGGGAAATATAAATCAAAACCACAACGATATATGACCTCACACTGGCCAGAATGGCTAACATTAACAACACAAGAAAAAAAAAACTGTTGGCCAGGATGTGGAGAATGGAGCATCCTCTTATACTGTTAGTGGGGATGCAAACTGGTGCAGCCACTCTGGGAAACAGTATAGAGGTTCCTCAAAACGTTAAAAATAGAACTACCCTATGACCCATCCACTGCATGGCTAGGTATTTACCCAGAGGATACAAAAATATAGATTTAAAGGGGTACATGTACCCACCCCTGTGTTTATACCAGCATTATCAGCAATAGCCAAACTATGGAGAGCACCCAAATGTCCATCGACTAATGAATAAAGAAGATGTGGTATATATAGCCAGTGGCTATCAAAAGGAATAAAACCTTACCATTTGCAATGAAGTGGATGGAGCTACAGTATATTATACTAAGCATAATAAATCAGGCAGAGGAAAACAAATACCATGTGATTTTACTCTTATGTGGGACTTAAACATAACAGATAATCCTATGGAAAAGGGGTAAAAAAGAGGAAAACAAACCAATTAGAGACTATGATAGAGAACAAACTGAAGGATCGTGGAGGGAGGAGGATGGGAGATGGGCTAAATGTGTGATGGGTATTAATGAGGGCACTTGTGTTGAGCACTGGGTGTTATATGTGAGTGATGAATCACTAAATCCTAGTCCTGAAAACAGTATTGCATTTCACATTAACTAGAATTTAAATAAAAGTTTGAGGGGAAAAAAGAGCAGGTGAACTATACCTCAATAAAACTTACAAAAATGGGAAGAAATATTACTATGTCTTAATGAACAACACTGAATGGACATGTTTCATTGAAGCAGAACAGTATTTTGCTTTATTAAAAAAATTTTTAAGATGTATTTTGAGAAAGAGAGAGCACTGGCAGGGAAGAAGCAGAAAGAGAAGGAGAGAGGAAGAATCTCAAGCAGTCCTCATGCTCAGCACAGAGGCTGATGAGGGCCTCCATCTCAAAACCGTGAGGTCATGAGCTGAGATAAAATCAAGAGCTGCACACTTAACCGACTGAGCCACCCAGGCATCCTGAAGCAGACCAGTAGTTTAAATACATTTTATTTTTATGTTACAAAGAAGGATAACATTAGAAGAAATTTAAAACGGGCTAGTGGTAAAGACAAACTCTGTAATATCTTACTTTTCTGTAAATAAATGTAACATTATTCCAAAATAAATTAACATTTATTTTAAAAGCTTGCTTCTGATAAATAAGTAAGGTAGAAAGGCAAAATATTGCTAATCATCGAAGCTAAATGATGCCAACATGGAAACTTGTAACTATTTTATGTTCATGTTTGAAAAATTTCATTATCTAAAGTAAAAGCAAATAAAGAAATTAACCAGGGGCACTTAGGAGGCTCAGTCTATTAAATGTCCAACTCTTGATTTTGGCTCAGGGCACGATCTCACAGGTCATGAGATGGAGCCCCAGGTTGGGCTCCACCCTGACAGCATGGGGCCTGCTTGGAATTCCCTCTCTCTCTCTCTCTCTCTCTCTCTCTCTCTCCTCTGCTCATGCTCTTTCTCTCAAAATAAATAAACTTAAAAATAAAAGAGAAATTAACCAAACTGAAAAAGATTTAGGAAAAAAAGTAAGCATATTGCCATGACAAGTCTATTTTTCTTCTTTCTTTTTTCTTTTATAGAGAGCACATGAGAATAGAGGAGAGGGGCAGAGGGAGAGAAAGAGAATCTTAAGCAGGCTCTACTTCCAGCCCGGAGCCCAGTGCAGGGCTTGATCCCAAGACCTTGGGATCAGGACCTGAGCCAAAATCAAGATGTGAATCCTCATGCAAACTGGTGCAGCCCCTCTGGAAAAGAGTGTGGAGGTTCCTCAAAAAATTAAACAAAAAAATAAATAAATCTAGGATTATAATTAAAAAAAAAAAGTGAATCCTCAACCAACTGAGCCACCAGGTGCCTCAAGACTATTTTTTATATGGTCTTGGGGTGTTTCAAATGTAGCCATGTTCCCTGTGCAAGACGGCAGTTATGCACCAAGCAGCACACGGGCGGTCCCCTGAACACTGGCTTTGGAGCGCTCAGTGCTGGCAGGCTGCAGGGGCCACTGAGTGTGTGCACACTTGCCAGAAGACCTCAGGGAATGGTGCCCGCTCACACCCAGCTTTGATCCCAGAGCTGTCTCTGCCTGGCTGATGCAGATGTCTAAAAGGCATCTCATATGGGGTCTGAACATGGGTGAGAATCCCTCCCTTGCAGGGCTTAGGAAAACAGAGTGCTGGGCCTACCTCCAGAATCTCACATTTAGCAAGACCCGGAGAGTATGCATTTAAGGCCTCCAGCTGATGTTCATGTTCTAAGAACCACCATTTGAGAACCACTGATTTATACCATAAAAGGCCAGATAGTAAATATTGTTTATTTTGCAGCCATACAGTCTCTGTTGTAACCACTCACCTCTACCAATGACTTCTTTCTACATTTTCAGGCTTCCTCTGTTTTTTGTTTTCGTTTTTGTTTTTTGATTTTTTTTTGAAATTAGTTTTTTGTATTCAACCCTCACTTAAATTATTTTCAGTATTTTAAAAAATCAGTGTAAAGTCAGATTTTCCATTAAATGCTAATCATCACCAGCTATGAGCTCCTTAATTTTTCCATCCTCATTCCATTAGGCCTACTTTTTCCTTCTTCTGTCATGACTGAATCGGACTGTTATCACCAAACCTACCAGGACATGTATCTGCTTCTCTACTTCTGTCTTCCAAGATTCATACATCTTCCTGTTTGTCCTAATCGCCTGCATCAAACCAGGCCTAGAGCCCGCCCAACGCCTATCAGGGGCACGAAGCTAATCCTTTCTTTAATGGGAGTACCCTGGAACTGTTTACTGTTTACATACGTCCTCATCTTTCTTAATTAGACTATAAGCCCTGGAGGGCAGAAATCCTATCTTATACTCCTATGCCTAAGCCCTATAACTTGTGCAAAGCAGATACTGAGTAACTGTTGACAGGCGATTTCACAATTTTTACCTTAAATTTTTCCAGGTCTGGCCTTTCAATACTGACCACCTCTGCCAAGAGCTGGGCTTCTAGACCGTCTTCTGTGACTGTGAAATTGAGGAGGGTTGTCTGAGCTTGCAATTCCGGCTGATAGTGAGGATTTGCCAGTTTTGTGTGAAGGATAAGGCGAAAGTTCTTGTTAAATTCACATTCTTTATCTCCAATCCTGATGTATCTAAAGGGGGCAAAACACAAACATTCAGGAGCGTCCCGGGAACCATATGGATATTTTGGTGTCACTCCATTCCTCTATTCTGATAGTATATCTAGGCTGTAAGACCAGGTGATTCAAGATTTCTCAGCTACTCTCTGTCTCCTTGAAGTATAAAATAAACAGGGATTATCTTCTCAACCTCTACACAATTAAGTTTTTTCCATGCAGAAAGGTGAAAATAGTACTCTTCTCATAACGTCACTGTAACAAGAAGATGCAATACATCATATAAAGGTTGTGTAACAAAAAATGTTAGCTTCTATTGTACTTTCTATGATAAACCTTACATTAAACAAGGTTATTCTTACAGGATAAAATGAGTATGTGTTTGCATTTACTTGTGTGTATTAAGTGTATATATACTTAAAATTTATATCCATATTAAGAATACACATATACTTTTTTTGTTTATTTTTAATTTTTTTTTTACAAAGTTTATTGTCAGGTTGGTTTCCATATAACACCCAGTGCTCATCCCCACAAGTGCCCTCNCATTCTTTCTCATTGCCAAGGAATACACATATACTTAAAATTACTTTGTTTCAGTATTTTTGGCATTGACTCCAAAGCAAATTTTAAGGAGCCTCCTGTGTGGAACGCATAGGGTGGGATCTCAGAATACTTCTGTCCTATATCCCTGTTCCCTAGGCCACAGGGACCAGGAGCGGGCACTTCATCTAAAACATTCCAGGCACAGTGAGTTTTCCTGGGGCTTGGGATTGGAACAAAGGGAGGGAATCAGAAACGGAACGTATAAACTCATGTTGAAGTTCACCCTCTCCTCCTGGTAAACCACGCAGCAGAGAAAGACCTCGCTGGTTTCCCAAGGAAGATTAAACCAGGAAGAGGTTGAAGGAAAACACAATCGGAAAAGCATGTTCTGGATTTTACGGGCTCCCAGATCCCATCTTCCTTGAAGACGTGGTTTCTGCAAATGCAAGCAAAGCTCTGAATGAGCGCAGCCTGTCCCTCAAGGGAAGGCCTGATTTTTTTCTACCTCAGATATTGCAGACTAATGTGTCAAGACTTCATCCTGCAGGCTCTGTTGCCCTCTGGGTTCTGGAAGGGCTTTGGTGAATGCAGGCACTAATGAGAGATCAAAGAACAGGAGAGGGGGTTCAGCGCAGATGTTCCCTGCCTTAGCGCCATGGTCGGGCGAAGACTGTCCTGCTGTGACCAGATTCCAGGTTTGGGATGGTCTCCTTCCCACAGCTCCACTCACAGGACCAAGTCACACCTTCAGGCCTAGAGGTGGTCATGGCTTCTTGCTGATGCAAGTCCTTGGTCGCCTGGACTCTTGTATGGGGTTCCTTTACCCTTCCCTCTGAATATTCTTTCTATAATAGTCCCTTAATTCTACTGAAAAAATTCCACCCTACTTTGTGTTTTTTTCTGCTGGGACCCTTCTAGTAAGACCCAGTAGTGGGAGTTTTTAAATTCATGTGACAAAGCACAAATACTAAAACTTCTTCAACTTTTCCATCAAAGAGGCCTGAAATGCATTGGAGTAAAAATGCATGTAAGAAGACTGGGAGTGACCCTGAAACAAAGTGTCTTCTCAGTCTATTTTATATTAATTACAAAAGTTCTGCATTCTTTCATACTTAAGTGTATAAAGTAAGTTCCATTGTAGATGAATCCTAGTGATGACAGAATGTTATCCAAAGGCCACGCTATTTTTAATGTAAATATAGTAGCTTCTAAAAACTTATCTCACAAATTATCTCACTTACAGGTGAAATGTTATTTCACTAAATTTATTAATTTTGGAAAACTGGATGAATTAAAAAAGAAAGACAACGAACAGCAAGTTCATCATTCAGGCAGCATTGAATATCAAATTTCTCATTCAAGCAATGTTCCTTTTTATTACAATGTCTCAATATTTGCAACAACTTTTCTTTAAACATGAGGAGAGATGCCCAAAATTTTTAATGTGGCAATATTTTGGGCTGCTGTTGGTGGTTGTTTCCTAATTGTATTTTGCTCTGAGATTAGTTTCTTGTGTCACGTGGCCAGGAAAGGACTTATGAACCAATGGCCACTTAATCTGACTAGGAACAATTTGAAACAATTTTCGTGGGTAAAGATTATTTAAAAAGTCATAGTTTTCTTATATTGCTGAAGCTTTAATCACAAAATCACTCTTAATCACTAAAGCTTTAGTCACTATAGCTAAGAATCTCAAAAGACTGAGAAGATTCATTACTTCTCATCGTCACCCAACTCTCAGGTTTTGTTCCCACTGTACTGGTCTTATATTTGCAACAAAGACTCAGATTCTGATGAAGTGTCTAAGCTTGACAAAGACCTGCCCAAGAAGTCGCCTTTGGAGACCTTCGTTATTAAGTTGGTGAATTCATTCATGTTATCTAGTCTTGGGTTGTTTTTATGGTGTCAAGACTTCCTGCTCTTTAATATATCTTTCTAGAAGTATGAAGAACAGTTTAGGTAGCAAGTTTCTTCTAAGCCAGTATATGTCTGTATAATATAGTTCCGTTCAAAAAAATAAAAAAAATTAAATGAATATTCACATCACCGTTAAAGAGAAACACTGAGACACAAAAGAGATGAATGAACCACAGGCCAAATGTTTTATAAATGAACCAGACAGCAGCTGGTGGTGTACCCAGTGAGCACAGTGGCCCCTCGCTCTTGTTTCACAGGTCATGGAAACGACACCATCTGTTCACACGCCTGCAAGTATTTTCCAGTTGTTATCATGCTCATTACTGATAATTTCTTCAGTTATTTGTGTTTCTAGCAAAACATGTTACAACCAAACAGTCAGTCACCCAACAAGCAGTTACTGAACATGTCCACCACACCAGGCAGTAGGCGAGTCCTGAAGGCACCGGGCAGAGCAGAAACAGGCATGGCCTCTGCTCTCACAAACATTATTACTTCACTCTCTCACATGAGGCCTTATGACTATAAAATGTTACGTACTGATGCAGCCATTCATCTGTTTAGTCTCTTCAATAGATGAATGGGTGCCTACAGTGTGATATCAAGATCAACGATCTGCCCAATTAAAAGACAGGCAAAGAATGCGAATGACATTCCTCTAAAGAAGATACACAGATGGCCAATAAGCATCTGAAAAGATGTTCAACAACATTAGTTATCAGGGAAATGAAAACCAAAGCCCCAGTGAGGTGCCACTTCACACCACTGCATGGCTATAATAAACAACAAGGATGACAACGACAACGACGACAATGAGAACAGCAACACAGGAGCACCTGGCTGGCTGAAAACCTGAAAGAAGGTAGCTGCACAAGTTGGAAAAGCACGCTACTTTTGATTTTGGAGCTGTGAGTTTGAGCCCCCTGATGGGTGTAGAGATTACTTTAATGAAAAATTACTTTAATGAAAATTTAAAACACACACACACACACACACACTAACAAGTGTTGGCAAGGATACACAGAAATCAGAACCTTTATACACTTGCCGGTGGGAATGTAAAATGGCATAACCACTTTGAAAAACAATTTGGCAGTTTCTCACAATCTTCAACACACAGCTACCGTGTAACCAAGCTATTCTGCTCTTCAGTATATATCTCAAAGAATGAAAGCACGGATCCACATAAGATCTATACACAAAGTGTTATTCCTAACAACCAAAAGGGGGAAAAAGAAATCCAAGTGCCTGGAAACTCAAGAATAAATCAACTATAGTACACCGAAACAGTGCAATGTTACTCAGCAACAAAAAGGAAAAGTACTGATAATGCCCAATGTGGATGAACCTTGAAAACACTGTGCCAAGTGAAAGAAGGTAGCCGCACAAGACCATGTATTTTATGATTCTACTTATAGGAAATGTCCAAAATGGGCACATCTGTAGAGACACAAAGGATATGAGTGGGTGTCTAAGAGTCTCAACCTAAAACTGACTGTGGTAATGGCTGAACAACGTGGGCATATACTAAAACCCACTTACTTGTGCACTTTAAATGACAAAATTGCATAGTATGTGAATAATAATAGTGTTACCAAGAAAGACAAAAACAACAAGCTATCAAGAGGTGAACTGGTATATTTGGGTTTTTATCAATCTGTAAGGTAAGGGACTGTGCTGATAACTACAGTTTCTACATTGTTTCTCATTCTGAGCAGAATGAGGCATGTCATCGGATGGTCTTCTAGGACAAGGCTATCGTTCTTAGCTAACCCACTTCTTTGTGACTGAAGACACATTCAGCCATATCTTTGTTCAAAGCATCATCAAAATTTCTCCTGCTACTTGAATTTCTCTTTCCAAGCGTTTCTAAAATTGATCTCAAAAGTAGCTTTGAGAATGTCTTTCTTCACTAGCACTATTCACTGCATTACCATTACCCTAGGCTTCAGGATTCACAGGACTGGCTTTTAAAAGAACTTTCAAGAATGAAGATCTCATGTAATTACCATGCCTGGGTTTTCACATATAAGCAGTGCCCAAGTTGATACTCATTTGTACCATGACAGTAATAAAACCCATACTTTAATAAATCTCTGGTACACCGTGGGATTTTCTGATTACAGCTCCATCTCAGTTGGAATTCATTCCTTCTCAGAGCAGTATTTCAGAAATGCCAGGTCTGTCACAACCTTCCTTGATTTCAGATTCAATTTTCCCTAATTAGCTTATGAATTTTTACTGGATTTTAGTTCATACTTCATAAACTTCCTGTGTTAACCACTAACCTTTAACCCCAGGTGAAAAGAGATTGTAAACTTTTTTACAATTTACAAGATTGTATTTAGGGGCACCTGGGTGGCCCAGTCGGTTGGGCATCCAAGTATAGCTCAGGTCATGATCTCATGGTTCATGAGTTCGAGCCCCGCCTCAGGCTCTGTGCTGACAACTCAGAGCCTGGAGCCTGCTTTGGATTCTGTGTTTCCCCCCTCTCTACCCCTCCCATGCTCATGCTCTGCCTTTCTCTTTTTCTCAATAATAAATAATAAATGTTAAAAAAAAAATAGATGGGTTGTTCACCCTATCGCCACTCTAGAATATCATGCGGTTAGTGGTATGAATGTAATCTCCTCCCACTAATAGCAGCTAATCCAACTCAATTTCCCAATAACACCACACTCTAATTTTTCCCATCAGCTACTACACACAACATCGCTCACCTCCATAGGCTTTCACGGAAAAAAAAAAATGTGAGATTGGCCAACACGAAGCGGGAGTTTTGAACA
This sequence comes from Crocuta crocuta, assembly GCF_008692635.1. Taxonomy (NCBI): domain Eukaryota; kingdom Metazoa; phylum Chordata; class Mammalia; order Carnivora; family Hyaenidae; genus Crocuta; species Crocuta crocuta. The sequence continues at coordinate 923,204 of NW_027529173.1, forward strand.
ATTTTACTTCTGAGTGTAAGTGACAAAGGCTTTAAACTGGTTAAGCACTTAACCAAATATCTGAGGTAAAGCAATGCTCCATAAAAGAGCTCAGAGACAATTCTGTGGCTCAAAATTTCTCTTGCATCCCTCCCATGTACACCAACATATACCCTGAGGCATTCACATACCCCAGTTTGAGAATCAGAAACCTATCTGCTTGAGGCACAGGTCTGGTGGTCTTGGTGAAGAGACAGTTAATCAGAGGAAAAGAGAAGGATGTGTGCCTATAAAACTGTGTTTTACATTTTGCTTGGAAACATTATTTCATAGATTCAGATTGCCCAGGGATAGTAAATTATCCTCAATTGGGGTGTTTATGATCTATGAAAGGCAAAAGCTGCATAATGACTCAGTGGGTTTTATCATTGCTGCTAGGTTAATTTTTGGTTAATCTCCTATCTGGGAAAATTAAACAGACTGCTAGTACTCTCTCATGATTTGAAGGATCCAAAAGACAACGGAGTTAACCAGAGGGGTGGGAAAAGCAAACAATCAATCACTTCATTGTTTCTGTGAAAGACATGAGTCCAGAGGTTATGACTTGTAGATTATAGTGGGGAGCTATGAGCTCCTGAACTTAAACTCCAATGAGAAGCAATGGCAGGAGTGAAGAACAGCATTTTTTTTTCCCACAAATAGTTTATTGTCACATTAGTTTCCACATAACACTCAGTGCTCATCCCCACAAGTGCCCTCCTCCATGCCCATCCCCCCCTCCCCTCCCACATCCATCAGTCCTCAGTTTTTGTCAGCATTCAAGAGTCTCTCATGGTTTGCCTGAAGAACAGCATTAAACCTGGAACTGTGGCTGTTGTCTTAAAACAGAAGTTCTTAACCCATTTTCTGGCCCCATGTCCCCCATGAACAGGACTTGCCCCTGACATTGCATCTCTGTGAGAATCATGTAGGGCAGGAATCTCTGAAGCTTGGGTGGAGTTGCTCCTAGAGGATCTTTATTTACCCCTCCAAGAGAGTGACCTTCTCCTGCCCCCTTTTCTCACTGCCTGGGGTGCATGTGAGAGACTGATTATATGACCTCAGATGAGAAATAAAATTATTTTCCATAGTACAAACACTACAGTTTTATTGGATAGGACATAAGGGGAATCAAAAACACTGTTTCACCTAGCAGACTTTTAGTTTTAGAACAAGAAGGGCCCCTAGAGATCATTTAACTGATTCCTTTTTACGGACCCAAAGAGTTTATGACTTGTCCAAGGTCACATAGCTTAGTGGCAGAGCTGGGACTAGAACCTGGGTCTCTAGACTCCTAGTATAAAGTTCATGTCCCTGCAGCACACTGTAGGTTAATTTGCTGTTTGATAGTGACAGCTAATAAGCCCAGCCTCCATCGACCCGTCTGACCGTCGATCACAAGAGGGTACTGAGAAAATATGTTGGACTCAGGAATGATCTGTAGCCGCTAGAGGAAAAACTATAAAGATACAGCCCAGAGAACATGTCCTGCTGGTCTTTGTTTAGAAATTCTGTCCTTGTTTATGAAGGAGAATAGCACTGACTATCGAGGTACCCAGGTCTAACCAAATACTTGTAATTTCTGGTAGATATTTTTATAAAATGAATTTATTTATGAAATCTTAAAAATAAATCACTCAACGTAGAGAAAAATTTGCTCTTTTGGCTTTCAGGGGGAAAAATAGTCTTTTAAAACTGCGAAAATGCTCACTAGTTAGCTGAATAAATTATTGTATAAAAGGCCACCATCTATAAGTTAACTATTAATTTAGTTTTCCATAGGTCAGGTTTACATAAAAATCTGATACATTTGGAATGTCAAAATTCTTTCACAGTTTATTCAAAATTCAGCTGAAAGGTGTTTGGGGATGAAAAGGTTCCTAATTTCTTCAAGTCACAGAAGGTCATTACTACTGTGAAGGAGTGGTAGGCAAACTACATTAAAAACACTACAGGGGTGATGGGCATTAAGGACACTTGTTCGCATGAGCACTGGGTGTTATAGACTACATTATATGGGTGTTATATACTACAGTATATGTTAATGTTAATTTGGATTTAAGTCAAATTAAAAAAAAAAAAGAACAAAAACAAAAGCCAAACACATGAAATGGTTTCTTGACCAATGTTCACAGAATTTCTGTGACAGACCCGGGGAAACATTTCTCAGAATTATCAAATTTACCTGAAACCAGGTTGAGTTGAGGCAGCCTTATCTCAATATAATCAAGACGAGACTCTCAAGTTGGATATAACCTGGACATTTTATATCTAATGTATGTATTTGGAAAGTAAGGAAGTAGCTTTTGCTTTTGTGGGAACTGTTCTCAAGATTTAGTGTTGCTGCTGCTGCAAATGCCTTCAGTCCTGGATCATAAAAACCTGATTAACTTTCCCTAGTGATCAGATATTCTGAGCACACGAACAAACACCAGCATTATTTTTTTATTGCCATCTAAAACAAAATGTGGAAAAGCAACATACTCGTTTAGAACAAGGACTTGCTTCTGTGGCAGACTAGGGTCTTGACTAGGAACGTCTGCAGAAGGACTCTTTTTGATTTATTTTATGATGATGACGATGATGATGTTGATGACTTTTTTTTTTTACAAAGTTTGCAAATCCTTTCTCACAATGCTGTCTATTTTTTTATGAAAAAATTTTTTTTAATGTTTTATTTATTTCTGAGAGAGAGAGACAGCATGAGCAGGGGAGGGTCAGAGAGAGAGGGAGATACAGAATCTGAAACAGGCTCCAGGCTCTGAGCTAGCTGTCAGCACAGAGCCCGATACGGGGCTCGAACCCACGAACCGTGAGATTATGACCTGAGCTGAAGTCGGACGCTTAACCTACTGAGCCACCCAGGTGCCCCTCACAATGCTGTGTAGACAGAAATTTCCCAAGATACTGTGTTAGTACACTGAAGGTTCTCACCTTGAGATGGACAATTCAGAGAGCTAACAAGTTCCCTGAATAGGAGGAATCCTCCAGGCCTGATCAGACAGAGCCTGTTGGTCAAAGTAGAGAGACTGCAGGTGGGTTTTGAGATAAGTGAATAATAGAGTCGCAGTAGTTGGGGGAAAAACATAATCAGGAAAAAAAAAAAATCAAAACTTTTCAATAGACATCTAAAAGCCTTACTGCACGTCCTGCTGCTTAAAATTAGCCGCTTCTCCATTGGACTTGGAGTTCCGACAGCTTGGCGGAGGCCGCGGCACCCAGGCTGGGCTGCACGGCCCGTGTTACTTAGCAACCCCCGCAAGAGGGGCCGCTCAGTGGGTCAAACTGCTACTCAAGGAAAGTTTCAGCTGAAGGCGCAGCTGGCCAGGCGGCCCAGGAAAAGGAGGAAAGAAAGTCCTGAATAGAAATGAGTTAATTGTCTTACTGCTTCATATAGTTAATATAACCAACACGTCCTTCTCCGATAAAAGCAAACTTCAATTAGAATTATAAAAAAAAAAAAAAAGACTCCTGTTGCAAGACTCCAGGTGTCATTGCACAGAAAGAAAAATGGAAGCTAAACAAGAAAATCATAGCTGATTATTTCCCTTCTGAGATACAGAATATATAACATGTATTATATGTTAAATATTGTGACGCACATATATAATATATTTTGATATATATATTTCAATATATCCATACTGAAATATTATAATGTGGCATGAAAAAGGAATTCTGGCTCCGTTTGCATTTTTTTTTTTTTAAAGGAAAACTGCTTTTTTAAAGAAAGTACGGTAAAGGTTCTTTATCTGTGGCCTGTTTGGAATTTACCTTCACATGAAGTCAAACAACGACTACTTAGATGACTATGTGTCAAAAAAAAAAATGTGGATTGAATTTAGGAACAGAAAGGTCTTTTCTGTACTTAAACTTCATTTTTAATTTAGAAATTAGGAGAAACTAGAATGCTGAATTCTATAATATATGAGGGCATGAATTACCTTGAAAATAGAGTGATTCCTACACATAAGGGCTACAATGAGAGAACTACATACCTCCTGAGTTTATTAAAAACTGTAAGTTTCCATCCAGCTCGAGAGAGCACATTTCATCACAGTCCAGGGTCGAATTTAACATGGTTCTAACGTCCCACCCAAGACCTCATTTAAATAGATCTATAATCAACTTTAATATAATCATGTGGCATCAAACCCAAGGAACAACATAGTAATACTGAACTGAAAACTTGCTAATTGAAAACAATTCTCCGTATTAACCTTAGTACCACTTTTAGGAAATATAATCATGATAAATATCTGTAAAATAGCTTTCACCATATTTATATTATATAGCTAGTATTCCTGTTAGTTGTTTTTTTTTTTCCTAAGTAGGCTTCATGCCCAGCAAGGAGCCCAATGTGGGGGTTGAACTCACAACCCAGAGATCAAGACCTGAGCTGAAATGAAGAGTCAGGTACTTAACTGACTGAGCCACCCAGGCACCTCTCTGTTAGTTTTAAGTTTCTATATACAGCATGCTACTTAGACTATTATTAAGAAGATAATAACATGAAAAGTAGTGGAAAGGTACAAAATGTTTTAAAAAAATATTTATAAGCCCAGAAACAATCTGAAATATATCTTACAATAAAGTTACTCCAGCTAAGATTAAAGTCCAAAAATTACTTCAATAATATTTGGGGGGGGGATATGAAAGATTAAAGAGCTTTAATTTTATGAAGACACTTCACAGATCAGCAACTTCTCTAATATGTAAGCCAGTAAATTTGCTTTGGAAAAGGTACATGTTGATAAATCTTCCCAGATACGTTTTCTGTCGATTGATATGATAAGATGTATTTTACTTAAAATTAGGATTGTCTGGAGTTTGGTGGATTTAATTATTTGTAATTACCCAGCTGTTTTCAGCCTGTGGCCATTTTATGACAGTGGTATCTACTATGTGGGTCAGGTTCAACTGTATATCTTCTCAAACACAGATTTAATGTGCTATTGATGAAACCATTACTAGAACCAAATTAAAGTCTGGGCTGATGTATTGGTCCACAGGGAGCTGTCAGACATGAAAGGAGTAATTAGTTTTCATTACTTCATACTCCACAACATTCCAATTATTAATGAACTTCAACTTTTGGACTATGCTATATCTATCACAAGCGTCTTCTCAGACATTATTAGAAAGAATAAACTAATATTGGTTAAAAAACTGCCCCTAAAACAAACAAAACTGAAATGAACAAAAACACTCTTCATAGCTGAAAACTTTATGAGGGATGGGACTTCCAAGAGTATGCAGTGCAAAGATTATCCCACCTGAAAGGGACGAATAGGCTACAGTGAAGACATGCTGGGTGAATGCACCCAGCTTTGCAATCCTCTTTTCCTTGTTTTCCAAGCTATCTTGTCTTTACAATACATCTTTACAATTATACATCTATAATTGTATAGATGGGACAACGTAAGAATATAAAGATAGAAGAGAATAGAAAAAAATTAAGCAAAATGTTCATTGCTGGACATCAGAACAGGAGGCCCATTTAAGATTTATAATCATGTAGGTTAGTTTGGGACGTGATCAAGGTAAAGTCACAATTTTTCTGTTCCTGTTACGATATTACAAATGGGTATTTCTATTAAAATCCTTATTGGTCTTTCTCCATTAGGTTTCTTTTCCATTGTTTTCTTCTTATTTACTGCATTAGAAGAAAAGTAATTCTTACTTCAACCCATGTATTTTAATTTTGCATATTGCTTCTAGTTTGCTCATGTATGAATTTTTTAAATTTTTCTTGTTTTTTTTAGTGTTACAAGTAACAATTGTTAGTGTATTTTTATTGTTTCTTGAAGTAACAAGAAAGCATTTGCTCTTTTTAAACATATTTTGTCAGATGAAAATAATACTATCACTAAAATAATCAAACATTATTTGAAAGTACTTTTAAAGTTTTATAAACAAAACTAGTATCAAAATGTAGAGAGTCCTCCATGTTTTCCATTCCAAACTAAGAGGTGGGAAAAAAATACAAAGTAGAACAGTTCCTCCTTGCAAGAGATGGCTAATAGCAGTAAATAAAGAACTCTTCTATGTTATAGAAAACAGCAGATGAGTCAAAATTCCTACCTTCATTCTCTCAAAGACTCCACACTTCTCACACACTAGTGGTGAGCATATGGATTTGTATGAACACTAGAGAAAACAATTTGGTGTCATGTTTTAAAGCATGATGTGAACACACACTCTACAACCTAACTCTTCTGCTCCAGAATATAAACTCTGAAGAACCTCTTGCTGTGTGCACCTGTAGACATATAAACCAACCTTCAGCATGTTACCATTCATAGGAGCCTGGCTTCTTAAGATGGAAAACATAAACATAACTTCAAAGTCTTTCAAAATGAACATTAAATAAATCAAGGAAAAGTCACACCACTGAATATTTTAATGATGAAAATAAAACAATGAGAGTAAAAAGAATATGGTAAGTTTTAAGACACTGAACAGTAGAAAATTCAAGTCCCTTTAATATACGTATATATACACACTATGTGATATTTTTATAAAGCCCCACAGAAAAATAAGTGACACTATTTTAAATAAGGCTTGGAAATGATAACAAAATTTAGAATACTACCTTTGGGGGAGGAGGCCCAAAGGGAAATCAGAGGAGCACAAAGGTGGCTTAAAGAACATTGTAATCTTTCGGTTCATAATTTGAATGGAAAATTTTCATCTAATTTATTACTATGCTTTATATAACTTTTATATATTATGTATTTTATATGTATCAACATTAAATAATACAACTTAAACGACCAAAACTCTCTATTGTTCTTAGGAGGCAATGTAAAAACATCAAAAGATATGACTGATTCCTTGTTCACACATCCCACATCCAAAACACAATGGCTTACACTTCAGGATCTTTGGCTTAGCCTCTGATTCATACTCCCAATCACCCATACACTGTGCTTATCAGTGGTGCAAGATTCAAGGGAAATATCCTATTTTGAATACCTATCTGTACTATGCTCGGTTTGTATTTTTTTCCGTACCAGATAAGAAAATGTAAACATAGAAAAATAGCCTAAACAACTTAACTCCAAATCACCAAATTAGAAGGTACCAGGCCAAGATTTGAACCAAATTTCATCTTACTTATTCTATCCTAGTGCTATTCTTTCAATTATTTATTTATTTACTTATTAGAGAGAGAGAGAGAGAGAGAGAGAGAGAGAGAGAGAGAGAGAGAGACAGGCAGAGGAAGGGGCGGAGGAGAGAAAATCCTAAGCAGGCTCCATGCATGGGGGCTGGATCCCATGACCTGAGATGAAATCAAGAGTTGGATGCCAACTAAGCCCTCCAGACACCCCTCCCACAGCTAATTTCTGACAACTACATGCTAGTACGTAAGCCCCACTTCATAGCCTTAAAGTGTCTCTTGAAAACGTTTACATAGCTAGTTCACGACCATGGATTAATCACTACATTAACTTTTCCTCCCAGACCAAGTCCTATGGAAAGATGGAAAAATGTATGTTGTTCAAAGAATGAATAAATTCAAAATCATGTTGGAATGAGTACAATGAGTGGAAGCACACAAAAAAATGAGGAATGAAATAAATTCATCAAAAATCTAATGGAAAACATTAGTAAAGGTTACCAACAAACAATCCCTGGAAGGTAATAAACATATCCTTAATAACAATCAAGGAAATACCAAAGAAAGCAGAAAGGAGGATTCTGTTACGTGATGTTTCTACTGGCTCTTGCTCATGATGCCTCGTTTTCTTGTGTTCTATGATTTCTGCCTGTGAACTCATATACCTTGAAATGACATCATGTACAATCCTCTAAAGCCTGGGTTTATGTGCATAATTCCAGAGGGGATTTTTGTTTGCTTCTGCCAAATACAGTGGAGAATGACCAATCCAATGCCACTGAAAAATAAGTTACTGGTTTGAGGTTTTTCGGGCAGCTAAGTAAAAGTTTGACTTGAACATTTATGAGAGAGATGATTTCTGATTAGGAACTCTCACGGGATGTTTTCCTACCTCTTTTCAGTGCCAAAGTATGGAAAGGAAAGTGCTCGGTTCTGCAGGGCTGGGTTTTGTTTTTAACAAATTTACCTTTAAGCAGAAGGTATGGCCACTAGAGGCTCTAGCATTATACAGGAATCTCTTAGGGGACTTCACACCGTCATCTGGCTTGGTCCAAGTTCTAGGTATTCATCCAAACAGAGAGGCCCATGCCATTATGTTGTAGCAGGTACTCTCAGGAAGAAAACCAGCTTTGGTGGTCCTTGCCTATTTGAGTCCCATGGTCCTATTTTTTTGGTCGACCAAGTGCCAAAAGATGTGAATATTTTAACATATTTAGTTGCTTTTCAGCATTCACACATCTACTCTGCCACAATACCTGAAATCCAAGTCAATGTTTTTATTGTTTTATTTTTACTTTGGTTTAACCATTGTTAAGACATACAGTAATATTTCTTATCCATAAAGAACTTATAATCTAATACAGATGGGAGGGAAAACAATTAAACATATTCTAAGAGGGACAGATAAAAAGGCAAAAGGACACAGCGGGCCAGTGCAGAATGGACGGTGTATGGGAAGCACTGAAAGTGGAAACTTAAAAATTTCCATTTAATTAAGTGGCAGCTGAATTCTGAAGTAAGTGAATTTGGGATTTGCAGAAAGACGAGGTAAGTAAAACAGTCTATCATAGGAGGGGTTAATCAATCTGTGTGAATGAAGGGAACACAGAAGTATCAAGTAGGTAAAGCATTTCCTAGGCTTCACAGAAAGCTTCAGTTCAACTTAATGTACCAGGCAACAGAGAACTCTTAAGGAGTTCTTAAGGAGTTCTTCCACAAGGAGCAACAGAAGCAGTTTTAGGAAAAGATTATTGTAACCACTCTGCGGGTTGGAGAGGAGTGAACAGAGAGAAAATGTAAAGGCATTACTTCATTCAGCATGAAGACATGAAATGTCTGAACTACACTGTAAGTTGTAGATAAAAAAAAAAGAAGAAGAAACATGGATTCCAAAACAGTGATGAGAAAATAAACAAGGTTTAGGGAAAAAAAGAGTAAGGCAAGTTACAATGGCCAAGCAGCATTCATGGGAATTCTACTGAAAGGTGGTAGTGACTATTTATTTGGAAAAAACAGTTAATAAATGATGTTTCCAACATATGTATTAAATGTCAGAGAGTCATAGTGATTTGGGGAACAAAGGCAGAAGGAAATGTAGATAAAATTAAATTTCCTTATAACCTGTAGCCCACTGATAGATATTAGAGGTAGGCAGAGTATACGCTCCTCCAGGAACTCCCAACTGTCTTAAAGTTAATGCTTTGCTAGAGGGAAAAAACACGTTAGTTTGACAACAGGTAGGCCCCTAGGATCTGAGTATCTTCTTTAGCAGATAAAAGTCCTTTTGGAAACTTACCTTGCCTTTACCTCCACCTAAGTATCTAATGAGTCACTCCTCATAATCCCGGGGCAGCTCTTTCTGCCCCAGGTCCTGTCCCCATGCTTTAATAAAACCACCTTTTTGCACCAAAGATGCCTCAAGAATTCTTTCTTGGCTTTCGGCTCCAGATCCCCACCGTAACTCCAAAACCACATCAGTAGGTCATCTGAGAAGACATTTAGTCACTCTTTTAGTCCCCATTTTTCTCATGTGTGAAGGTCTCTGATCATCTGTCTATACGGCATGTTTCAAAATGATCACATCTACGATGCTGCCTTAACTACCTCTCCATGTAGATATTCCCCAATCTCCATGGTCAGCCAAGGTCTCTTTATCAGGCTGCACACTCACATACCCACTGCCTTCTTAGACTCTCTTTTCTGAGAATCTTAAAGTAGCACCTCAGTCTCTGAAATGTCTAATAAGTGAAACCATTATCTCTTTCCCTACCACATTTCTATATAAATCCATCATTTAACTTGGTAGAAGACTGGAAATTACCCTCAAACCTTCCTTCCCCCAACCCCCCATCAACAAAATCCCATTAATGACCATGAACTGATGAAATTAACTCCTTGAGAATCCTTTCATGTTTTCTCTCTCTCTCTCTCTCGTATCCCTTAGTTTAGGGTCATAGTTTATCTCAACTGGATGATTATAATTGCTGGCTAATTAGATCCTGGCCCTAGGTCCATGCTCCTTCAATCAATACTTCACACCACCAATAGCACATCCTTTCAGAAACGAATCTGATTAAGTTACTATCCTAGGATGCTTACCAGTCTTCACTAGGTTCCCCACTGACTTACGCTCATGAGTCTCAAGTGAAAATATGGAGACGACAGATTTCTTATTCCAGGAAGACAAGGTTCTTTGGTCAAGAACCACTACTGTTGTTGGGGCGCCTGGGTGGTTCAGTCAGTTAAGTGTCCGACTCTTGATTTTGGCTCAGGTCAGGATCTCACATTTCATGGAGTGGAGCCCTACACTGGGCTCTGACAGTGCAGAGCCTCCTTGGGATTCTCTCTCTCTCTCTCTCTCTCTCTCCCCCTGTGCCCCTCCCTTGTGCGCATACACTCTCCCTCAAAATAAATAAATAAACTTAAAACAAAAAAAAGAACCACTGCTGTTGTCAACTAGTGTTGACAACACTATGAATGAGCCCACTTACTGTGTTTGGGGAAAAGAGGAAGAATTACTGACCTATAGAAAAAGGCCAACTTCGAAGGCATCCATGGGTGTCAAAGGACATCCACACCCTGGGGGTCCTGCCAGTGTCTCTGTTCTCACCTCACCCAGGCTTTAATGCCCTTTTCTCCTTCCAACACAGACTCCATCAACGTGGATCCTATCTGCAGTCCCCCCAAAGCTGTAGGGCTGTCTGTGTAACTATTTGGTATTAGTTCCCTTGTTCCAAAATTCTCTTCTCCGCGTGTCTACCTGACAAACGCCCACTAATCTTTCAACACTCGTATTAAGTGTCAACCTAATCAAATGTGATTTTTCCAACAAAGCTATTCCAAATCTTCACTCTGGAAATGATGTCTCTGCCATGTAAACTTCTATCAACACACCAATGGCACTGTATTGCTTTTATTGCTTATAGGTCTGTCTTTCCCCTAAGGAAATATAGTTTTCTTTAAAGGTAGGGTCTGTATCTTATCAGGCTTTGCCTCTGCAGCTCCCAGTACGGTGCCTGGCATAAGAGTACTAAGAGAAGTTTTACTCAGGGACTGATACAGTACGTAAGGACTCCACCAGCACCAAGATTCTCTGGAAAAAGACACTAAAAATATCTGCAAGGGAAAGGGAAGTAAGAAAAACTGGAGGTAGAGATCTGAATTTACATTCCTATAAGTCACTGTTCCCATATATAATAGTTCAGGAAGGAGAAACGTAATAAATGCGTGCGATAAAAAACCATTCATTATATTCTTATGTACCATTTTAAATCCTCTTGACCTTTAAAAAATACTGGAATGATATGTTCAGTTCTATAGAACCTAACAGAGAGAATATGTACATATTCGGGTAATAATATAACTTAGGGTAAGTTGTTCTAGATTGTTTGTGATAAACCCTTGATGCTTTGAATAAAATAATTTGTTTCTGAAATAGAAGACTTCTGGGATTCACAAGAGTACATAATTATATCCAAATTATGACTCAAATTTATCAGTCCCTGGAAATTTCATATTATATATATGTACATGTTTGTATGTATACATATAATTTAATTATTATATTTATTTTATTTATATTATATATTTATATAATTTATGTATTTAAATATATAATATATAACATACATAAAATATAAACTATATAAAATCATATTTCCTATATTTATGTTTAAGTAATATAAATATATAGAGACAGAGGTAAAGAGAATACCACCAAATTTCTTACACCTAAATTGTGTTATTAAAGGCCCATGTTAAAGCTAGAAAATGTGTATTTCACTGACAAAAAATTTTAGGTTTTCCTAACAGAGTCAAAACCTTAATAGCAAAGATTTCACTTCAGTAGCATTTAAGATTTTACACTATATTTTTAACACATCAGACACAGCTACAATTATGTTTATGTCAGAGTTACAGTTTGTCAAGTAGCTTATTAGATTTTTCTAAATGCATGTCTGTGTAAATTTTAGCTTATTAAACAGTTGTAAGTTGTCAGTCACTGTAAATGGATTTAGTTGTAAAATACTAATCAGTTAGGGAGTGTTTAAAAAATAGAAGTTAGTTCTCCTTAAGTAGACCTATTTCCACTTAAAATGGACAGAAATAAGGTGGTGATGGGAAAGGAGACAGGTGACTTTGAGCCGGAGACTGGTGTCAAAAAAAAAAAGGGGGGGGTGTTGAGGAGATTCTGAAATGATCCTTCTGTGAGGAAACAAGAACAACAGACAACAACAACCACACAAGAGAAGGAAAGGCAGTGAAGTAAGTCTCGTGAAGACAGGTGTCCTGAGAGAAAAGGCACAGGAACCTACGGAATGTCACCAGCCCCCGTGAGCCCACACAGGCTTGGTCAGAGACATACTTGCCGCAGGTGACCTTGAACACATTTATACCAAGTGCTGTGATGAGTACTTGGAAGTGGCTTCACCGCCACGGGAGAATGTCCTGGACAGTGGGGTCTCCAAAGGGAACGGCAGCTATTTGGAACGAACTAGAGCTCACTGGGGATGTTCCTGCTTGCTGGTGGCACCGCTGCTGGTTTGGGAATGATTTCAGGGGCCCGGTGATGAATTCAATGCCTACATGTATTTCAAGTGTATTGGAAAAGAGAACTAGCACAGTGAAGCCCTCATGTTGTGGATGCCATGACTTTGGATGAAGACGAATTAAAACAAAGTGTGTGGAATTAGGATACAAGAGATCTGCAGGCTAAGCCCACACATGACAGGTGTTTTGCTGTCTTAAACTTCTTTGGTGTGAACTCATAAAGGAGCAACTACCCTCAGCTTTGTGACAATGCATTTTTTGGTTTATAAATCAGGAATTGGCTAACACGAATCTAAATCTATCAAGAAAACAGTTTGAAAGTTTGGATCCGGCTGAGGGTGCTTTTTTCTTGGAATGTAGGTGCCACGGAATGAAACCTCAGAACCATCAACACTCATATGCAGCGCAAAATATAGGTTAAAAATTCAAAAATACTTACTTCCCTTTTTTAATTGTGTTCCTGCCAAGCAGGGGATCAAGGACTGGGTCTATTGTTTCCTCCAGATTTTCAACTAAGATGACATCTCCAAAGGCCAAAGCAGTTTCAATGGCATTCAAAAACCTTAAAATCCAATCAGAATAGAGATAACAAAATGTCAATAAGCACAGGGAAAATGTTCCAAATTACTGAAATTTTGCTATTTGCTGTAATGTAGATTTTTTTTAATGAGACAAACTTAGAGAAAACTGTTTCATAAAGTATTCAACTAGATTACACAGAAATTAATGATGAGATTTTGAGATGAATTACACAGGGATATTTTCCAAGTGAAATTCAACAGTATGAATAAGTCAATGGGTAAATTAGTTCTTTTGACAATAACCATGGTGAGACAAATGTAACTTATCCAAACATCATAAATTTAAATTCATTTGATAGGTCTTTTTTTGATAAAAAATTTTTCAAAATATATTAAATGTCTTGTAGTTTTGTCAAACATTCATTTTTTAAAAAACCCTTTAGGTTCAGTTGTGGTAAAAGTGGTAAATTATCATTATATTTCACTCTCACTCTCCAAAAAAAGTCTCTCCCTATCAAAAATAATTTTCTCCAAGTATCCAGATAAGCGAGGAGTACATTTATCTTAAATTCCTTATTTCGTTGTATGTGTGGAAAAAGCGAAAGAAGGGTCAAATGAAGTACCATTAAGTCTAAAGTATTTAATATTAGCTGAACACCAACTACATACAAGACAACTTCATTCATCAGACAGTATTGTCATGAGGACCCAAAGACAGAAAGTCTCAGGAGACTCAGTTCTCAAAAGGTTTACATAAAACTTGATGAAGAAATGATCTTCAGGCATTCCATGCTGGGACGGGAAGCCACGTTGCAACCCTCCTACAGGCAAAGTATGTATTCAGAAATAGGATTCTAATCACCATTAGGCCTATAAATGCAGGTGACAATTCTTGTGTCAACACATGCCCTAAAGGATTACAGTACATCATGTTTCCATTCTTGGCCTTAGGATGCTGACCAATTTTTCCATTTGGGTGCACTGTTTGCTCTAATCTTCAATGTACTTTCACCTTCAGATTAAGTGGTTGCCACTGAATGTAAATGACCTTTCAACAAAGATACTTTATGTGAAACCTGAGTGAGCAGATAAACAAGTTGGACCAGACTGTCACACTGCATGGCAGCAGAGAGGTCTAGCAAATGCAAGGACTTCCTAGAAATTAGACCCATTTCACAGCAGCTTAACAGAAAGCCAATCCTTTGGATTCCACATACCCTTTCTGGCCCAAGTCTGTGACTTTCAGGTCAGTTCCATACTTATTCTTGATCCACTTAATTCCCTGCTGCTGGGGATCTATCATCAGGGGCCAGCGCTCACAGTGTGTTAGGATAGCGGCGTTTTCGGCTGACATTCTGTCACCAGGCAGCCCTTCATTATTCCAGGTGGCAATCGTAGCGTCATCCGTTAACATGGCAATCAAGTCCAGGTCTTCAGTTATTGGGATGGAAACCTGGAAAATCAGGGTTGAATGCAATCAACTGCCAGTGTGGCAGAGCAAATGACTCAGCAGGTCAGACAAGAAAACAAGAGACCAAAGCCTGGACGACACATGTGAATTCTCTCCAGACTCAACAGCCAAGTGAAACTCTCATTGTGAAATACAATTTGACCTAATAAGTACAATATTTCTACCTCTCAGAATTCTGTCAACTGCAGTATTCAATATCTGGTTTATTATTGCATCTGACTTCAAGTGAAAGGGACTTTGTCCTCTACATACATCGACAGCTGCACCAACAAGGTGAGAGGGAATTAGACACAAGACTGCGGGCCAACAGAAATGCATTTGCTCAATGGAGTAATCACCCCCAAATAAGCAAGGCTACAATGCACTCTCTGGCTCAGGCATTTCATTCTTTAGTACAGGCCAATCCTACAAGAGATGACTTCTCTTTCTCGGATAGGTTAATGGAATGTATTCTGTCTGCAGCAGCTCTATCAGCTTGTTGGCTCTGCCTAGGAACGAGATGGTGGCCTCTCCTGTGAGAGGGAATTGTATTTCCTGTCAGTGTGGAAAGGAGTATTGCAAAGTGGGGAGCTGTCTCCTTTGAGAGACAGAGAAGCCTATTTAAGTCTTTAATTGTTTTAATGTTTTTATTTATTTTTGAGAGACAGAGATACAGAGCATGAGTGGGGCAGGGGCAGAGAGAGGGGAATCTGAATCAGGCTCCAGCCTCTGAGGTGTCAGCACAGAGCCCGACGCGGGGCTCTAACTAAAAAACCATGAGATCATGACCTGGGCCGAAGTTGGGCACTCAACCCACTTATACACCCAGGTGCCCCAATTTAAGTTTTAAACTTTATTTACTTATTTTGAGAGAGAAAATGTAAGTTGAGGAGGAGCAGAGAGAGAGGGAAACAAAGAGAGGATCTCAGTGCAAAGGCTAGTATGGGCCTCAAACTCACAAACCATGAGATCATGACATGAGTTGAAGTTGGACACTTAACCGACTGAGCCACCCAGGTGACCTAAGATAACTATTTTAATATCTTGTTTTTTGACATTTATTTATTTTTGAGAGAGAGAGAGAGAGACAGAATGTCTCTGGGGAGATTTAGAGAGAGAGGGAAACACAGAATCTGAAGCAGGCTCCAGTCTCTGAGCTGTCAACACAGAGCCCGACGCGGGGCTCAAACCCACAAACCATGATGACATCATGACCTGTGCTGAAGTTGGATGCTCAACCAACTGAGCCACCCAGGCACCCTCTGCAAGAAATCTTTTTTAAAGAATAAGGATCATTCTTTATAAAAGCTGACTTTACAAAACACAAGATTATAGAAAAGAATCTGTTAAGGAATTTATTCATTTGGTCATCAATCACCAAATATTTACGGAGCACCTCCTACATAAAAAAGACTGTCTGGAGACACTGCAATGAGCAAGACGAATAAGAAGCTAGTCCCATGGCTGGGTGGAGGGCTAACATGGAAACATGCCCCCAGAATACAGGGCAGTAAGAGCCCTATTTGGAGCAGGCTGGGGGGCAGGGGGTTGTAGCAACAGAAGCAGGAGTCTGGCTTACTGGTTGACCATGGATTTTCAGCAAAGAAGATGTCAGAGGAATTCCTCCAGGAGAGCTAGGATACCATTTGATATCAATACAGATAGGAAAAGTAGCATAATATTCCTACTGTCTCTGACCACAATGTTACCTTAGAAATAAATCAAACTTGATCTTCTAGTGAGATGAGCAACAAGCCTTAGTACTGACACAAGATTTTCTTAAAGATACAAGAAAATTGATATCTTTTACAATAAGCTATTAGCAAGGGATCCGTGGCTTTAACTCCTACTTAACGCAAACAACTTGGAGCAACTCAAAGCTTGAAATAACTTTAATTTCTGAGCTACAAGTGGTAACGGAAGGTATACATGTAGGTCTTGTGTCCGAATTTGGTAATTTTAATCGTTTGAGCACCTACTGTGCACACAGTTAAGTGCAGGGGATCAAAGAGAACTCCCCCACTTTTTTAAGGGTCAGTTTAATTAGTAGGGGAAATAAAGCAGGTAACTCACATTAAAGAGTATCATAAGTGGGGTGCCTGGGTGGCTCAGTTGGTTGAGCGTCCGATTTCAGTTCAGGTCATGATCTCATGGTTCATGAGTTTGAGCTCCATGTTGGTCTCTGTGCTGACAGCTTGGAGCCTGCTTCAAATTCTACGTCTCCATCTCACTCTGCCCCCGCCCCTATTCCATTTCTCTCTGCCAGAAAGAAAGAATGAAAGAAAGAACAAGGAAGGAAGGAAGGAAGGAAGGAAGGAAGGAAGGAAGGAAGGAAGGAAGGAAGGAGTGTAATAAAAAATTTAAAAAAGAGTGTCATAAATGCTGGGCAATACTTTGAGATGTAAATTTTTAGAAACAAATTTTAGGGTATTTTCTTGATAGTGTTATGTTCAAATTGCTGGTTGTGTGAATGCACAAAGAAATTTTTTTATTAAGATATATATTTCGTATTACACTATAGTAATCATTTTCATAATAAACTTTAACCTAGATTTAGGCTGGGGAATATAAACCTCAATTCATATGTATCTTCCTTTCCTTTTAAACTTTTTTTAAAAAATGTTTTTATTTTTGAGACACAGAGAGAGACCGGGCATGAAGTGTAGGGGAGGGGTGGGGCAGGTGGCAGAGAGAGAGGGAGACACAGAATCCGAAGCAGGCCCCAGGCTCTGAGCTGTCAGCATGGAGCCTAACCTGGGGCTCAAACTCACAAACCAGATCATGACCTGAGACGAAGTCAGATGCTTAACTGACTGAGCCACGCAGGCACCTTTTAATTCACTTTATTCTTCAGAATTCCTTGAAGAAATCTGCAGAAAGGAAAATGAGTATGGAAACCAAATGCAAAAATGGAGCCCTTTATGTCTCAAGTCAGCTTTGCAAGTCCAGAAGGCCCCATCTACTGTTTCATTAAGTAGCGTCAACCTCAGTGTGAGCCCGGATGCTACCATGAAATGAGGTGGGGATAAACAAAAACAAAGAGCCTCCCCTCTACAGAGAAGCAGCTTCTACTCAAGAGAAAGAGAAGGCTGCCATGAGCCAACTCAAACTAATCCTAACACCAAATGTGTTTCAGAATCCTCTGAAACTAACCAAGTGGCAGATTCCAAAGGAAAAAAGGCAACTTCCTGATGAGATGACACATTCATTTCCCAAAGGAAACCTTTTGCACTGTCCATGGGAATGCAAACTGGTGCAGCCACTGTGGATAGCAGTATGGAGAGCCCCCCAAAAATTAAAAATGAAATTACCATATGACCCAGTGATTGCACGACTGGCTATTTACCCACAAAATATAAAAACACTAATCCACCCATATGTTGGCTGCAGCATTACTTACAATAGTCAAATTATGGAAGCAGCCATACTTTGGAAGAAGAAGTAGTATGCACACACACACACACACACACACACACACACACACACACACACAATGGAGTATTACTCAGCCATAAAAAAGAATGAAATCTTGTCATTTGCAACAACATTGATGGAGCCAGAGCGTGTAATGTTAAGTCAGTCAGAGAAAGACAAATATTATATGATTTCACTCATATGTAGAATTTAAGAAATAAAACAAATAAAAGAAAAAAGAGACAAAGCAAAAAACCAGACATTTAAATACAGAGAACAGACTGACAGTTAGCAGCGGGGAGGTCGGGGGAAGACGGGGGAAATAGGAGGATTCGAGAGTACACTTTTTATGCTGAGCACCAGGTGACGTATGGAAGTGCTGAGTCACCACGTCGTACTTGGGAAACTAGTACTAATTGTATGTCAATTATAGTGCAATGCAAGTAAAACAAAAACACACAGGTTGCTGAATTAAAAAACAAAAACAGAGGGCACCTGGGTGGCTCAGTCGGTTAAGCGTCCGACTTGGGCTCAGGTCATGATCTCATGGTTTGTGGGTTCGAGCCCCGCATTGGGCTCTGTGCTGACCGCCCGCTCAGAGCCTGGAGCCTGTTTCAGAGTCTGTGACTCCCTCTCCCTCTGATCCTCCCCTGCTCACGCTGTCTCTCTCTCTCTCTCAGAAATAAATAAAACATTAAAAAAATAAAAAAATAAATAAAAACAGAAACACACCACTCACATTTCTGATAGGATGGTGACAAAACAACAAATATTTATAAGGCCTTAAAGGGCTTACAAAATTTTTTCATATACATTCAATCTTTTCAATGTCTCCTGTAACTTACAAGAGTTCTGCCAAGTAGCTGTCTCTGGTTGTTTGCTTGTTTACGCTTAGGGCACTGAGGCTTAGAAAGGCTACCACCACTAAAAACTCCATGTATTTGTTCTGTCTACAGCTCCTAGGTCACACCAATGAGGAGAGTGTAAATGTCTCCATGATCTTGTCCCTGTCTCCACCTGTGTGCCCAGAGGACAATACCTCTGGATGCAAACAATTCTGGCTAACAATTTTACTTTGACCCATGGGCCATGTATGCCCGTTATCCCTGTCTTGTTCAGTCACCACCCTCTGAGCCATCCTCTGGATGAAAACCATGTTGAATAATAGTTTAATTTGGACCCTCAAGGCCACATACACTCACTGTCCCTGTCCTTTCAGGCACACTCTGGTACTGTTCCTTCCCCACCAGTCTCCGGACTCACACCCCCATGCTGCACATTCTGCAACCCCTCCGACATGCCCTTTAGGATCCTGGTCCTATTTGGACCAAATAACCTTGCCCCCACTACCTGCTCATCTTCACCAAAACACCAGCTCTCACCTAGGCAGTGGTTCTCAACCCTAGACTGCATACTGGAATCCAGGAGAGCTTTCCACAGCTGCCAACAGCAGCCAGCCATCACTAGGGATTCCACTTGAATTGACATTGCTTTAAAAGTTCACTTCCACATCATCTCAACATGAGGCTGGGGTGCAAGAATGACTCCCCCATGGACTCAATTCACTCGACGGTTTTCTCAGTAGACTTTTTTAACACCCTCAACACTCAAAACCTGTGTGTGGGAAAGAGTTGTCATCCCTTATTTTCCTATAGATCATTCCAAGACCACTGCTCTTTCATTCTTCGATAAAAAAAATGCTGCCTTTGAGTCCAGTTATACAATCTTCTATGTATCTCCTCATATTAATTATTAAGGATATAGCTATTGGTCCCTCTCAACTTTCCAAGTTTTACTATCTAGCTGTGACGACCTCAGTACACACGGAGATGACAAATCCACTCTTGAGCCTTGACATCCTTCATGCCAAAGCTCTACATTTCCTTTCCACTCCAGCATTCTGGAAATGCCCCCATGCCCCATGATGTTGACATGTTTTTGTAAGGTATTATACATCTCCTTCAAAAGATGACTAATGCTGTCCCAGACCTTCCAATCCTCTGAAATTATTTCATGATTGAAATCTAACCTCCTAATATCCACTTCTTTCTCTCCCCTTTAAACATTACATTTCCTCTAACCAACAGTATTAAGATATCTAGTCCTTTACCCACTATACATTTTTTATGGTGGTAAAATAAAATAAAATGTGTCATTTTAACCATTGTTAAGTGTAGAGTTCAATGGCATTAACTATGTTCACACTGCTGTGCAGCCATCACCACCATCCGTCTCCACAATTTTGTCATCTTTCCCAAGTGCAACTCCATATGCATTCAGCTCTGACTCCCCAGCCCCTTCTCCCTCCTGCCCCGCCAGCTACCATCGTACTTCGTTTCTATGCAATCTGACTACTTTAGATACTTCATTAAAGTAGAGTCATGCAAAATTCAACCTTTTATGACTGGATTATTTCACTCAGCACGATGTCTGCAAAGTCCATCCATGCTGTAGCAGGTATCAGAAGTTCCTTTCTAAGCCTGCTGTATGTCTATTCCACATTGTATCTATTCATCGACTGATAGACACTAGGATCACTTCTACCTTTTGCCTACTGTGAATCACGCTATGAACAAATATACAAATATTTGTCTGAGTCCTTGCTTGTACTTCTTTTAGGTATTTATATAACCAAAAGTGGAATTGTAGAATCATATGGTGATTCTAGACTTAATTTTTTCAAAAACTCTACCATATTTCTAACCACAAATTTCTGGCTACACTCACATCTCTACCCAGCCTAAGCAGCACCCTTCCATTCCTTTGCTGTTCTTCTGCCTGCCCCATGACTGGATAGGTTCCTTCACTTCCTTCTGGCTTAACTGCCCTGGCCGGGTTCAACATCTTCTGTCCTCTCCTTTTGCTCTTACATTGTGAGTATTGCTGATGAAAGCTTTCTGACTGTGACTACCATTAAATCTTTTCCAAATTCATCTTTGGTTTCTTAAAGTTGCTTGGCAACAATCGACATCTACTGCTGCCCTCAGTGGGCATTTTTGATGTTTTCACTACTTTCCTCACACATGTTCTCCTGATTCTGGTTTGCTCATCTTTGGCCAGCTGGCACCGCATTTTCCCAGTTTCCCTCAAAGGAGGGAGACCAGCAGGTGTGGCTGCACCAACTATCCATTAGTATCTGCCCCTGACTACCTTTGTCTCCTTCCCTCCTCCATCTGAGTCCAAGGAGTCTTGCTTCTCCTATCTGAGGGTCATTCTACTGACATCTGTCTTGGAAACCATCCCCTCCCAATTTCTAGTGGCTAAGGCCTCTTCACCTTTTTATCCTCCACAACTCCTTTTCCATTTCTTTTCCTGAAGTATGGAAACATGCTCTTGCCCCTTTTGCACTTTACACATAGTTCCAGGTCTCTAACTAGGCACTCTGCTTACCTCCTCTCCATCACAGGCAAATTCCTTCAAGGATAGTCTGTCTTTTCCATCTGTTTCCACACCTCCCACTTACTGTGTCACAGTTACACCTCTGAGGTCATAAAATGTCATCATATTTCCATATATGATGACACCTTCATTTCTTAGTTCTTTCACTTGTCTCTGTGGCTTTGGCATTACTGACCATTCCCAGGTTTATACTCCTGCTTCCCATGGCACCACCTTTGCCTGAAGTGTTCTCTAGCCTTTGCTCCATCTTCATCTTTCTCCACTTCCCTTTTTCATGTCAGCACTGACTCAGTTCATTTTATTCTAAAGCCCCCCGCTACGTGAATTCACCCCAACGTATTCATCCTTGACTCCCAAATCTGACTCTCCAACCAATAACACTCCTGTCCAGCTCCCTACTGGTCACTGACACTTGAATGTGATATCATGTTCCTAGAACCTTCATCATTTCTCCCAAACCAATTTTATTTTATTTTTTTAATAGTTTATTGTCAAATTAGTTTCCACATAACACTCAGTGCTCATCCCCACAAGTGTCCTCCTCCATGCCCATCCCCCCCTCCCCCCTCATCCATCAGTCCTCAGTTTTGTCAGCATTCAAGAGTCTCTCATGGTTTGCCTCTCTCCCTTTCCCCCACCATTTCTGCCCTTCTTCTCCCCCTTGTTCCTCCGTCAAGTTCCTCCTAATCCTCCTATACGTGCAAACATATGATATTTGTCCTTCTCTGCCTGACTTATTTCGCTCAGCATAACACCCTCAAGGTCCATCCATGTTGCTACACATGGCCAGATTTCATTGTTTCTCATTGCCATGTAGTATTCCATGGTATAGATAAACCACATCTTCTTGATCCATTCATCTGTTGATGGACACTTAGGCTCTTTCCATGTTTTAGCTATTGTGGAGAGTGCTGCTATGAACATTGGGGTACATGTGCTCCTATGCATCAGCATTTCTGTATCCCTTGGGTAAATTCCTAGCAGTGCTATTGCTGGGTCATAGGGGAGTTCTATTGTTAGTTTCCTGAGGAACCTCCACACTGTTTTCCAGAGGGGCTGCACCAGTTTACATTCCCACCAACAGTGTAGGAGGGTGCCCGTTTCTCCACATCCTCGCCAGCATCTAGAGTTCTCTGATTTGCTCATTTTAGCCACTCTGACTGGCGTGAGGTGGTATCTCAGTGTGGTTTTGATTTGTATTTCCCTGATGAGGAGGGATGCTGAACATCGTTTCATGTGTCTGTTGGCCATCTGGATGTCCTCTTTGGAGAAGTGTCTGTTCATATCTTCTGCCCATTTCTTCACTGGGTTGTTTGTGTTTCGGGCGTGTAGTTTGATGAGTTCCTTATATATTCTGGATATTAACCCTTTATCTGATATGTCATTTGCAACTATCTTTTCCCATTCCGTTGGTTGCCTATTAATTTTCTGGGTTGTTTCCTTGGCTGTGCAGAAGCTTTTAATCTTGATGAGGTCCCAATCATTTATTTTTGCTCTTGATTCCCTTGCTTTTGGGGATGTGTCAAGTAAGAAGTTGCTGCGGTGGAGGTCAAGGAGGCTGTTTCCTGCTTTCTCCTCTAGGGTGTTGATAAGTTTCCTGTCTCACGTTCAGGTCCTTTATCCATTTTGAGTCTCCCAAACCAATTTTAATCTCAGGGACTGGCACGTGCACATACTTACTTTCTCCCCATCACTCCCCTGCTTGCCATGTCCACTGTTACCACTTTGCTCAGCTCATCACCTTCTGGATCACCACCATTATGGCATCAACAGTCTTTCCCCTTCTGAGTCACTATTCCTTCTGTGCCCAGTGTGAGCTTTCCAATGTGTAAACCTAATCAGAGACCTACTTAAAGTCCTTCAATGACTCTGGATCTTTAGGATAAAGTTCATACTGTTTCTTAGTTTATAATATGAAGGTTATTATATGGCTCCTTACTAATTCTGTAACATTCATCTGTATTTTCCAGTCTATAATGGTACATCAGCTTATCTATATTTTTTAAAACTCATTTAACATCCTAATACTTAAATCACTTGCAAGCCTTTTCATCTGCCAGGAAGCTGGGAAGGAGAGCACTAACTGTAGTTTTGCCCAAAAGGTTGCTTAGTTATGTTATCACATTTGCTCAAAAATCCATTACTTCCCCCATTGAGATGCAATGTACATTTAAGCATATATTCTTTTATTTAAAAGTAGCTATTGATAGTCTGGTAGCTCCCCAAAGGATTAAACATAGAGTTACTGTGCACTGTAAAAAAAGAAAAATCTCATTCCTATGTATATACCAAAGAGGAATGAAACATATCCACACAAAAAAATCTCTATACAAGTAATTTGAATGTTCATAGCAATATTTTCCATAATAACCAACAAGTAGAAGCAATTCATATGCCCATCACCTGATGAATGTGTAAAAGCAATGAAATCCTGGTACAGACTATGCATCATGGATGGAAAACATGCTAAATGAAAGGAGTGAGGGACAAAATACCTCCTATGTTGTAGGAGTTCATTCACATGAAATGTTCAGAAGAGGCAAATCTAAAGAGACATAAAACAGACTGGTGATTCTCAGGGCCTGGAGAGAATGGGGTGATTGGAGCTGATGGATATGGGTTTTTTTCCAGGGCTGATGACCATGTTCTAGAATTGACCATGATGATGGCTGTACAACTCTGTGTATACACTAAACAGCACTGAAATGAGTATTTTAAATAGGTGGGCAACTTACATCTTAGTGAAAAGATACACTCAGCATCTACAATGTTCCAGGTACCACATAAGGTTAACAAAATAAACAAAATCCTTGTTTCCCTGGATCTTACACTGTAGCTGAGGGAGGGAAAAGCTAATGACCAAAGCAAAGGAGTAAATGAAATAACATATTAGAAAGTGGTAAGTCCTGGGAAAAAAGAGACTGGGATGAGGCATACTGAAGGATGGACCTATAATCTTATCTAGAATCTGAAAATGGTGTCTGAACAAAGACCTGATGGATGGAAATGAGCCATTTATATTATACCTAAGTAGGTAGGTAGGTAGATAGATAGGGAAAACACCTAGTGCAAAGGGCCTGAGGTCAGAGCATATCTGGTATATTCAGTATGACTGAAGCAGAGCAGTGAGGAAAACAATAATAGGAAGTAGGATAAAGAGAGAAAGGGGCAAAATCACAGAGGGTTTTATAAGGCTTTATAGGGCTTCTAGCTTTTGCTCTGAGTGCAGTGAGGAGTTAATCTGACTTGCTCTTTTAAAGAATCACACTGGCTGTTAATGGAGATCAGATTTTATTATATTTTATTTTATTTTTTATGGCTTTTTAAATTTTTTAATTTTTTAATAGTTTATTGTCAAGTTGATTTCCATATAACACCCAGTGCTCATCTCCACAAGTGCCCTCCTCCATGCCCATCACTCCCTTCCCCTCCCCTCACCCCATCTGCCCTCAGTTTGTGCTTGGCATTCAAGAGTCTCTCATGGTTTGCCTCTCTCCCTTTCCCCAACTATTTTTCCCCTTCTTCTCCCCTATAGTCCTCCGTTAAGTTCCTCCCAATCCTCCTTTATGTGCAAACCTATGGTAGCTGTCCTTCTCTGCTTGACTTATTTTGGTCAGCCTAACACTCTCAAGGTCCATCCATGTTGCTACACATGGCCAGATTTCATTCTTTCTCATTGCCATGTAGTATTCCATCGTATAGATAAACCACATCTTCTTGATCCATTCTTCCGTTGATGGACACTTAGGCTCTTTCCATGTTTTGGCTATTGTTGAGAGTGCCGCTATGAACATTGGGGTACATGTGCCCCTATGCATCAGCACTCCTGTATCCCTTGGGTAAATTCCTAGCAGTGCTATTGCTGGGTCATAGGGGAGTTCTATTGTTCATTTCTTGAGGAACCTCCACACTGTTTTTCCAGAGGGGCTGCACCAGTTTACATTCCC
>NW_027529173.1:952613-980405 GCF_008692635.1 Crocuta crocuta
CTATGTGTCTGTTTTTGTGCCAATACCATACTGTCTTGATGATGACAGCTTTGTAGTAGAGGCTAAAGTCTGGGATGGTGATGCCTCCCGTTTTGGTTTTCTTCTTCAATATTACTTTGGCTATTCGGGGTCTTATGTGGTTCCATACAAATTTTAGGATACTTTGTTCTAGTTTTGAGTAGAATGCTGGTGCAATTTTGATTGGGGTTGCATTGAATATGTAGATTGCTTTGGGTAGTAATGACATTTTAACTATATTTATTCTTCCAATCCATGAGCATGAAATGTTTTTCCATNGGGACGCTGAGCATCGTTTCCTGTGTCTGTTGGCCACCTGGATGTCCTCTTTGGAGAAGTGTCTGTTCCTATCTTCTGCCCATTTCTTCACTGGAATGTTTGTTTTCCGGGTGTGGAGTTTGGTGAGTTCCTTGTAGATTTTGGATACTAACCCTTTATCTGATATGTCATTTGCAACTATATTTTCCCATTCCGTTGGCTGGCTATTAGTTTTATGGATTGTTTCCTCTGTTGTGCAGAAGTTTTTAATCTTGATGAGGTGCTAACAGTTCATTTTTGCTCTTGATTCCCTTGCCTTTGGGAATGTGTCAAGTAAGAAACTGCTGCAGTGGAGGTCAAGGAGGTTGTTTCCTGCTNCGGAAAGTCGGACGCTTAACCGACTAAGCCACCCAGGCGCCCCAAATGCAACCAATTTCTGTATGTTGATTTTGTACCCTGCCACTTTGCTGAATTCATGGATCAGCTCTAATAGGCCTCTGGTGGAATCTGTCGGGTTTTCTATGTAGAGTATTATGTTGTCTGCAAAAAGTGAAAGTTTGACTTCTTTGCCAATTCTGATGCCTTTGATTTCCTTTTGTTGTCTGATGGCTGATGCTAGGACTTCCAGCACTATGTTAAACAACAGTGGTGAGGGTGGACATCCTGTCGTGTTCCTGATCTCAGGGGGAAAGCTCTAAAGTTTTCCCCAGTGAGGATGATGTTAGCTGAGGGCTTCTCATAGATGGCTTTTATGATGTTTAGTAAGTTCCTTCTAACCCGACTTTCTCAAGGGTCTTTATTAAGAAGGGCTGCTGTATTTTGTCAAATGCTTTTTCTGCATCTATCGACAGGGTCATATGGTTTTTATCTTTTTTTTTGTTGATGTGATGTATCACATTGATTGATTTGCCACTATTGAACCAGCCCTGTAACCCAGGAATGAATCCCACTTGATCTTGGTGGATAATTCTTTATATGTGCTGTTGGATTCAATTTGCAAGTATCTTGTTGAGGATTTTTGCATCTGTATTCATCAAGGATATTGGCCTGTAGTTCTTTTTTTTTTTTTTCTTTCTGGACTCTGTGTGGCTTGGGAATCAAACTGATGCTGGCTTCATAAAATGAGTCTGGAAGTTTTCCTTCAGTTTCAATTGTCTGGAATAGCTTGAGAAGAATGGGTATTAATTCTGTTTAAACTATCTGGTAGAATTCCCCCAGGAAGCCATCTGGCCCAGGGCTCTTATTCGTGGGGAGATTTTTGATAACTGATTCAATTTCCTCACTAGTTGGGTCTGTTCAGATTTTCTATCTCTTCCTAAGTGAATTTTGGTTGTGAGTGTGCACTTAGAAATTTGTCCATTTCTTCTAAGTTTTCCATTTTGTTGGCATATAATTTTTCATAGTATTCCCTGAATACTATGAAATACATAGTATGAATACATAGTAATTGCTTGTGTTTCTGAGGGGTTGATTGTAATAAGTCATTTTCATTCATGATTTGTCTATCTGAGTGCTCTCTCTTTTCTTTTTGAGAAGCCTGGCTAGAGGTTTGTCAATTTTGTTTATTTTTTCAAAAAACCGACTCTTGGTTCCAATGATCTGTTCAACTGTTTCTTTGGTTTCTATATTGTTTATTTCTGCCCTGATTTTTATTATTTCTCTTCTCCTGCTGGGTTTGGGGTGCTCTTGTTGCTCTGCCTCTAGTTCCTTTAGGTGCGTTGTTAGATTTTGCACTTGCATTTTCTCTAATTTCTTGAAATAGGCCTGGAGTGCAATGTACTTTCCTCTTAGGACTGCCTTTGCCACATCCCATAGAGTTTGCATTGTTGTATTTTCATTTGTTTCCATATATTTTTAAATTTCTTCTCTAATTGCCTGATTGGCCCATTCATTCTTTAGTAGGGTGTTCTTTAACCTCCATGTGTTTGGAGGTTTTCCAGACTTCTTCCTGTGATTGATTTCAAGTTTTATAGCATTGTGATCTGAAAGTGTGCATGGTATGTGTTGAGATCAGATTTTAGAGAGAAACAATCATGTAGCAACAGGGAAACGAGTTAGGAGGTTTTGGCAATAATCCAAGAGAGGGATAATGGCTTGGCCCTGGATAGGAGCAGTGAAGGTGGTGAAAACTGGTCAGATTCTGAATGTATTTTGAAGGTGTAGCCTGTAGAATTTCCTGGATGGACTGGATATGAGTGCCAGAGGGAAGAGTCACGGTAAGGTGACTCCAAGGATTTTGGCCCAAAAGAAGGGTGGAGCGGTCATTAAACAAGTTGGGAGTGCTTGGGTAGGAGAGGTTTTGGGGGAAGATGTCAGAATTTCAGTTTGGATGCGCTATAGGTGAGACATCTTTCTGACACAGAAGTGAAGATGCCAGGGTCTGGGCCACAGACAAACTTATGCAAATTACTTGTGTACAAGTGACATTTAAGGCCTGGTTCGAGAAGCAACTCCAAGATTAAAGGTCAGGCATTTCAACATTAAGAATGGGGAGAAGACGAAAAATTTAACGAAGTCTGAGAAGAATTGACCAGTGAGGTAGGAGGAAGGTGGGGGAGGGGAGGTCTTGGAATCTAGTAAAGAAGGTGCTGATGGAAGGATGGAGTAATCAATCATATCAAAAGTAGCCAAGAGTCAAGTAGGAAGAGGATGGAAAACAAAGCACTAGTCTTGGCAACGTGGAAGCAAAACTTCACAAGAGGAGTTTTGGTAGAGAGCTGTGGACAAAAGCCTGTCCAAAGTGACTCAGAAAATGGAAGATCTGCCTACACTGAATCTAGATTAGTCTCTAAAGTGATTACGGTAAATTAGAGCAGAAAAATGGTGGAGTAGCTGGAGAGGCAGGAAGGGTTCAAGAGAAATTTGCTGGTGTATTAAAAAAAATCTTTTTAACGTTTATTTATTTTTTGAGAGAGAGAGAGAAACAGAGCTTGAGCAGGGGAGGGGCAGAGAGAAAGGGAGACACAGAATCCAAAGCAGGCTCCGGGCTCCAACAGTCATCATAGTGCCTGATGATAGGCTTGAACTCATGAATCACAAGCTAAGGTTGGACGGTTAACTGACTGAGCCACCCAGGTACCCCTGATGCATTTTTTACATGAGAGAAATAACTATGTAGTCAATGCTGGTGGACGTGATCTAGTAATGAAATAGTAGACAGGGAAAAATTCATGAGACGAGAGAAACACTCTAGAATTATCCTTGAGGAAGGGAAAAGGGATGGAAAGTAGTGTAAACTCATATGATCTTTAGGATAATATGTCAGCTGTTTATCTTACAGCATCAGGAAGGAAGACAGTGTAAGAGTACAATATTTGTAGGTGACAGATATGTGTGTGGGAGTGAATACACCATAACACACTAAATACGTCAAATATCTCTCAATATCCTTGACTGCTTCTGAACTCTATGCTACTTTTCTATTTCCCCTGAGGAACCAACTTGTTGTGATTATTTTAGTTTTAGAACATATTTTACTATCTTGAAGGACAAGTGCTTTCTTACTGTTCTAGTCCAATATTATCTTGGTGTTCTCAAAAACATATTCTTCTGACAAACCTTAGAATCACTGGGTCAAGTAAAATTTTAATTCCTGGAGCTCTGATTTGAAATAATTGAATTGATTCACTAAATTGGGGATAATGGATCCATTTAGAATATAAAGTCTTCATTTCTAGGAATATATTAAGGATGGTTGACTTGATGTATAAAAGGGTTCCTTCCAAGGTCACCTTAAATAGGTCAACAGGTCATTAATAAATTACATGTTTGGTTTGTAGGTTTTAAAACATCATAAAAACAGGAGTGCCTGGCTGGCTCAGTTAGAAAAGATGTAACTCTTAGTCTCAGGGTTGTGAGTTCAAGCCCCAGGTTGGGCATGGAGACTACTTCAAAAACATTTTTTAATAAATAAATTAAAAAAATCACAAAAACCACAGTCACTTGTTGACTGGTAAACTTACAAACCATTTGACTCCCCAAGATATCTGACACAAACTAACGAGTCAGACCCAATTAGAAGACAGTTACGTACAGACAAGTGGAGCTCTAGAAATGAGCCCTAAATGAGAAGAAGTAACAACAGATGCTTCTTGAGAGGACAGGACAAACCCTTTCAAAAAAAAATTAATTAAAAAATTAACATTAAGCAATTTGAGCTCCTCTTGGGACCCTGGCATAGGTTCACACAGGTATCATGGTCTTTCCCACATTGCTGTGACTGAGTCTAGAAGGAGTAAAAGATAACTAGCTCAATAACTGGAACCCTCTTTCCATGAGGACAAACATGTGTCCCACTTGATACAAAAATACAGATTCAAAGGGGTACATGCACCCTGAAGTTTACATCATTATCAACACTAGCCAGAGTATGGAGCCCATAGGGCCACTGACTGATGAATGGATAAAGAAGAGAGGTGTATATATGCAATGGAATCTTACTCAGCCATCAAAAGGAATGAAATCTTACCATCTGCAAAAACATGGATAGAGCTAGGATGTATTGTGCTAAGCAAAAAGTCAATCAATTACCAGTGCAGAACATTAATATACAGAGAGATGTAGGATATCTTAAGGGCTTCGATTAAGTGAGATGACACACTGGTGCACTAACTTTGCTTGTGGGTTTGAATTTTTATATTTAGGCTGAGCTATTTTTAATACTAATATACAAAGTGCAGACCTTTAATCTGCAAATAGTTACGAAAAAAAGGTCTTTAACAACCCGTAATGTCAGGAAGAAAAGTTTCATGCTATCCAGTAACAATAACCCAAATCTGACTTCAGTTATCAGTTTAGTTAAAAGCAGGTTTCCAGCTCTACCAGTATAGTGCATAAAAAATAATTTATTGGGACACCTGGGTGGCTGGCTGGGTTGAGTGTCTGACTCCTGATTTTGGCTCAGGTCATGATCACAAGTTCATGAGATGGACTTAAAATTCTCTCTCCCTCTGCCTCTCCCCTGCTCATACTCGCTCTCTGTCTAAAATAAAAAATTTTTAAAGCAATTTATTACTTTTCCTCTCTCTGTTGAAAACACCATTGAAACAAGAAACTCTACAACGCACAAGAAGCATTCTCGTCATACGAGAAACCCCAGTCAGTCATGACAGAGGCAGAAATGAACCTGGCGTACAAACTGTTTTTGTTTTTATTAAGTCTATTTATTGATTTGAAGAATGAAATAGAGAGTAAGATACCATGAACAGGAAAGGGCAAAGGGGGGCGGGGGGGAGAGAATATTCCAAGGAGGCTCCATGCTATTAGCAAGGAGCCTAATGTGGGGCTTGAACATATGAACAGTGGAATCATGACTTGAGCTGAAATCAAGAGTTGGATGCTGAACCGACTGAGCCACCCAGGCACCCCACACACTGTTGTTTTCTACTGAAATTTCAAAATGAGACTTCCAAAGGCTGACAAGGGATGGAAGTGACTTACCTTGTGCTGAAGAAAGGGAACCCACTTGCAGTCTACCAGCTCTTGGCGATACTGTTTTGTAAAGGATCCAATGTAAGACACAAATGCTGCTGTAAGGAGAACATCTCCACACAGAGTCTTCTCTTGAGCTTCAAATGATTTAATAGACTGACCCCAGCGGGTCTTCTCTGACTGAAAGATAACATTACTCAGATGTAACCACAGGGTGAACACTGATTCAACAAATGCTTAATGTAATCACAGCACTGCTCAGTTTTAGTCTACATCATACTGGACAGACTTTAAAAGGCACAGAACTGAACTGGACAGCATGGCTATCCTCATCCTTCTTACGTTTGAAACCCATCATTATGAAGGGGTTCTTATGCTCTCTTCAGCGCAGTTTACTGCAATATGCCATTAGAACTTTCCTATCTCCTTCCTGGTGGATGATCTAACGCTTTAATGGTGACTGACCTCTTTTTCAAAAGCTGATAGTCACTGTCTCATCTCTCTGAGAGTGGAGCATCAAGAGCTTTGGCCAAGACAGAGTGATATCAGGATTTTTAATGGCAGCTTCACTGCTCTGTATTCCTTCCGCTCTGCAGCAAGAGTTCTACACAGCCCTAGACAAACATTACTTTATTTTTATTCAGTTTTTTTAATGGTTATTTTGTCTCTGAGACAGAATGGGCAGGGGACACAGAGATAGAATCTGAAACAGGCTCCAGGCTCTGAGCTGTCAGAACAGAGCCCAACACCAGGCTCAAACCCAGGAATCATGAGATCATGACGTGAGCTAAAGTCGGATGGTTAACCGGCTGAGCCACCCAAGTGTTCCCAGAAAAACATTATTTTAAACATACTGGCTATCAGCTACTTACAGACAAAGGAAAATAACAAACACCAATCACATTCATTAATTAAAATTTAAAGCTTATAGAGCCACGTATCCTGGATGCTATTAATTATAGTGCTGGTAGTTGAAAAACTTGGGCTATTTCTCTAATAAAATCACTCTATCACTGGAAGAACCTATAGTCTACATAAAAAAATAATGGAAATCAGGAGGATCTCACTAGCTGTGAAGAAACTATGCTTCAAAGGATTCTGTTCAAGTCCTTCTACCTCATTGGATGACCATTTAAAATCTGCTTTCCAGGTTACGTATGGGGAGTCCTTAATATTGGATTTGCATAAAACTGCAATAAGCGTCTTTGGATTGATGGAACTGAAGGATAGTTCACTAATTCACTCTGTTTCAATGCAGGATAAAATTGGTATCACATCCTAAGCACATGTAAGTTAATAGGAACTAAAAAAAAACCCAGCAATATGATAGTCCAAGCAAAGAACCCTGTGGAATTTAGCTTTGCTTGTCAAAGAGAGAATGCTGAACACAGAAAGCAAAGATGATGTATGTCAGAACAGACTGGAATGCCAGTCCCCTGCAAGCCATCGTACTATCCATAACACAGAGGTCATGAAATTAGCAAGTGAGAATGGTAATCAAAGCTATTTTAAGATTATCTCCTTGCTTTGCTTGATAAAGATCATCCCAAGTTAGCCATATAAACACTAAGGGACTTCAATTGTCTAGCCCTCTTTATAGAATTCATTACTTAGCTTCCTCAGCTACAGATCATACATCCATTAATTTCGAAGAGAAATTTCTCATTTGCCTTTCCTCCATCTTTGTTGTCTTTGGATAGTAAATGATAAACAATAAAGTGCACCCACCTCATTCTCCAAAACAGCTTTGAAATTTGAAGATTTACTAAACATAGACTTATTGGCTATTGAAGTCGTCAATAATTTCGCCATACCACCCACACAACATAAATCATTACTGACATTGGCTAACAAGGGTTTAAGAGTTGGAACATGTCCTATAATAAATTTCTAGACAGTTAAAAATCACTATAATTTTATTCTAATGCATTATAGATTGCCTGTAATGTCATCCTGGCTGGGGTGACCCATTTCTAATTTTGAACAGCTGTTCAGCTCAGGAGTTAGTTAATGATTAAATATAAATTGCCTGATTTATTAGTCTGAATGGTTGAGACTATAGCTTCCAGGTCAATGCTATATAGACAAAATCATCAGTCTTGATGCTTTTCAGAAGTTAACTGTCTCCTGTTCTAGTCAGAAAGAATTTGTCCTCAAAGGAAAAGGTCTGACATCTTCAATTAATCCTTAAAAAATGTGTGTGTGTGTATACAAATACATATGTAATTTGTTTTTTGGGTAGCTAACATTATTTCACCTTCTCTCCTCTCCTCCTTTAAATCATCCTAAGTAAAGCTTTTGGAAGCCATAGCTATGTGTTAGAGGTACATGGTAGATCCCTATAGTTTATTCCTATAGTATATTTGGTCATCCTTTGTTTACTACAAGAAAACAGTCTAATTAACTGGCACTTCTTCATTTTCTTAGGTCCCTCACAAATAGTAAACATTTCAAACTACTTAAATCATATCACTTTCAATAAAAGCAGGTATAAACTACACTAGCAGCAGTGGAATTTTTCAACTGATGTAAGAACAAATCTTCAAAGGGGTACAGAATTTTTTTAAAAAACAAAAGCCTCCTCAAACTCAATCATTCAGGGGCGCCTGGGTGGCTCAGTTGGTTGAATGTCCGAATTCAGCCGAAGTCATGATCTTGTAATTTGTGGGTCCGAGCCCTACACTGGGCTCTGTGTTGACAGCTCAGAGCCTGGAGCCTGTTTCTCCCTCTCTCTCTGCCCCTCCCCAGCTTGTGCTCTGTCTTGGTCTCTTTCTCAAAAATAAACAAACATTAATTTAAAAAAACCTCAACCATTCACTCACTGAGCAAATATCTATGGGTGCCTATGATGTGTCAAGGATTATTCTGTTTGGGATCAAGAAGTGCAGAAAACAGATGTTGTTTTTGTTCTTGAGGAGCTTCTATTCTAGTTAGGGAAAAAAGACCCTCCCCAAAAGTATATATGTTCACAAATGTATGTTTTTAAGTGTATCATGTGGTGATAAATGCTATGAAAAAATAAAGCCAACTGGAAAGAGGGCTATGAAATGGGGTGTAAGTGTGGGTGGCTGTGTGTACACACAGAGTGAAATCATGTCATAAAGAGAACTTTTAGCAGCAACCTGAAGAAAGTAAGGGAGCCAGCAACGTCATTGTTTGGACATGTGTAAGTCACGTGGAGGAAAAAGGCAGAGGCCACAGGTCTAAGAGTGACTGACAGTACAAAGGGGGGCAAGGGGGCCAGCGAAGGTGGAGCTGGCGGGCAGGTGACGGATGTGAGGACGGAGGAGCATTTGGGAGTCAGATCGCACAGGGCCTTGTAGGCTGGGGAAAGACTTTGGACTCTATTTTGAGCTAGACAATTAGTTATTGGAGAATTCTAAGGGAGGGAAGACATGAATAAACTTAATTTTTAAATTACTCAGCAGCAATGAGGAGAGTGGACTTTGGGGGGCAGTGGTGAACACTGGGGCAGTACTCCAGGGGAGAAAGTGGTGGACAGGACCAGCTCAAGCGAGAAGGCTACAAGTGGGAATGCACTTCACAGGTAAAGTCAAAACAATATGCCGATGGATTGCTTATGGGTCAACCACAAAGAGAACAAAAACTTAAGAGCGAGTCCAAAACTTTTGGCTATAACCACTGGAAGAAAGGATCTGCAATTACTGAGATGGAAGGGACAGAGTGGATTTGGCAGGATGGACTGTGAGTTTATGTACAATGAATTATGAGTGTTAGAGGGCTGATGGGTTTAAATCTGTAGTAAATTTAAATCAGATTTTTTAGGGGAGCCTGGGTGGCTTAGTCGGTTAAGCGTCCGACTTTCGCTTAGGTCATGATCTCGCGGTTCGTGGGTTCGAGCCCCGCGTTGGGCTCTGTGCTGACTGCCGGCTCAGAGCCTGGAGCCTGTTTCAGTCTGTGACTCCCTCTCTCTCTGACCCTCCCCTGCTCGCGCTGTCTCTCTCTCTCCTAGAAATAAATAAAACATTTAAAAAAAATAAATTAGATTTTTAAAGTCTACTCTAAAAGTTAGGCACCTGCGTAAACCTAACCCACTCTAACACACATCTATCTTCTTTGTTGCTAGGAGAATTCTGATTTTTAAGAGTGGTGACGGCTCCAGCCCCACAAGATGAACTGTGATTGGCATAGCCAATCATGATAATGCCATTTTCTGTTTTCCTGGCCGCCTTTGCACCTAGATGCAGTCAATCTAGTTCTGGCTAAAGAAGCTTAAGTAGCTGTTTGCCAGATGGGTTTCTAGGAAAACTCAGGTTTTCATATAAAAAGAGAACAATCCAGCTGCTCCAGATGATTTTCGGTCTCCCCTGAATCCAGAGGTGTGGCATCCATCTGTGACCATGCTGCAGAGTGCCTGACCATGAGGAACCACATGCTGCATGTGGAGAAGGAGGAAGGACAAGAGATTTGAAGTCTGATCTCTAATTCCCTGAAACAAACTGATCATGGTCTACCCCTGCAATGATTTTGCAACATGTGAAAAATAAATTCCCATTTGTTCAAGCCACTGTAAATCAACTTTTCTATCGCCTTCAGCTAAATGCACCACTAGTAGTTCAGCTATGTACTTTCAGGAAGTGCTTAAATAAAAAGAACAGCTTTAGTGAGGCTTAATTCACATATTGTGAAATTTACCCTGTCAAGTACATATTTGAGTGGTTTTTAGTATAGTCACAGACCTGTATGATCATGCCCACTGATTTGAAAAAGTGTCTCTCACATGATGGACAAACTATACTTATTTGTAGTCACTCTACACCCTGCCCCCTTGTCCAGCATCTGGCAACTGGTAACATGTGGCCTCTGTTGCTCTGCCCACTCTAGACATTTCACACACATGGAGTCACACAACGTGTGGCATTTTGTGTCTGTCTTCCTTCACTTAATTTTCATTTATTTGGTATTTTCAAGGTTCATCCGCGTTGTAATATGTATCATCCTTCAATCCTATCTACAGTCAAATAATATTCTATCGTATGAAGAATATATTACACATGGGAGGACAAATAAAATCTGTGGCTTCCTGAGGACAGGGCTTAGGTTCTTCTATCACTCGTGTTCAAACAGGAGACATTTAAGAAGAACTGTTGTAAAAATTTTTATTTAATAGAGTAACTATTAATATTAGCAGGTCAGTCACTTGTAAAGAGAGGTCACAGAAAAAACCAACCAACCCACTCTGCAGGCTTAGTTTTTAACATGTTCTGATGGTAGAACTCAAGGGCAAGTGTCTATGAAAAGGATTAGACAGCAATTCCATTGCAGTTATCTAACACACCTGTTTATAACAGATCTTAGGAAAATCATGGAGTTTATGGCTATATACTAAAAAATACAAAGAATCCATCACTTCTTTCTTTCAGTCCATTGGAACTACAGTATTAAATGATGATTTTTTCCCTTCATTATTGATTCCATGTCTATTTAGTTATTATCTATTTAGTTATTATTGACAGCAAATAAACCCTGCCCTCCCCCCCCAAAAAGGAGGTGATCTGAATATTTTAGATAGAGTTTAGGGAAAAAAGGCCAACTTGCCTCAAGTTCCTTGACAAGCTTGTTAGCTAGTTCAATAGTTTTGTTCGTTTGGTTCACCTCTTCTTGACATTGAACTTTCTTGGCTATTGCTTTTTCAAAGGAAGCGGTGAGTCTGCTCAGATTTCGATCCAAATCCTAGGTAAGAGTCACAATTAGCTTTGGAGCCATTTTTAGGTGAAATGGAAAGAGCATAGTTGTCTTAAAAATCTATGACCTTTAGGTTAGTGAAACCAACTTCCCTGCCTCCTTGATCTCTGCCCTTTTAGGGAAGAAAAAGGATTAGTGATAATAAACACCTCAGTGCCACTGTAGATGATGAGTTCACCATGTGGTCTTTTCTTCACTAAGCAGAGTGCACACAATGACTGCAGAGGGTGGACAAGCCCTTCAGACTCAAACCCACCCTAGGTGCTCTGTTCCCTCTCCCTTGTGCCTAGCTAAGCTTATCCTCCAGCACCACCTTTAATAATGATAACGGTCATCTTTTGGTTCTCCACCTCTTGACTCTTTTCTTATTTCTCATTGGTCCATAACTCAGGCAATCAAGAGTGGTGGTAACGATTGAGCCCCCACTAAACCTCAGCAACCTGACCTAACATGGGACAATCAGATTTTATCTTTTGGAAATGGGATTGAAACTCAGAGGTATGTCAGTGTCTTTAGCATCAAAAGACCTGGAAAGATTTGTACATTTTGGAGGGCTTCATTTGGAGAGGGACCATCTTTCACCAGAGGCATAGGGAAACAGCTGAAACTGTTCTGGAGAGAGAAAGAATGAAAAGGGCAGCGATATGAGAAGTAACACAGCCCTAGAGAGACATCAAAAACATTCAGGGCTACTTCCTGTTTCCTGGATTTCTTTCCTCCTAAGGCCAAGTCATACTGTTTTTTCTCAGAGTTCCAGAAGTCATTCTGATCTTCTTTTTGTTTTAAGGTTTTCTAAGTAGGATTCTGTTATTGATAGGCAACAAACATGTTGACTAATCTTTCGGTACTTGGGAGAGTCCTTACTATAGCATCTTGCTATCTGCCAAGTTCTAAAAATCCCAAATAAGATTTAGAGCATTGGTTTTTTAAGTAAGTGGGAAGTTCCAAGAGACTTTACAAAACAAACCTGTAGAGCATTCAGCATTCATAATTTAGAGATTGGTTATATTTGTCAATGACCCAGGTATCATTATTTCATTTATTATCATTAAAGCAGCACCTCTTCAAGAAAATGATTGTATGTCATATTTAAAATGCAAAATATTATCAAATACATAAGAACACATCACCGTTTAGCAGTCAAATTTAAAAAGCTAATATTTAAATGTCTATTTTAGGTTATTACTAGTACCTGTGGTCTTATAAAATAGAGAAGCACACATGAGCTCTGGCATCCCACACCTGTGTTCATATTTGGACTCCATTACCAGCTAAGCAGCATCAAGGAAGACTGCTTACTTAGCCTTTCTATGCCTCAGTTTGGGCAGGTTTAGGTGCAGTGTTCCTAATACTGGGGGTTCCTGGGATTGGGATCTCTACGCAAACCCACTGTGTGGACAACACCAGCTCATCCCCCGTGCATGCGTCCCTTGGGAACTGGGGGACCAGAGGACTGACGCACTATGTCCATGCTGCTGGCAGTGCTGTGGATCACAGACTGCTCTGGTCTCTGACCCACATGCATCAGGTCTTCTGCCCCCCCTCCATAAAACCAATTTGCTACCTTGCACATAAGGTAAAATCTTGGTTCCTTCAATGTTCTTGACAGGCCCAGGCCTCTCAGCTTCCAGAAGTAAATGGAGAAAGAAAGGATGGACTCAGCTCACAAGCTACCCTAAACTAGTGCTTTGAAAACTTGGTGGGCCTGAGAACCCTCTGGAAAGTTTGATAAACCCACACTCCAGGGTTCCCCTACCAGAGTTTCTCATTCAGTAGGTCTGGGGGTGATGGCGGTCTGAGAATCATTTTTCTAACGAGTTGCCAGGTGACACTTATGCTGCTGGTCTCGGGAACACACTTGGAGAACCAGGGCCCTAAAGATGAGGACTTCAGATTTCCTTCATGGCCATCATTAGGTCCTGTATGTTTGAGAGATGCAATGGCCTTTCTTCCACTCTAGCTCAGCTATTTCTTTTTTGGTCAACCTTCCATAAAGGGCATCTGTTAATCTTAAACTAGAGATCCAGAGTGACAAGAACAAATACATACAGACCAGCACTGATACGCATGAACTGCCATCATAGCACAGACGCTGAGAACAGACACTTCCCTACTTTGCTAGGTGAGAAAGCAATGGGAGATGCAAATCAGGGGGAGAGGAAGCCCAGGAGGGAGGAAAACTCAGAGGCTTCAGGAAAGAAAGGCAAAGCTAGCAAAAAGTGTAATTTCACTTGGGCTCAAACATTTATCTAACCTGTGCCAACAGACAGAAACTACCCAGAGGTACTTTGTCCTTGCCATGACCAGCTATGGTGTCTTCACAGAAAATTGAACCTTGGTGGAAACTGTAGAAATTCTGTTGCATTAGTAACTACTCTTTGGAAATCCATTTGTGGTAGAGGGATAGAGAGGACCCATTCTTCATCAAGACATTTCAATTATTACTCCATCTTTTCTCTGTGTCTGCAAACTTAGCTCTGTGGTTTATTGATACATGAGTCTCTCCTTAGACTGTGCGTCTCTGAAAACAACTGACATGAACAATTCTATTGAGCCAGTTGCAGGCTTACTAATCCTTACAAAGGATTACTAATTCTGCAACGACAGCAAGTCTGATGTTTAGAATCACAGGTGGCTGTCTTGATATCCTCATCACATTTTCCATGAACATTACATGGCTTACAATTTACATGGCACTATTAACAGTTGATGGTAATTTTTTTAAAGGCTTTAGTCAAGTTGACAGAGTTTTGACCAATGAAAATAATGTTTATAAAATTAGCATGTTTATCTGAAATTTACCTCAATTGAGAGTTGTTGATTGGTTTTTCTTCCAATAGTCACCCAGTGCTAATTGAATGGTATGTTTGGTGCTTTCATAGGAATGTGTGTGGACTGAACACAAAGGAGAGGATGAGCAAGTCCTGTGGGCAGGGGGTGATAGTCAGGAAGAGAAAGAGTCTTGACAGAGAAAGGGGTGTTAATTACTGTGGGAGGTGCTAAAATTTTCCATATTTTAAGAAGAAAACTTTGGGGTTATTAACCATCTTGTGAAAATAACTAATAAGAAAAAAAGGTATCTTTTATTCAAAAGTCAAAGTTTCAAGAGTTGCTAGTCAGACAAGATTTAAATTCAGTGGCGGGGAAGGGGGGCACCTGCGTGGCTCAGTCAGTTGAGCATCCAACTCTTGATTTTGGTTCAGGTCATGATCACATGGTTTGTGGGATTGAGCCCCGTGTCAGGCTCTGCACTGGCAGTGCTGAGGCTGCTTGGGATTTTCTCTCTCTCTCCCTCCCTCTGCCTCTCTCCCACTTGCTCTACCAAAATAAATAAACAAAATAAATAAACAAACATTTAAAAAATTTCAATTCTGTAGCATGAGAGGCAAAGAAAGCCTTTGCTCACCTTTACAAGTTCATTCCTCATCACTCTGTTCTATTCCCAATCTTCCTGAAATTGCTTATCTTAGTGGTCTGGCCTGTTGAGGTTCCTCTAGAGTGTACCAGCTGCTTCTTCCCTCTTTTTATTTTTATTATTATTATTATTTTTTTTGGCCAGGAATACCTTTCCTGACCTAGTTATCCCTGTGATTCCTATGAAACTTTTGAAGCCATGTCAAGTACACCTTCATTATGAAATATTCCCTAATTTCTCCAGGCTGAATAATCCTGTGATGCTGCTGTCACAATGTATATATAGTCACATAGCCAATTCCTTTCTTCTTGCTTGTAACATTGGCCTGGAATGACTGGTTGTGTATTTGTGAAAATATTGACAATGACTACGTTTATGGCTAATATTCTCTAAGCACTTACTGTGTGGCTAGTACCATGCTAAATTCTTAATAGGAATTGCTCCTGTGTAACCCTTTCAATTCTACCTAAGAAGCACATGCCATGACACAGCCTACTGCACAGATGAGAGAACAGAAGCTAGGAGGGTGAACTAATTAGTGCAGGGTGGAAGAGGAGAGGACATGGCCAGGATATAAATCCAGGCATTCTGGCTCCAAAATCCTTGCATTTGTTTTTTTTTTGTTTTTTTCAGAGAGAGGGATTGTGGGGCACAGGGGAGAGAGAGAGAGAGAGAGAGAGAGAGAGAGAAAGAGAGAGAGAGAATCCCAAGCAGGCTCCACGCCACAACCCTGGGATCATGACCTGAGCCAAAATCAAGAGTCAGATGTTCAACTGACTGAGCCACCCAGGCGCTCTTGGAATCCTTGCCTTTAATTGCCATGTGCTATGCTCCTCCTCCTCCTCCAACAGGAAAGGTTGTTAAGTGCAGAAACCATGAAAGTTTCTACTTTTCCAGGTCAGTGTCTAGCACAGAGCAGGTAAGAAATATCTACTGAAGGAGTATGTAAATAAATGTATCAACGAAAGCTCCAAGCTCCAATTCCTTTCTTCTTGCTTGGACTCAGATGGGGCCTTGTCAAAGCAGGGAAGTAACATCTCCTGGAAACTTCTTCAGTGTTAACATTTTGCACTCACCTCAAGCTTTTTCCTGATAGCCTCGAGTTTTTCAGTAGCTGCAGCCAATTCAAAGTTGGCTTGGGCTAATGCTTGCCGTTTGGGCTCCACATCACAGTAGACCTGAAAATCCACATGGGTTTTAACTCAAGAGGTAATAAAAGAGGACGTGTGATTATTCAATCTTACATTTGCTAGAAGTTTTGTAATCCAAGTTTCTATTTCCCCCTAGCAATTTGTTTATTTCTTAGCAATGGCACTACGTATTTCTTAGCAATAGAACAAAAATCTATACAGCCTTCCAAGGTCTGTTGGGTTGTCCAAGATGTAGTCATTTATTCTGGACATGAGAGTTATAGATCCTTGCCTACAATGTTGTATACATCAGACATTAAGATACTACAGTATGTTTGTCCTACAAACTGGAGATAATCTTCACATCATTAGAAACTGCAGAGGGCAGGAACTACAGCTCAAGTTGGAACCAAGTTTTGATCTTAAAGCAGAGCAGAAGTGTAGAGAAATTCTCTGAACCCAGGGAGGAATCATAAGAGATACCTCACGATATTAACGGTGCTGTCACTTTCTTTTCTAAGTTGTTGGCCACCACCAGAGGGTATCATTTGAATGGGTGGTTTGAGAATTTTGGGGGGACCACTTTTTTCCCTGTTGGGAAAAGAGGAAGGAAATGAAATTTTATTTTCTCTTCTATGGCCAAACAACATAGGATATAGCCACAGTCTAGCTCCATGCTCATCTTTTACCTACAATATAAGGAAAGCACAGGGGTCAGACTTTTTTTTTTTTTTAATGTTTATTTATTTTGGGGCACTTGGGTGGCTCAGTCAGTTAAGCGTCCAACTTCGGCTCAGGTCATGATCTCACGGTTCGTGGCTTCGAGCCCTATGTCGGGCTCTGTGCTGATAGCTCAGAGACTAAAGCCTGTTTCAGATTCTATGTCTCCCTCTCTCTCAGACCCTCCCCTGCTCACGCTGTCTCTCTCTCTCTCTCTCAGAAATAAATAAAAAACATTTAAAAAAATTAAAAAAAATTAATATTTATTTATTTTGGAGAAAGTGCAAGTGAGGGAGGGGCAGAGAGGGCGGGACAGAGGATCTGAAGCGGGCTCCGTGCTGACAGGCTAAAAGCAGCAAGCGCGATATGAGGCTTGAACCCACAAACCAGAAGATCATGACTTGAGCTGAAGTCGGACGCTCAACTTACTGAGCCACCTAGGTGTCCCAAGAGTCAGACATGGATGGAGGCCATATGTCAACTGCAATCCATCTAAACTCTTGTTTTATACAGGCTTCCACTAAAGACACAGATGAGCAGGATCTTATTCCCATGGGTTATAAAGGCTATCACCTGGTTTTATGAAAATCACTTTGGGGACCACCTGGGTGGCTTAGCCATTTAGTGTCCAACTCTTAATTTCGGCTCAGGTCATGATCTCAGGA
This sequence comes from Crocuta crocuta, assembly GCF_008692635.1. Taxonomy (NCBI): domain Eukaryota; kingdom Metazoa; phylum Chordata; class Mammalia; order Carnivora; family Hyaenidae; genus Crocuta; species Crocuta crocuta. The sequence goes on from NW_027529173.1 coordinate 969,956, forward strand.
TTGAGGAATTCAAGCCCCGCATCAGGCTCTGTGCTGACAGGGAAGGCCCTGCATGGGATTCTGTCTCCCTCTCACTCTCTGCCCCTTTCCTGCTTGCTCTCTCTCTCAAAATAAATAAACTTAAAAAAAAATCACTTTGGGAATGCCTTTGATTTTATTTGGCATTTCCTCAGTAATTCTATGTTTGAATATAATATATAACCTTCTAAGAAAAAATAAGGCAGCTCTTCAGAGTTCAGAGCATGTGTTGTTCCCTTGTTACGTACAGTATTCTGCCAAGTGCTAGGAAGACAGGCAGCAGACACTAAGTGTCTGATAAATAAAAGACTAAATGAAAGGATACTCTATCTTTATGATGCCTGAAAAGAGAAGCTTTATATTAGACCATAACACAGTCACAAGTGTATTTCTGATTAAAATACTAAAGCAAAAAAAGGGAGGGGGACTATTTACTCATCTCATTAAGTCTACAACGGTGTAAATTTTTGTAGTGAGAGCCGGGATTAGGTTTAAACACAAATTGAGACCTGCGGTTGTTTCAAGTCAATGCAAAATTAGTATTTTAACATAAATAAATATAATTAATCCAGCCATCAAGTTTTCATCTAATCAAATCACTTGCTATTTGATCTAAAGTAGTTGATCACTCTGCCCCACAAAAGATCAGTTCAAACATTTCAAAGATCTTCCTCTATAGAATTCTGTTTAAGAATTCTGTTTAAGACACTTTCAGGTCTCGTTCGTAGAATTTTATCTTATTCAGGTAATTAAATTTCAAATGATATTGCTTTTATTTTTTTTCCCAATGTAGAAATTAACATCTTTATGGTTTTTGTGAATAACACCTGTGAACCACCAGATAGAGACTGATACCTCGTAGAACTTAACGATGTTGATGACCCAGGCACAGAGACCCGCTGCTGCAAAAGATTTGGTCCGAATCAGATTTGGATTGAACTCTGGGTCTTTCAAATACTGCTCATTTACCACTTTTAGACAGTTCTCTGGAATGTGCTCTTTGTCATAGTTAATTAACGCTTGCAAAAAATCATCAACCTGTAAAGCAAAAAGACTTCTTGCAATGAACCCATTTCGGCTGCAGAGGAAATTCCAAGATCAAAAGTTAAAATCAGCTTTTAGGACTCACATTACAAAGGCAAAATTGGCAAACTTTACTTATCCTACTGGTTGACTTTTTCAGTCTTTAGAGTATGAAATGAGCAGTAGCAATGGACACTTTTAAAATCGCTTCTATCCCAGGGTAAAATACACAGGAGGCATTCACATTTTGAAGAAAAGACAGAAAAGAAAAAGAAAAACACATACCAAAAAGCCCCTCTGCCTCACCTTGAACATTTTTCCAGCATAAGAAATCCATGTAATTTTCTCCCTCCTACACGTAACTGCTTTCATAATTTCGCAAATAATTAGCATCCTTCCACGTGCTGCTCGTGTTGACTGAGGTCTGCTATAACCCCAAGCTAGCCTCTAACTTGGCAAACAAAAATTCTAAGTCTAGAGACTGCACAGGTTACACTTGATAAGGACAAAGATGATTTCCTCCGGTTTGAACAGCTTTTGCTTTCAAATATGACCACGATACTAAGAACAGAAAGTGTAGGGATTTTCATCTTGCCAAGCTGTCTGATACCTTTCCCATGAAGACTCTAGCTGCTTTCCAACTTCGGTCTTTAGGCACTCTGCCCCGGGGAGCCAGGAGGACCATCACAGCAGCCGTAACGTTGGTAACAGCGTTGGGCGGGTTGGGAAAGGCTTTCAGCTCAGTGAGATTGCCCTGAAGAAAAGCACACACACACTGAAGACCAGGGGAGGTCTGGGGAAGAGCTGTCAGGTTATCAAGCTGGTCTGCCCTCGCCACGTCACACCAGTCTCGGCCTGGCAGTTTTTGCCACCCAGTGATTCCATCTTGGGACCCCAGGAGGTTCGCTTTTCCCTGGACGCTTTTCTGATACTACGGAAACAGCACTGGTCTTTTTTGCTTCCAAAACCTTCTCCCTCTGATATACCAGCCCCTCAGAGCCTTGCTCCCTGAGCCCAGGCAGTTTGATAAACAAAGTTTTGAAGGTGTTTATGGGTTCTATCCCATCTACGTAATATGTCTACATTTTAACCAGGGCCTCCCAGAAACATCCCCCCTTGGTCCAGAGTCTCTTGGTTTTGTTTCTTCTGCACAAGAAAACTCTTCCGTTACGCTATGACACCTCTCAACTGGAAAAATACCTATACAGGCTGAACATACTCTTAAACTCCTCTGGTCAAAATTTTAGTTGACCCCAAGGACAACACTAAGGGTGTAACCTACAAGAGTTACGGCAAATACTCTGGGACAGGAATTCATATCTATGTGTAGTATATATAAGTTCATGATACAGTATTAAAAAAAAAAAGTATTTCCTGTGACATTTCATAAGCTACCTAATATACTCTTGTTTCCAAAACCCTATCAAATGTTCATCCTGATTCTTCTCCATTACCCCAAACTGCCTCTTTACTTGGGAAATGACTGCAAAGAATGGAAAGGATGTGGAAATGAAGGCAAAATCAAAACTTAAAATGTGCTAGTAGTAACTGGAAGCTGCCTAACCTTCTTCATAATTTGCAAATATCTTCATCCTTTTAATAAATGCAGTGAGATTTACATTTAAGTGACATTAATTTATTTTGTCTGAGTGAATGGTAATACATGTGGAGACAGTTTCAAATACAGAAAAGCACAAAGAAGAAAATACATATGCCAGTGGTGAGAAAAATATATAAAATTCCATTACTAAGAGATAATGAGTTCCTACTATCTCTTATTTTTTCCAGTTTTCAATGCACAAGCATGTTCTTACAAAAAAAATCATACTGTATATGCTATTTTATAATCTGCTTTATTCACTTAATAGATCACGGACATTTTCTCAGGCCACTAATTACTACCCAACAGTATTTTAATGGCACCAGAGTACTTGAATACATAAAAGTCAATTTTCTATCATGGTATATTTATATTCTTTCAAAGTTTTCAGTTTTATGCTAATATTATAAGAAATATCCATGTAGATAATAACTCTGTGCTCACAGACAATTGCTTTCCTCAAAAAAAGAAAAAACAACATAGAAAAAGTGGGTGCATATTTTTTTGAAAGGTAGTTCAAGTCTGGATCCTCCGCTCTTTGTAGTTGAATCTTAAGAATGGCAGGCCTGGTAATCTCCTGGGATTCTCCCTGGAGGCCTAGTAGAACCCAGTAGAAAACTAGCTGCAGGCCCCTAAAATAACGCTGCCCACAATTCTACTTTTCCTCACAATACCCATCAGACTAACACAGGTGATTTTCTCTTAAGGGAATTCGAATGCTCAGCAAGGTTTTGCTAATGACTTGAAGCCAGAAAAAAAACGAAGTGGGCCACACCCAGGCATCTTTGTTCCTAGTGCACTGTTCTCTTCATGAGGGTCTCTCATTAATACCATTTTTTAGGTCCAGAGGAAATAAAGAATCCTCACTTAGTTCTTAAAGCAACACATAATATAACAAGCGGATTGGGGCCAAATCCAGTTGCTAACAATAGAACTGCCTGTCACGAAAGTCTAAGTCCCATGGTATTGCAAGTATTCAAAACGAGACTTGCCTGTCGGGGTGTGCCACGACAGACTTCTGGATGGGAGAGGAAGTCACACTATTAATGATGACCTCAAACATCTGTTCCAACTTCAATGTTTTATGGAACTCACTTTCCTTTTTAAAAACTCTTTGGTTGCACAGAATTCACTGAGTTGAGTTATTCAAATTCTGAGAACCTTGAAATACTATTGGGAGGAATCCCGCAAGCCATGTGATCATGTTTACCCTGTTGAGCGTGTTGAGCGCAGCTGTTGCGGCCACCAGAGCGGGTTCTGCCTTGAGTAAGTCGACTTCACACTCTCTCTGTTTCTGGGACACTTCAGTCTGAATGGCTGTCACCTAATCAGAGAGGAAAGCACACAAACCCACAAACACAAATCATCACCTTAAATATCACTACTGAAGAATGTTGGCTGACTCGAGGTGCTGTTCAATAGTTCATTTGTTTTTCTTTTGAAAAGGTGAGGAATGTGCCCTCAAGATGAATTTCTCTCAGGCTCAAAGTGTGCGCACAAAGCTTTGTATATGCATGAAATACAGTGGCAAATCCCAATGCAAACGTACTCAGGTATTGAAGTGCTCCAAGAAGAGCTTTGACTAATCTAATTATAAGGTGCTGCTAATAATAAATTCAGGACAGGGATCGCTGTGCTCTTCAATTTTCTTTTTCTGAGTGTCCTGGATACGTGGAAATCCAGGCTGGCTCAATAACACTGACAGAAACTACTCTTGCTAGAAATCCCTAACTAATTTTTGTTTACGTTTGCCTGAAAGCCATGTTGGCTACTCTTTAAGAATAAATGTGAGGCTTTTTCTCTTCAACCGACTAGAAGATACAGTGATTTTTGGGTATGCTTAACTACAGATAGAATTTTTATGAAGTCTAATTACTGGTTTCTCTAAGGACCTGGTAAGAAACTCTAGCTACAATTGCCCAGTTTTGTCTTTGGCCACACGACGATGACACTGACGTCCACACCTCTGTTGAAGTTCCAGTGACCTTCTTCACGTGCCAAAGAGGGTGTGGCATCAGTCTCCTGGCATGAACACATAGGTTAAGCATACGGGGAAGCCATGCCAGTCAACTTGAACCGAAACCATGTGTGAAGCTCTCAAATTATTATCCTCCTCACCCTCTTATTAGACATAACAGAATTCGAATGGGAAGAGTAAATTTTTGATCCTCAGCAGAAACTGGAATTTCAAAGCTGTGGCATTAGGCACAGGGATTCAGTCACCACGGGGGATGGCTCTTTCAGTGACGGTGACTAGGACATGTAACATGTGAACAAAAGTGCATTTCTTCAGATGTGTTTGGAATGAACAGATTTAATTATACCATAAAATTAAACAGTGCTTACAACAAATTATGTTGTCTACTATAGCTTTACTGGCAGTAATTACCATTCTTCTGATTAACCATTATTTTGCTGTATACTGCACCTTTTATGAACATAATTGATTCAGGGAAGAGATGGGATCTCCTGCCAATACGTACACAGCTACTGCTAATGTAAATAAGACAACTCTGCATGCTTATTGAGAAGTACTCCAAAACCACAACCCTCAAAACTGCCAGGAAGGGCCAATGAAAATTCTTAGAATATGACATTTTTGGTGGTGTAGACAAGACCATTGCAGATCAAAGGGAGAGCAGAGGTGAGTGAGTTAACCTCTCAGGGTTATTTACCTTCTATGAGAATATGATCTATAAATGCTGTTTGTTACCATTTATAATAGCACCATTTAAAATATGTGAACTTTAGAAACTTAACAGAATACCATGGGGGAAGGGAAGAGGAAAGACAATTTCAAACAGAGAGGGAGGCAAAACATAATAGACTCTTAAATACAGGGAACAAACTGAGGGTTGATCTGAGGGGGAGTGGGGGAAAGGGGAAAATGGGTGATAGGCAATGAGGAGGGTACTTACTGGGATAAGCACTGGGTGTTGTATGTAAGCAATGAATCATGGGAACCTACCCCCAAAGCCAAGAGCACACTGTATACACTGTATGTTAGCTAACTTGACAACAAATATATTTTTTAAAAAAATAGCCAAACTGTAGAGAGCCCAAATGTCCATTTGAGTGACAAATGGATAAAGGAGATGTGGTATATTTATACAGTGGAATATTATTCAGCCATCAAAAAGAAAAATTTTGCCATTTGCAATGACGTAGGTAGAGCTAACATGGATTAGACTAAGCAAAATAAGTCAATCATAGAAAGACAAATATCCTATGATTTCACTCATGATGAATTTAAGAAAAAAACCAGATGAACATATAGAGCTAAAATGGATTAGACTAAGCAAAATAAGTCAAGCAGAGAAAGACAAATATCCTATGATTTCACTCATGGTGAATTTAAGAAAAAAAACAGATGAACATACAGTAAAAAGAGGAGAAAGGGAAACAAAGCACAAGACACTGTTAATAATACAGAACAAACTGAGGGTTGATGGAGGGAGGTCAGTGGGAGATGGACTAAATAGGTGATGGGTATTAAGGAGGGTACTTGTTATGATGAGCACTGGGTGTTTTATGTAAGTGATGAATCACTGAAATCTACTCCTAAAACCAATATTGCCCTATATGTTGACCAACCAAAATTTTTTAAAAAGTAAAAACACAATAATAAAATTGGTCTCCATATTAGAGATTTTTAGTATTCGTAGAGTATTTTTTTTTAAGTTTGTTTATTTATTTCAGGAGAGAAAGAGAGGAGGGTGGAGGAGCAGAAAGGGAGAGATAGAGAATCCCAAGCACTTACAGTGTGGAGCCCTATTCCACGAACCACGAGATTGTGACCTGAGCTAAAATCTAGAGTTGGAGGCTTAACTGACTGACCCACCCAACTGGGAGTTGCTATTCTTCTCCTTCTGACTCCCTTACAGTTCATGGAGTATTATTCCTTTGGGTAATTTTTATAATCAGAGCAATCTTTTTTAAAAAAAAATTTTTTTTATTGTTGTATTTATTTCTAAGAGAGAGAGAGACAGCATGAACAGGGGAGGGTCAGAGAGAGAGGGAGACACAAAATCGGAAACAGGCTCCAGGCTCTGAGCTGGCAGTCAGCAGAGAGCCCGACGTAGGGCTCGAACCCATGAACCGTGATGTCATGACCTGAGCTGAAGTTGGATGCTTAACTGACTGAACCACCCATGGTTCATATGCCCCTATAATCAGAGCAATCTTGAATATTAATAAAAAACCCACAAATGGAAATTTAAAAAAACAACGCTACGTTCATCAGCTTTTACTCATTCCCAACATCTTCTGCACATTTTTGTTTATATTCCACATGTCACAATCACCATTACTGCAGGAACCAACCCCCATGGGGCCTGGATCCTGGTGACCAGTGCTACAGTGATGACACTCTGAAGTTCCTAACTTAGAACTTAAGTTACAACTTAATTCTTGCTGTCTATTCACATTCTAAGGTACAAGTACAATAATTTACATATTTCAGGTGCACTGACACTGGAACAGTGAAAATACTGTGTATCTTAGTGACCTGGGGAGCCTCACTGTCCAATTGCCTCCACCCCATGGCTCTGGGACAGTGCTCAGTAAGGTTCAACTTGAGGAAGGAGGGAAGAGTGACACAGATCACTTGAAATGTGGGCTTTCTCTTGACTACTGTCTGGTAAAGCAGAATTCTGGAGATACTCCCAGTCTTGGGTACACAGAACTTTTCTTCCTTTAGCCAAAAGCTCCTCGCAAATGGTTAATGAAATTTAATGGTGGTCACATGGAGAGAATGGAATAGCAAGAATGGCTCATTAGAGCTGATGTCTACCCAAAACTGTTTATGGCAAAGCCCTAACCCTAGTATCTCAGAATATGATTGTATTTGGAGACAGGCCCTTTAAAGAGGTGATTAAGTTAAAAATGAGCCCGTTAGGGTGGACCCTAGCCCGGTTTAACTGGTGTCCTTATAAAAAGAGGAAATCCGAATAGGCACAAGAGACACCGCGGATGTGTACACAGAGGGCAGACCACATAAAGACATAGGGAGAACGTGGCCATGTGCAAACCAAGGGGAGAAACCAAGCCTGTCAACATCCTGATCTTGAACATTCAGCCTCCAGAATTTTGAGAAAAGAAATTTCTGTTGGTTAAGCCATGCAGTCTATGATATCTTGTTTTGGAAGTCCTAGGAATCTAATAAACTGCTCTTATTTGTATTCAGAGTATAAGAAATCCCAGACAGTCCTTCAAAACCCAGCCATACCCACATTTGGAAAAGAAACACATACAAAAACTGAAGACCATTGAAAATCAAGGAAGATGGTTACTTTTAAAGAGATTACATTAGCCCTGCGATTTAGAAGGTAATTTAACTCATGAGGGTTGCACTCGACAAAGAAAGTAGTGTCAAAGAGTTCAGAGGATCCTCAGAATTTGGAACTGGTAAGTCAGGCAAAGATGGAAGAACTAATTTTCATTGGCTTCATGGACCTGGGATTACTTGAAGTCCCTGCTGGTAATATCAGCAGGTTGAAAGGCTCTTGATTACTTTATGAATCTCAAGGAACAATTTTAACCTGCTGCTCTACAGGGGCTATCAAGACACACAGAAAAGCAGTCAATATTTGCTTAGTTATATTAAATATGGCAATGTACTTTTGGATAACTTCTCATGAGGTAAGACTTGACATCCCTATTTTATAAGATCAGTGTCCATATGTACACATTTAATAACTAGATAGACTCTAGCACACTGCTGAACAAAATGTGAGCTCACAGCACATACTCGATCAGTTCCATGACTCTCTCTATATGGTTTAATTACACATAGATCTCCTTCCATGACCAACCAGTTTAAAATAGTTCTTTCCAGCATCACCTCAATTTGATTTTTATCTTAGACCTTATCACTAACCCAAAATCTCTTGTCACGTGTCTGCTGCCAGTCTTTTCCATTATAATATAAACTACCTGAAGGTGCCTTGTATGTCATATATGCTCAAGAGCCTAGAACAGTGACAGGCAAAAATAGCTGCTCAGTTAGTATTTGCTATTGATAATTAAATTAAGCATCATGGGTAAAATGAAACTATTTTTAATTCTTGGTATAGATTAGATAATAGAATGGTCTCTTTCTCATGTTTGAAGAACTTCATAAAACAACCAGTCTGATGAGTTCTCATTTGCTAAGGCATTTTTTTCCTTCCTTGTAAGGATGATTTTGCCTTAAGAATTCACATACAAAATGTGAAAAATACCTCTGGGGTATTTTAAGGATCTCTAAAAGGTATCTCCAGAGATAGATTATAATATAACAAGTACTAGAACATCACTTATTCACGCAATGCTTGAAAAATATCCCTTGGGTGGGAACGGCTTATGATAATCACTTCATACATGATACTTAATTGCTTAACATAATATAGTTCACTTTTAAGGACATCCTCTGCTTATCTGAAACTCAACGGAAACACTTACTACCAAATTAGGAACTATATGCCCATTGGCCATGCCAAATGTAGCATACAACTTTAAAAACAAGTATTAAAAGAAACAACTACTCAGCATTTTCATGTTCAATGTACATTTCAACTCTTTAGTTGTGCAAGCTATAAGTAAACATGCTCAATACCTATTAGAAAATAGGGGGGAACCCCCAACTCAATTGTCTATGAATGAATGGCAACGCCGCTGGAAAAACTTAAGTATTTCTGGCATCAGAAAACACTAAGATAATGACATCAAAGGTCCTGATTCAAAAGCTATAAGCGTGTTCATAATTTACATTTTTTATCAACTAATCCCTGATTATAATCTTTTGTCTCAAAGGAGAGAATTTATCTCAAACAAACATATTCAATTTTTAAACAAATCAGATATACAAGAATACCTTCAATTCGTGGCCCCATGTGTGGTAAAAGAAGAAGACAAAGAAGTTGTATTTATTTCAAACAGCCAGAAGCCCAGGTACTAAGGAAGCAGAATCCATATGATCTTAAGAATAATTGTTTGCAACACTAAAATGTAATACAAAATGGCAGGTTCTTGGCCAAATCAAAAAGAACAAATTTAGCTTAGAATTTAATAATAAACGCAAGTTGTATTATTAAAAGGAAAAATTTGAAAAACCATCTTGCAAAGTGACGGAATGGGCTTTGTTAACAATTGAGTTGTTCAATTTGCCTAAAAACTGAAAACCTTTAGAAACCTCAGAGGTGACTTCATGACCTTTACTGTATTACAAATAGGCCTGATGTTCAAGATCCACATCCATTATATGCTTGAATGAGCTCAGTATTTATTGTTCTTTCATATCATTAAAAGAGCTAAAAGGGTGGGAAAATGCATAATGTAAAGAAAGGTCAAGTGGTAATCATGGTGTGAAATGCTGTTACATGTGTAACTATAATAATTCTTTAGATTTTATGCTCCCTGGAGAGGAAGTTGTTCAAAATTGTTCACCTACAAAGGTTTATTTTGTGCTAAATATAGCTCAGCACTCTAAATGGTGGAATTAGCCTGACCTTTCGCTCCTCAGCATCGGCAATGGCCTTTTCCCGGCTCACTTTCTCCGTCTGGAGCCCGATCTTTGTGATCAGAGCTTCGGCATCATGATTTCTCAGTTGCAACTCAGCTTCTTGAGAGGCAAGTCTGGCTTTCAGATCTCCCACCTGAAGGAAAAGTCACTATGTGCAAGTAACTCGCGTTGGGAACAACAAATATCAGATATAGCTTATTTTTTTAAATGAGTTCACAGATCCCTATGAGTCTGCATTTTTTATCTCTTTTTCCCGTGTTCTGACTTTAGCCCCATGTGCAAAGATACAGCCCCATCGCACCCCGCGG
>NW_027529173.1:980516-984821 GCF_008692635.1 Crocuta crocuta
CCTATTCCTGGACAGGTAAAAACAGAACAGTGTTTTCTGAAAAATGCAATTTTTGTTAGCACCAACTAGAAATTTACCTTCTCCACTCTGTGCAATTAGGGGAACACCAACAGCTGTCCCCACCACAGTACCTGCCGCTCAAGCACATGTCACTTATGTCTCTGGCTTTTCTGGTCCTGTGAAGCTCAGGCTCAAGGCAGCAGAGACCACAGGAAGTCCTGCTTGGAGGCAAGTTGGCGGAATGCGCTCTCCAGCAGAGCATCAGAAAGGCTCAGAGAAGGTGAGACACAGGTATTCCTGGGCCACTGTGAGACTTACTTCGATGGAAATGCCTACAGACAGGTCTTCTCTCCTTCCACAAGATAAGAAATGGTCCTCTTAGTTTCTTCTACCTCAAAGAGCATTCAATGTAACACCTATTACAGAAAGGCAAACTACAGATGCCTTGTGGGGATAGGGAGGGGTGTGGTCAAAGCCCAGTGGGTATCCTAGATGGGTATTGCTCCTCTTGGCCTCACTCAACTCTTGAGGAACTCAAGTCTTTCTGAGGCGTCAACAAATTAATCTTCTCTCAAGAATGATTCTGCTCTTTTCACTGGTATTTCGTGAGGTTCACGAGGCACCATTAGGTTCCTAAGTTTGAGAATCACGTAATGGAAAGCAGAAGTCAAGTCCTGGAAGCAGCTTTAAGTATAATGATAATTAACTCTTCATTCCATTTATTTTCCAGAAGTAGGCTACTATATTTTAAAAAATCAAGGAAGCAAAGAATAATCATAATCATTTATTTTGACTCAATTGCTAAAAGTATTCGAGGGGTTCCATCCTGTGGAACCACACCTCACTACTATATCCAAGGACTCTTAAAACCTCTGCCTAAATGGCACTATTACTACTATTACTGTTCCCTGTGCCATTTATTATAGTTTAAGCTAAAACAGAAGTTTTAGCTCCTCAGTGAACTCAGAGTAATAATGCACAGTGACATTTGCTTGTCTGTCCTTTTTAGCCATGTGAAATTAGTCATAGGTTAGGTTATAATCCAAAGAATCATCCAAGAGACCAGGAGGAAACTGTTATTTCATGCCCTGATTTCAGTTTTGGAGGGAACTGCTAGGTCTGAAGCATCTAGTGACTCAAGCCCTGGAAGTGAGGCCTCACTTAACTATCTGTGATGATCTAAGCTGACAACTAGAGAGGGGATGTGTGGCTCTAATGGGAATTTATGGCTTTATCGCAATGAATAAACAGTGCTGAGGTTTAGACACATATTTCAAATGGCACGGATATTCACCTCTGTGCAATTACTTCAGGCAGAGCTTTACAGGACACAAGCTCCAACATGAAGGAACTCCGCTCCACACACAGCCTGATCTTACGTAATAAGGCTTTCCAAATGCCCACCTAAAAAAGTATGCTTCTTTTCTAAAACAGACAGACTTCTAAAACTCTCAGGGAGCTATGAAATATTCCAGTCACTCCTCTGATATTATTAAGAGCATGATAGGTACAAATACCTATTGGAAAAAAATCATCAGTAGTCCTTCAATTAAGACTCCATGTGTCTTCTTCTTAGACTTTCCACCTGTTGTTTCCAGCCGAGAGGAAATAAAGAGACTCAAGCATCCTTGAACTTGGCACCATAAAGAGCCAGTCCTTTTCTTTCTTCCTCTCCCTCAACCTCTTCTTTTTCCCTATGGCTGAGATGCTACCACCATGGACACTATTCTGTTTTTATACTCTTTGTTCTGTTATTTGGGAAGGAAACTCGGAGTGTGGCAGAGGACATTTTTTTCCTTAGCCAAGGGCTGACACCCCCCACCCCCACCCCCAGTACTGACAGTTTAGTTTGGTCAACGCTAGCATTTCCTGGGGCAAAGTCCAAAGGTTCAGTTTGGGACATCACTCAAAGGTACACAGATGCTCTGAGACACGAATCTCCTGGACTCACTGTCTCTTCGCTCTATGGAACTCCCAGGAAAGTCTTCACTAGGGGAAAGAGACAGAACTGGAAAGGTAGCTAAAGAGAAGAAGAAGGAAAATGAAAGAAGCCAAAGAGTAAAAGAATAAACTAACACGTACACCAAAAGAGTAAAAACATTTTTTTAAAGAAAAAGGAAAGATGCAAAAGTACGGATATATTCTTTGGTGGGCTTCCCAACTCTTATTACATCACCACATCCTGGAACCTGGTCTGGAAACCTTCTCAGTCGGGTTTTTTCGTTCCTAATCATGGTCCATCTACTCCCTATACATGGATCAGTGCTTCAAAGAGACCCATTCCTGGTTTACAAAATGAATGGAACAGAGGCAGAAGGCGTTCTGGCCTATGGCATGTGTGAAGGACACGGCTGGACAGGCCTTTCAGAGCGAGAGGTGCCACTGTAAACTTCTCCCACCAGCTCGAGGCTCATTTCTAGCCTGGGTATAAAAGGGCCATGCAGCACACGTGGGGAGAAAACTGGCCCAGTCTCCTGAACAGCCTATGAGTCCGTCCGACCGGATGACAATACTCTGAAGAAGCCTACTCGAACTCCTGGCCTTGAGGAAACCAGTAGGGAGAGTCTTTCTCTCTCCAACTCCAGAGCCTAGGTAGCTCAGAGAAAGCGGGACCAGTCTCCAAAATCTCCACTATTTCTTATTCTAATTTTTTAGAATAAGAGGCAGCGTGGGGAGCTTTAAAATCTCAATACCTGAACTCCAACTCCAGCCTCACGGTTTCTGTGGTAGGTTCTGTCTCATCTATGAAATTACAGTAGTGACACTTACTTCATATACTCGTCATTTTCAACAATGAGATGAGAGGACAGATGGACAGACCCATACGTGGTTAACATCAAAAATGTGCTAATTCTCTCCTAATTTATTCCCGGAGGTTAGACGTACCATCCTTCAAGGTAGCAGGGGCCTACGACTGAAGGTGAAGGCTACACTGGACACTTTCAACTAAGAGAGATGGAGGCCAAAAGGAGACGAGACACCAAGGTCAGAGGAAAACAGCTACACTCAGAGACCTCAATCTGAACAAACCACATCATGTCATCAGACGGGAAATAATGCCCTCCCTGGGGGGCTGAGAATCTAAAACCCAAGGGGATCCTACTTCCATTCTAGTGTGACAGAATTCCTAACTATAAACCCAGGGCACCAAAGCAGGAAGATCTAAGAGGGGAGTGAGCTGGACCTGCTCCTCAACATCTGTTCACTGCCCTGTCCTGAGTCAGGCCAACCAGGGAAGGATCTCTGCAAACCAGCATGATAAAATAACTGGCCCACCCCATTGGAGACATAGCGTCAACACTGTTTTTTTGGTGTGTGTCATTCAACTGTAAATTTAAACAGTAAGCATCTTATATAAACAGACTGAAATGCTGCATCGAAAGGATGTATTATTTAATTTTAAGAGCAGACATTTTACGGAGCAGTAACACACCCTGGTCATACCTGAGAGGCTGTGGTTTTCAGCTTTTGGATGCCATTCACCAAGTGCTCTTTCTTCTGGGATACTTCTTGTTGTTTCTTCTTCAACAGATTCTTGAACAGTGATATTTGTTCTAGAAAACTCTTTGGGGTGGTATAGTTGTGTCTTCTCTCATTCTGGTAATACCTGGTACTCATTTCATTCACACTAGTGTGTACATGGGCCATGAAGAGGCTAATAGAATCTTTGTCCAGGGGCTGAAAACATACACACTGTAATTCATATGAAATTCTCTCAAGTTAAAACAAAGATGTAATTTAAAAAAAAGAATCAGCAAAATTATGTAGTTTTTTTTTTTCCCCAAAGCCAGAACAAATACAGTAGAGTCTGGGAAAACAGTCTTTAAGAGATATCTACAGGATTAGAGAGATAACAATAAAGCCTTCAGCTTTGCCAAGTAGGGCAAAGGATTTTTGTGCACTCCACATACCAGACCCATAAGCCAACATATAATACAAACACAGCTTTTCCCAACTTGATAGATAACACAAACACAGCTTTTCCCAACTTGATTTTTATCTATTAAGTGTGTGAAAGAAAATAATGGAGAAACTGAGACACAGTACTCTAAAAAGTATTTTTGGTGTTGCTTTCACACCACACTGTAGCAGTCACACACACACACACACACACAACACACACACACCTCTCAAGCTGACAAATATGGTTTTATAAGAACCCATGGGAAAAGAAACAGGATGGGAAGGTATAAAACTCACTGCTTCTGGGAAAAAAAAATACCATTTCTATTTTCGTTTGGAAAAAACAAAAAAAAAAAACAAAAGAAAATGAGTAACTTCTCTCAAAAGATTTAATACAGGAGC
>NW_027529173.1:985034-1033361 GCF_008692635.1 Crocuta crocuta
TCCTCTATGACTTCTGAAGTAGTTAACTTTTTAATTTGTGGAGTCACATCTCCCTCATTTTAATGATTATTTATTGCATTCTGTACAAGATGAACCAGGTTCAATTAATCAAGGGAAGCTTAAAAATCAATTAATATGAATTAAATGAGCTACACCAACTCTTAGGAAAGTCACACGTAATTTACCAAAGTGTTGTCAATAATGCTCAGACATCTTTGGGAAAATTGCACACAAGTGGCTGGTGATGCAGTTAAACGTTTCAAACCTGTGCCATTAATATTACAACCCGGGTGTGCGAGGAGACAGGCCGGTTCCTGGTGCTGAACAGCAACTGCTCCTGGGCAGCGTCTAACAGCTTCTCAGCATCATGGCAAATCCGTGAGTGGGTTTCCAATACGTACATCCATGTCACTGCTAACCGGTATAACGTTCTGCTTTTTAAAACCAGAGTCAAATACAGAATGATGCAAACCCTGAATATTCTTCACCCTCTAAATCTGAGCTATGTGCACATTACGAAATTAGCAGGCCCAGAATCTAAACTTGCAGGGAAGTTATAGAACTCCGTATAAATAAGATCCTCTGAGGGATTTTTTTTTTTTTAAAGCGCTTCACTGCAACATAAACATGGAGAGGAATTCATTCCTGTCCTATCTTGTTTGAATGAACTACATGAGCACACGTCCTTCTACAATGTAAATCCTTCCCCGGCCAAGTCCGACCTCCTCACGTGGGGTGCGCCTTGCAGTGAGGAGGACCTGGCCGCTGCCCAGCCATGATCCTTATGAGGAAGCTCCTAGGCTGCCCTGAAAAGCTCCCTCTGAGGACACTTTCATTTGTAAATCTGCGATGGAAGAAGTGGTTTCCGGTAGAGCTGGAAGTGGCCCGAGACAACTTGTCTCAATGGGGCAAAATAACTATTGTTATCGGGCTTAACAAAATGGCACAGCATGGGAGACTTGCAGAGCCCGGGAGCAGCTGGTTGTAATTCACACTGTTTTTCAGAAAACTCTAATCGTTCCAGAACAGACCTCTTTGATGACTGGTCTTCCCTGCATTCTCAATTTGTCACTTTCTCTTATGATAAGGTCAGTAGTGACAGCACTTCCTGACATTAACAGCTGTGGCTTTTAAAAGGGTCATTGTAGAACTACTAATTGCAGTAATTTCATTAGCATAAATTATTTATTCTGCCATTCATTTATCTCCAGTTTTCTTTTTTTTGGGGGGGGGTGTAGGGAGGGTATGGCTGCCGATGCGGCTGCAGAGAAGGCAATGCGATGCTGTATTTTTCGTTGTTAGAGACACAAGTGAGGAATATCACTCCTGCTACATTTGGCTCCTAATGAAAACCAGTTGATCCCATTCTCTAGTCATTTAGCAGCCCATCACAGGAAAGCAAAAATACAAATAAGCAGACTGCCAGCAGCAAATGGTTTGTTAAAACCAAGGTTTCTCTGTTAAGAAGCCCTGGAAAACAACGCTGCATCCAACGCACCATCAAATATACACATGAAACTGCTTTTTCCTCACATTTAGGCAGAGGGTTGATTTTTAGTTTCTCAGCTGGCTTAGTGTGAAGGCAGAGATAAATATGCTACTTGGGGCGAACGTTCTCAAGTGGGAACAGCCGTTGCCAAACCGAGTATCGGCACCACCCGACTCTTAGAGCAAATGCCCTGTAGGTCCCCGTTGGTGAAAATGACGGGAAGCAAAAGTAAAATGGAAATCAATACTGGAAGTCAACTCCAAATCAAATATTCTAAGAATTTTACACCTTCCCAAGACCATCTGGTCCCAAGACTACACTGGTCTGTACTTTTAAATTCAAACTTTCGAGAGCATCGTCTTCAAGGAAAAGGAGGAGGGACAAAAAAGAATGGAAATGAAAAGGAGGGAATTATTTTTTAAGTTAACCTTGAAATCTTTTTAACATGTGATATCATTATACCTCCTGTCCACCTTGAAAGTTTTCCTCGGAAATTATTTCTAGGTTAATTTTTTTACAGCTTTATTGAGGCATAAATGATGTACTAAAAATGTACATATTTAACATCAGTTATATTTTAATGATTCAAAACTGCTGGGTTTTGAAATCTATTATTTGTACTTTTTAGCTCCTTTGGGGACAGTTAATAATAGAGACTAATTAGATACTGGGGCTGTAAAACTGGTTTATTAAATAAATTTAATCGTATATAAAATGAGCAGTACTGCATTTAAACGCCTCTCCTGAGTTCCTCATAGTGCTGATTTCCTCTGAGGAAAAAAGATTCTGGAGGCAGCCAGGGCGGCCTGTTTTGAATCCTATGATGTGGGTTGGATTTGCAGGTCCGTACAGTGACAAATGATTGCGCTCCCTGTACTGCCCCCGGCTCTCAAAATCAAAGTTTAGACTTATGGCGCTCCTTTTTAGTCTGTTTCTGTTCCTCCTTTCCTTGTATTCCTTTTTCAGAATAGTCTAACGTTTCTGCAATAGGGCAGAGCAGGATTTAAAAATATGGGGTTCTGGTGTCACAGTGCTGAGGGCGCCCTAACCTGCTGAGTGATGCTGGGCGATGGCCTCCAGCCCCTCACCTGGGCAATGGGGAAGCCAGGGGTCCCTCCTTCGAAGGCTGGTGAGTAGTGGTAGTGGGTATGTCTGTCACTGGTGATGGTAACAGGGCACCAGTGTTAGTTCTATTAAGATTAATCCACTAGACAGAGCAGCCCCAAGTGTTAAACGCAGCACCCAAGTTTCCTAAATCACATACTAGTGTCTTGTTCTTTGTTTTTTTTTTTTTTGTTTTTTTGTCTTGTTTTGTTTTGTTTTGTTTTGTTTTACTTTGTCTGCAAAATACATTGCCTGCTGTCTCTCTGGTCCTGTTTTTAAATTTTTGTCTCTAATTTTAGGGACTAATTTCCAAGGCCAAAGGTAACACGGGTCCAGCACAAGCCAAATCTTCAGGGAGTTTCCCATCACTGAAAAGGTAGTGTCAACAGTCCCCTGACACAACATGAAAAGAGATAAACAACTAAGGACTATGAGGGTGAGAAGGTAAACCGGAGCCCAGCTATGCCTCCCAGAAACAGACATGGCAGATGACGGAGCTGGTTCTGGGAAAGCTAGCACTACAGGAAAGCCAGAGAACTATAGTTTGGAGGGAGCGATGCTTAACAGCATGACCATATCCTCGGATAGGTATAATAAGTAGACCCCAGTTTTGCGGTAGAGGGTATTCCTAAAGTTTACCTAACTGTAAAATCTCTGGAAAGTGGCATTCTACCGGTTTTTGCAAAGCTGTTCTTAAATCAATTAACATGCACAGAGAAAGAAATGCATGATGAATAGTGTATTAGTGCACATGCACAAAGGAGAAGCAGGCTGGAGAACGGGAAGGATGTCAACAATCATGTGGGCCTTTTCTCATTTGTCTGAATAGAGGCTTAAGCCAGTTAGAGATTTAGGCAGATTCCGGATAATTTTGACTGCATCTGCTTCTGTCTTGATCTTTTCAAATGGCTTTAGTACTCCTTGAGAGGAGGAGATTTTCCCCCAATGCAATGAATTTCTATAGCACTTTCAACTTTTAAAATTTGTAGTGAACCACCCTCATTTATATTTCAAAGAAAAAAACTGTGCTGAAAGTCAGTAAGAAAAACACCGCTAACATACCTGTCACTGACAAAATGTTGTTTGCCACTCTTCATGCTGTCCCCTACCATTTTCAGAAGGAACCCAAGAATCAATGAAGAAACCAGTTTTTACGTATAGCAGCAAAGTAACTTTCCTCTTTGAGGGCACATTTTCCACGACTAGATTGGCAAATGGTAGTAAAATATGCCATTCCTCTGTTACCAGACACTGTGACAAGTTCTGGATTGAAGAGGTAGAGGCGGGTGGAATGAAGTCATTCCCTGAAAAAGCTGATGGTACTGACCTTATGGAATAATTCAGCTGTATCCCATCAAAAGGAAGGAGAATTTTAACTTGCCAGTTGGCCAATATGCCCAGAAAGGATGGGCTCCTCCATCTTGCTCAGATCTTTCTGAGAATGGAGACCCCTCCCAATGCAAATCTCACTCCTCCTCAGTGAGGGTGCTCATCTTTCCATTTCCAGTCAGTAACTCCTACCTTCATCAGGCCCAGCTCTCAAGTATGTCTATTATTCACTTTGACTCAAAAACCAACAATAGTACTCATCTTTTAACAACCGTTTCCCCTGCCTTTTTTCATGACTGTTCCTAACTGTGACCCATGTACTTTTTGGTAAGGACCTCTCCCAACTACCTCCTCACAGCATGTGCGACCCCGTTCGCAGGGTTACCCAGCACATCTTCCTTCTCTGCCTCCTCACACCGTTTCCTTCCCCATCTGTACTTCCAAACCTGAGGAGTGAGGAGTGTACGTTCACATAAAGCCTTCAGATAAATACCCAGTGATCCTTAAGGGCCAAACTATTTTAGTCATCTGACAGCTGTGGTTCAGCTCAATACCAGGTAGCAGGAAAGTAACACAAACCTTTACTTACATGCAGACAGCCGATACCCCTGGGTGCTAAGTGTGTGCAGACTGAAAAGTCTATGTCGACACACAAAAAACCCACTTGCCTTTAATGAATCCTTTATCTCTGGCTAGAGGGGTTACTGTGGATAACTATCTTATACTCAGGAAATAAAGTCAATAATTAAGAAGCGCCTAAATTATGCTGATACCTTTCAGTCATAATGATCAAAATTAAAATGAAGAAAATGATCAAATTAGTGCCCATTCAAAAAATTTAAAAGCTGTTTTTGACCTCTGCAGAAAAGGCACCACACATTTTTAGAAGAAGATAGACACGTTGCACTCTGAATTATAATTACTGCTCGTAAGCAACAAATTGGGAAGGTGGGAAAATTAAATAGGCACACTCAGCTGAAATGAAACCCTCTGGCTGATCTGTTTTTAGTCATAAACAGAAATGGTTAAGTGCTTTTAAAATTCCTACTTGACAATCAGCATCCTATAGGAGGCGTCATGATACCACGAGACAGTGCTCGGCACCTGCCGGGAGCCCTCTGCACTTAACATGATGCAAGTCCCGCCTCATCCAGCAGATGTCAATGGTCACTGGCGTATCAAAGCTCCTTCAGCGGTAACTGTTTCTGAAGTGGCGCCTAACCTTGCAGGAGAAAGCCTGCATCATGAGAGCCAAGGCAAGGAACTTAAAAAAAGCACTGTGCCAAACACCAAGTAAAACCGTGCTACTAGCTTTGGGTTCCTCCCATTTGGGAAGTTAAGATTAAGAAACGAAGTACACTGGTTTTTTTCTTTTTAGCAAACCAGTGTGATAACATGAACTGTATAAAAGAATTTTGCTACTAAAAGATACACGCTGATTCTCCAATAAATTGGTATTTTTGAACTCTTCTTACAATTATTAGGAGACCAAACAATGCCCTATGTAATTCTACTAATACAGTGAACCTAGCAAGAGCTTGAAAATTTTGTGGTTAGTAACTGTCACTATTGTTTGTCATGTTTACTGGTTTTTCAGATTTCAAAATACCAAATATTTCTGGCAGACTTTATCTAATGCTAGTCTTTGTCTCCATTAAATGGGGTTCTTTTGGCTCTTTAAGAAAACACTGTAAATGGTGAAAGCAGTGTTTCAGACAGAAATTAACCACTCTAGGGAGTGTCTACCATTCCACTTGCTGTGCCTGAGAACAAACTTACATATATTTCCCCAAATGTTCTTAGTGCTATGCAGTGCCTTCTGACCAATGGACAAAAGTGAAAATCACTTTAAAAAAATCCAACTATAGAAGCCTGCCTGGGTGGCTCAGTCTGTTAAGCATCTGACTCTTGGTTTAGGCTCAGGTCATGATCTCACAGTTCCTGGGTCTGACCTTGCATCGGGCTCGGCACTAACAGTATGGAGCCTGCCTGGGATTCTCTCTATCCCTCTCTTTGCTCCTCACCTGCTTGGTCACCCTCTTTCAAAATAAATAAACTTAAAAAAAAAAAAAAACCAACTATACATTATTATTCACTCTTTACCCAGAAAGACAGTTGCTGTTGTTGTTTCAAAGGTCCAGGTGAGTGCATTCAACGTTAAGGGTAAGTGTAGAGACAGGTCAAAGAAAAATCATTCTGGATGTGGAAAAAAGAGTGAAACAGAAGAGATCATTTTTTCTATTTACAGAAATGTTTTAAGTGTGAAAAAAGGAGAGAGGAAGTATTTGAATCTCACAAAGGCTCTATCATATACACGTTTTCAAATTTTAAGTTTATTTTTGAGACAGTGAGTGGAACAGGGGCAAACAGAAATGGAGACAGTGTATCTGAAGCAGACCATGCACTGAAAGCAGAGAGCCTGATCTGGGGCTTGAATCCATGAACTGCGAGAACTTGGCCTGGGCCGAAGGTAGCTGGTTATCTGCCTGAGCCACCCAGGTGCCCCTATCGTATGCATGTTTTTGATGCTGACAGTTCTTCCTTGACACTCCAGCACTTAAGTAGAATAACGGACATTTTAGAAAAGGCAATAAACTGTACTACAATAAAGCTATCTATAAAAATAAGAAATAAGCAACAACGCTAGCTGCATACAAATAATTAAATATGTAAGTATGTCCAGATTTCTAACCATCCAGCCACCAAATATATAATGTTCAACAAAATGTGAATGGATTCTTTGGAAAAGTGGCAAGCTCTTGGGAATAAGGGAGGCCACAGTGGGCTGTGTCTGTTTCCAAGCAAGTTTCAGATGGAAACAGACAACATCTCTTACATAGCCCCGATTCTATTTTTGGCTGAGATATTTTAGCCTTACCGCTCAGTGGAATCTGAAGACAAGCCTCCTTGGGCAATATTCACGATTACCACCCTTCCAAACTATCTCATCAGAAAGGCACTATGTATCAATAAAACTTCATTTCCAGGAAGTCTAAATGATACCTTCATATTTACATGCCTTTTTCCCTCTGAAATGGGAAGTATACTTGAAGTGCTTTTTGTTTGGTTTTTAGTTTCATGCAACCATTTAAAAATGTAATAACAAGATGTACAAATTTCATTATGGTCAAATGACAAATGTAATTTATAAAACATAAACCTATAAGGCAAAAGAAGCAGATACATTATTTTACTTCATCACTGCAGATTTCATGGGGATGATTTTTTCACCCATCAATAATGTAAGAGAAAAATCACAATTAATTACCTTACTTTGTTAAGATCAAGCATTCCATGATTATGAGTGGCTACTTTTCTCTTGAGGTGTTTATTTGTGGACTTAAAGGATTCATATTCAGCAAACATATCATGATTCAAGAAACTAATGACCCTGGCTTTCCTGGTGAGTCAGTCTAAGTAAGAACACAGTTGTGTGCTATGAGCACACCTTTGTGCACAGACATCTCAACCTGGTACCAAGAGGTCAATCACCATATTCCATAGAATGCAAACAAGAAAGATGATTTTACCATCTTAAACAGAAGGCTTAACTTTTTCTGTAGGATGTGCATTTTGGAAATTACTTATTTACTGAGGACTTTTGGTCAGAATGAGTCAATGAGTGAGTGAGTGAGTGAGTGTGAGAGAGAGAGAGAGAGAGAGAGACCGAGAGATTCAGAGATGACATGGCATTACCTCAATTCCCTTGGTTTCCTCAATGAACCTCCTGCTGACTGAGACCAGAGCCTCCTGTGGCCACGCATGAAACCAGTCAATAGCCGTGCAGTTAACTATGGCTGGGAACTTCCGAGCTCTCCCTCTCAGTGTGTGACCAACAGGAGAGAAACACAGAATGATCTGTGGAGACATGGGGGCAGGGCAGAAAGAGGAGAGTGATGAGTGAGCCAAGAATTACACTGCAATCCTAGACAATGAAAGCAAGGAGCGCAGCCAAGCATGACATCCAACTGTCCTAAAGCACTACAGAGTGGAAGGCAACGTTAACCTGCTTGCTAATCAAGGGATAAACCTGTCCTGAGTGGCTGCCCCAACAAATATACAGCAACACTGCTCAGTACTTTCCTCAAAAGTGGTCCCTCTCCTTTTAAACATTTATGGTAATTATCATCAATAGTGAGAAATTTATTCTTTCCTATTACACAAGAAACATTATAGTCATAAAAAATAAATATCCAAACCAAATCACCATGATAAAATACCAATATCTTCATCTTCTGCCTCCTTCCGTTCTGTAATCATCAGATTCAATAAAACTGTGTAATTTACTTAAAAACAATATTGAATGTTTACTTTGTTTTCATTTAAAATATATCCACTTGCATTCTTCACATTGTTAGAGGAGTAAAAAATTCAGTTTATACATGCTCCTGATGAGACAATTTTAAGTTTCCGGTTTAAATCTAAAGCTCTATTTAAGTATTCAATGATTTAAGGGTTAATTTGTACGTGGCTATGTTTCCATATTCTCTGTAGTGACACAGGGATTCGACCTGGCACCGGTGCCTGAGATGGGCTGTGATCGTGTCCACAGCTCAGGGAGGGGGGAGTAGGAAGGACTTCTGGAGTCAGGTGGGTCTGACTGTCCCTCTGGGCATCTCTGAGTGTGACATGGCTCTCAGATGAGATGCCTTGTGTGAAGGTCTAGCATGAGGAAGGTGTACAGGGAGTACTTCTTTCATCCACTCCCTCCTCTCCTCAGTTCCTGTGGACGTGAGGGCACCAGCTGGGCTAGGCCTGAGGAGGACAGTCCTGGTTTCGTCTTCTCTAGAAATGGCATGGACTTGATAGAAAACAAAGCTTGCAACTCTCCCAACTACGTCTCTAACACTCGGAGATCAAGCAACTAATGCATTCATTTTTCAAATGATAGGACTTTTTTTGTACAGCATTTCAAAAATTCACATCACCAAAATCTCCAGCATATAGGAAGCCATATAATATCTTATTAACAGCTATCTTTACTAAGTTTGTTTTATATACTGTGGCTCTTGAAAAACTCACGACCAGATAAATCCTAATATTTAAAATGTTTAACAATGCATAAGCCGACTGATCATATATTCATTATATACAAGAGCCTTGTTACAAATTAAATAACGGTTCTAATATTGCATATACTAAGTTAACAGAACCAGTTTATGTTCCTGCCAACAGCTTACAAGGGTTCTCTTTTATCCATATCCTCACCAGCATTTGTTACTTCTTATCTTTTTGAAGACAGCCATTCTAAGAGGTGTGAGGTGAAAAATACCAAAAGCATTTTCACTGAGCTAGAATTAACAACTCTAATATTTGAAAGTAACACAGAAGACCCTGAATAGCCAAAGCAATCTTGAGAAAGAAAAGAAAAGCTGAAGGCATCACAATTCTGGACTTCAAGTTATACTACAAAGCTGTAATGATGAAAACAATATGGTACTGGTACATAAACAGATGCACAGATCAACAGAATAAAAAAGCCTAGAAACGAACCCACAACTATGTAGTCAATTAATCTTCAATAAAACAGTAAAGATTATCCAATGGAAAACTGTCTCTTCAACAAATGGTTTTGGGAAAACTGATAGCCACATGCAAAAGAAAGGAACTGAATCACTTTCTTGCACCACACACAAATATAAATTCAAAATGGATGAAAAGCCTAAACGTGAGACCTGTAACCATAAAAACCTAGGGAACACAGGCAATAAACTCTTTGACGCTGGCCATAGCAACTTTTTTCTCGATATGTCTCCCAAGGCAAGGAAACAAAAGCAAAAATAAATGATTGAGACTTCATCAAGATAAAAAGCTTCTGCAAAGTGAAGGAAGCAATCGACAAACTACAAGGCAACCTATGAAATGGGAAAAGATACTTGCAAATGATATATCCCATAAAAAGTACCGAAAATATATAAAGAATTGATACAACTCAGCACCCAAAACACAAATAATCCAATTAAAAAACAGGCAAAGGACATGAATGGACATTTTTCCAAAGAAACATCCAGAAGTCAAAATACACATGAAGAGATGCTCAACCTCACTTATCATCATGGAAATACAAATTAAAACTACAATGATTTATCACTTCACACATAGCAGAATAACTAAAGTCAACAACATAAAAAACAACAGATGTTGGTGAGGATGTGGAAAAAGAGGAATGCCTTTCACTGTTGGTGGGAATGCCAACTGGTAGCGCCACTCTGGAAAACAGTATGGAGGTTCCTCAAAGTTAAAAAATAACTACTCTGTAATCTGGCAATTGCACTAGGTATTTATCCAAAGAATCCAAAATTAGTAATTTAAATAATAACATGCACCCTGATGTTTACAGCAGCATTATATACAATAGCCAAATTATGGAAGCAGCCCAATGTCCTTCAACTCATGAATGGTTAGAAGAAATTGTGTGTGTGTGTGTGTGTGTGTGTGTGTGTGTGTTTGCATGCAATGGAATATTACTCAACCATGAAAACGAATGAAATCTTGCCATTTGCAACAATATGGATGTAACCAGAGAGTATTACGCTAGGTGAAACTTAAGTCAGAGAAAGTCAAAACCACAGAGTTTCACTCATATGTGGAATTTAAGAAACAAAACAAATGAGCAAAGGCGGGGGGCAGGGAAGAGGCAAGGGAAGAAACAGATTCTTTTTTTATTTTTAAGTTTTTATTTATTTTGAAAGAGAAGGAAAAAGAATATGAGCAGGGGAGGAGCAGAGAGAGAGAGAAAGAGAGAATCTCAAGCAGTCTCTGCACTGACAGTGCAGAGCCTGATACAGGGCTCGATCCCATGAACGGCAAGACTGTGACTGAGCCCAAATCAAGAGTCAGATCCTTAACCAAATGAGCCATCCAGGTGCCCTGAAACAGATTCTTACCCATAGAGAATAAACTGATGGTTACCAGAAGCAGGGGTGGGGTTGGTGTAGAGATGGGTTAAATAGGTGATGGGGATTAAGGAGTGATGAGCACTGGGTAATGTATGGAGGTGCTGAATCACTCTAACATATATTTGAAACTAATATTACACTGTATGGTAACTGGAATTTAAATAAAAACTTAAAAAACAAAAAAAAGCAAAGGTGTGAGATGATACCTTGTCATTTTGATTTGCATCTCCCTGATAATGAGTGATAGCGAGTACCCTTTTTTAAGTATCTGCTGGTCATTTGTACATCTTCTTTAAAAAAATGTGAATTCAGGTCCTTTGCCCATTTTTTAATTGGGTTATTGTTTTTTTGCTATTGAGTTTTATGAATTCTGTGTATATTTTGGATATTAATCCCTGTGGAATGCATGATTGGCAAATGCCTTCTCCCATTCATTAGGGTGCCTTTCTTTGGCTGATGGTTTCTTCTGCTGAACAGAAGCTTTTTAGTTTGATATAGTCCCACTTGTTCATTTATTTTGTTGCCTTTATGTTTAATGTCACATCCAAAAAATCACCACCAACACTTCCTGCAAAGGAGCTTACACCCTATGTTTTCTACTAGGAGTTAGAGATTCGGGTCTTACATGTAAGTCTTGAATCCATTTCTGTTGATTTTTGTTATGGTTTAACTTAGGGGTCCAATTTCATTTTTTGCACGTGGCCGTCCAGTTTTTCCAACATTGAGGAAAGAGACTATCCTTTTCCCATTGTATAGTTGTAGCTTCTTTGTTAAAAATTAATTAACCACATAAGCATGGGCTTATTTCTGTGCTCTCTTCACAGATTTATGTGTCTGTTTTTTGTTTTATGCCAATACCATACTGTTTTGATTACTAGAGCTCTATAATATGGTATAAAATCACAAGTACGATGCCTCTAGCTTTTATCTTTTTCAAGACTGCTTTCACTATTTGGGATCATTTTTGGTTCTATACAAATTAAAGGATTTTAATTTCTATTTCTGTAAAAAATACCGCTGGAATTGTGGTAGAATAGCACTGAATTTGTAAATCATTTTGGGTAATACACTATAATAATATTAATTCTTCTAATCCACAAGCACAGAATATATTTCAGTTTCTGTCTTCTACAAAATTTCTGCTTTAAAAAACAATTTCTGTTTTAAAAAATTCTGTTTTAAAAAATTTTTAATGTTTTATTTATTTTTGAGAGAAAGATAGAGACAGCATGAGCAGGGGATGGTTAGAGAGAGAGGGAGACACAGAATCTGAAGGCAGGCGACAAGCTCTGAGCTAGCTGTCAGCACAGAGCCCAACGCAGGGGCTCGAACCCATGAACCATGAGATCATGACTTGAGCGAAGTCAGACACTTAACCGACTGAGCCACCCATGAGCCCCTGTCTTCAATTTTTTTTCATTATCATCTTACATCTTTCAGTCCAGAGATTTTTCATCTCCTTAAATTTGTTCCTTACTATTTTTTTAAATGTCATGTGAGATTGTTTTACTTTCTGAAAGTTTGTTATTAGTATATTGAAATGTAATAGATTTTTTTTGTACTGATTTTGTATCATGCAACATTACTGACTTACTAGTTCTAAAAGCTTTTTTTTTGGTTGAGTCCTTAGTGTTTTCTATATGTAAGATCATGCCATCTACAAATAGAGACATTTCTACTTTTCTGATTTGGGTGCTTTTGTTTCTTATCTAATTATTCTGACAGACACTACCACTACTATAATGAATATAAGTGGTAAGAGTGGGCATCCTTGTCTTAGTTCTAGATCTTAGAGGAAACTATTTCAGGTTTTCACCACTGGGTATGATGTTTGTCGTGGGCTCCTAATATATGGCCTTTATCATGTTGAGGTATGTTCCCCATATTCTCACTTTGTTGAATTTTTATCGTAAATGAATACTTTGTCAAATGCTTTTTCTACATCTGTTGAGATGAACATATGACTTCTATTCTTCATTTTGTTAATGTGATGTGTCATACTGATGTGTGGACGTTGAACCAGCCTTGAAACCCTGGAGTAGATACCACCTTCATGGTGTATCATCCTTTAATTGAGCTTGCTTCAACTGTGTTGAGAATTTTTATATCTTTGTATCAGGGACACCGACCTATAATTTTCTTTTCTTGTGACATCCTTGTCTGGTTTTGCTGTCAGTCTAATTGCTGGCCTTGTAAAATAAGTGTTCCCGCTTCTTCAATCTTTTAGAAGAATCTAAGAAATATTAGTATTAGCTCTTATTTAAATAGTTGGTGGAGTTCACCAGTGAAGCTGTCTGATCCTATATAACTTACCTTTGAAATAATTTCAATCTAGTATGATATGCATATGTCAGGAGCAATTGGTTAAGATCTAATGTAGTCCAAAGGAAACTATAGAGGCTAAGGATGCGTAAGCAGCAATTCACATGATGGAAACACACACTGCAATGTCAGCAACTTGAACTCTCAGCTAACTCCGTTCATCAGCATCAATGGTTGATTAGTCAGCAGCATGAATACTGGATTTTCTTTTCTTCATTTATTTGAGAGAGAGTGAGAGTGCAGGTGAGAGTGGGTAAGAGGCAGACAGAGAGGGAGAGAGAGAATCCAAAGCAGGGTCTTTGCTGATAGCACAGAGCCTGATGCAGGGCTCAAACTCACAAACTATGGGATCATGACTTGAGCTGAAATTAAGAGTTGGATGCTTTAAAAAAAAAAAAAAAAAAGAGTCAACACTTAAAAGATTGAGTCACCCAGGTACACCCAGATATCTTGAGCGCTACTGATGAAATGAGTAATGTTCAAGATATCTGAAGAAAATAAAAATATTATACTTCCATCTCCACCACTGTATGAACAAAAGAGGAAAATTAAGATATTGAAATATTCCAACAATAATACCATTGGCTTTTTGGGCTTTGATTTTGACCAGTTCTATGCTAAAGAGCTTACAGAAAGATTCTTTTTATGTGGTTCTAGCTGAATTCCACCATGACAACACTGCCACAACTGCTACAAAGCGTCCTTCTAGTGAGAGCTAGTCAGTTTCCTACAAGAAAAGAGCTAAGACTGCAATAAGCTTACAGAGCTGGTTTTAAAACTTTAAGGCCTCTTTTAAGTTATGTGCTACACATAAGCTCTAAATGTACCTGAGTTCAGTCTGAGACTTTCTTTCCTTAATATGCACCTTGAGTTGGGATACTGGGGCACAACGGCCCCCCACCCTGGAACAGGTGGTATCTACCTATAAGTAGGTAGATGTGCCTGAAGGTCGCTGAAACATATACCTCCTCCCAAATAGTCCCTGACAACGCAAATGACCAAACCGGCTTAAGTTAGTTCCCAGCAGTGGACTAAAAGAAAAGTGGGCTAAGAAAATAAAGTCAAAAATGCCTCAGACAGCTGTGCTCTTTTCTAAAAGCAAATTCTCACAAGTAAAAAGCAAACCCTGAAATCACCATCTAGGTATTTCTCACAGCTCTAACATGTGGACATCAGAAACTTGCTTTTGGAATCCATCCCATAGAATTTTCTATACCTTTCTTCCCCCTACACACATGTTATGACTTGTGTACAAGAACCCATTTTTCACTGTGCTTTGTAATACATTTCAATTTCTTTCAGATAAGATCCCATCGTAAGCACATATTTATTTATATCTCACTAACAGGACTCAGTCCATTTCCTCTTGTAATGGAAATTTGAATTGCTACCATCACTCTGCATTTTTTTTCCAGGTGATATATTGTCAGAGAGAAGTAACCCTCCCACATATTTACTTCAAAAGCTTCTATCCATAACTTATGTTTACATTTATCCTCAAAAGTCTAAGCATTTTTCAAGAATGATAAGATCTGAATCTTACTGAGAGAATCCTCTTAGGAATGAAAGTTGAGCACACAAACTCTTCCCTTGTTTGACTCTTTCAGTATCATTTTATC
This sequence comes from Crocuta crocuta, assembly GCF_008692635.1. Taxonomy (NCBI): domain Eukaryota; kingdom Metazoa; phylum Chordata; class Mammalia; order Carnivora; family Hyaenidae; genus Crocuta; species Crocuta crocuta. Next base: position 999,797 of record NW_027529173.1, read on the forward strand.
ACCCTTGTATCTTCCCTGTATCAGCCCCTAATAGCCTTTTAATTTCAATTACCTTCATGAAATCCAAGAGTATCTTCAACGTGCGCACATTCAATACATTTTTATGTTTTATTTTCTTTTTAGATGAAACACAATGAACCTATCACACAACAATTTACTTGTAACTATTGATCAGCACCAGCTGTTAAGAGGTAATATTTTCATTCATAGCAGCACCCTCAACAAGAGCCAAAACATGGAAAGAGCCTAAGTGTCCATCTTGGATGCATGGATCAAGAAGATGTGGTTTATCTATACCATGGAATACTACATGGCAATGAGAAAGAATGAAATCTGGCCATGTGTAGCAACATGGATGGACCTTGAGGTGTTATGCTGAGTGAAATAAGTCAGGCAGAGAAGGACAAGTATCATATGTTTGCACGTATAGGAGGATTAGGAGGAACTTAACGGAGGACCATGGGGGAGAAGATGGGGAGAAATGGTGGGGGGAAAGGGAGAGAGGCAAGCCATGAGAAACTCTTGAATACTGAGAACTGAGGACTGATGGGTGTGGGGGGGGAGGGGGGAGATGGGCATGGAGGAGGGCACTTGAGGGGATGAGCACTGGGTGTTATATGGAAACCAACTTGACAATAAACTATTTGTGGAAAAAAAAGAAGAAGAAAAAAAAAAAAGAAAAAGAAATGCATACTGATAGGGGCACCTGCTCAGTTGGTTGAACATCAGACTTTGGCTCAGGTCATGATCTCACAGTTCATGAGTTCAAGCCCCTGCATCCAGCTCTCTGTGGTCAGCACAGAGCCCCCTTCAGATCCTCTGTCCCGTTCTTTCTCTACCACTCACATGCTCACGCTCTCTCTCTCAAAAATGAATAAACATTAAAAAATTGCAAAAAAAAAAAAAAAAAGTAATATTTTCATCGGGGAATTTTAGTTTTTCAAAAAAACCAAACTCCTCAATTCAGAAAGAAATTGTATATGGAATCCCAGTAAAGCGCAAGGAGCAAATTCACTCCTGAGGAGTGAAGACAGTAGGTGCTCTGTGCCCTACTATATACTATCTACTCCCTACTATGTATTCCCACCTGCAGAAGTGTATTCTCTCATCACTGCTGCCCTGCTTGATTCTAGAGCCTGAACTGCCCACACAATACTTTGCAGACCAGTATGTAGCCTCACAGCCTCTCTGTATACTACACACTAACCTCATATCATAGTGTTCTGTTTTTATTTTTTCAAATAGTCAGATGCCTAATTATCTACTGATTGGACCCATATTTGAACCACCTCATGCAAAGTTTGTGGCTTATGATTGGCGCTGCTCTGCTAGCATGGCAGTCAGCATTTCTGCTGACCCTGGTGCTAAGTGCACACACATGTGCAGGTGCAGAACAAGCCCGTCTCAGGCTGGCAAACCCCACAACCAAAGGTCAGCAGAGCTTTGTGAAGCACATCAACATGTTCTCCAAGATGCAAAGTTCATTCGATTTAAATGACTAAGTCCTTCTGTATTGGATTAAACACCATTTTTACACCAAGTTCAAAGTTTCTTTTATAATATACAGTAAGGGAGAGGATGTCTACCCCTTCTTTGAGCTACTTTCCTTACCTCTCATGCATATAGTTGTAACTGCATACATGGTTCCTGTGACTTGGGGTTCACACCTGTCCTTCCAATGACAGGCGGGCAGGCACTGGTTCTTGCTCACTCTTCTATGCCCAGGGACCAGCATATCACAGGCACTCAGTCAACACTTGCTGAGGCCCCACAGATAGATCAAAGAGTCAACAGAAGGCAATGTGAAAAATTCTGAGCAAAATGAAATTTTGGTATCTGCATCCTAGTTTGTTCTGAAGCTTGTCTGTTTTAGGAAATTTCAAGGAAAGTGAATCTCATATGCAAAATACAAGGTCACACTTTCCTCTCCTTCTGAAGTTCTTTTCCTTCTTCTTGTGTAAATCGTATTAAGGAATGCAAGGGTAGGAGCTAGTGTCCTCTACTCAGAGGGGTGTGGTCCCGATCAGGAGAACACTGCTGGCAGGGCAGAGGCTGGCAGAGCCTGGGGTCGGCACTGGGCAAGCTGCCTGTCAGAGCCAGCAATGCTCCCCATCAGCTCAAATGTCAGAAGACAGCACTTCTCAGTGATAAAACCACCCTAGGTGGTCATCGCCATGAAGGAAAGGAAGCTGAGGGCTCTGCCTGTAAACCACATGGAGAGGAGACTTTCTCATCATGTAAGGCTAAAGCTTTGCAACATCTTATTTTCTACTGGATAGATGAGTATTTGAGCTTTTTACACAAGATCACAGACATCTCATGAAAATTACTTAGGTGAAGACAGAGGCTTGTGGTTTATGCGATGTGCTTCCATGTTCCTCTGCGGCTTTAATGGCAGTGTTGCTGGACATCTCTGTTGAGACTGTTGGGTTCCCTAGATGTGCTGCAGCGTGAGCCAAAAGCTCACCGCCCACACTGTCTGTTGCCAAAGCCAACATATGAACTGCACTCTGTTTTTTTTTTTTGTTTTTTTTTTTTATGTTTTATTTATTTTTGAGACAGAGAGAGAGAGACAGCATGAGCAGGGGAGGGTCAGAGAGAGAGAGGGAGACACAGAATCCAAGGCAGGCTCCAGGCTCTGAGCTAGCTGTCAGCACAGAGCCCGATGTGGGGCTTGAACCCATGGACTGTGAGATCATGACCTGAGCCTAAGTCAGACACTTAACTGAAAGAACCACCCAGGCGCCCCTGAACTGCACTCTACTCTATCCAAGAAGGGAGAAAGAACAAGAACAAGAAAACCTCAACTGGGACCTCAAGAAAAATACTATGAATTGATGAAAACTTTCAAAAGCATGCAGCAGATTTAAAGGAAGGTAATTCCACTGGAGCATATAAGAACCCGAAAAAAGGGAGAAAGATTCATTTCACACTCTTCAAAATCTAGAAGTAACATTATAAAAACCCATAATAAGATTGGGGCCCCTGGGTGGCAGAGTCAGTGAAGTGTCTGACCTGGGCTCAGGTTATGATCTCACAGCTCGTGGGTTCGAGCCCTGCATTGGGCTCTGTGCTGACAGCTCAGAACATGGAGCCTGCTTCGGATTCTGTGTCTCCCTCTCTCTCTGCCTGTCCCTGACTCACACTCTCTTTTTCAAAAATAAACATTGAAAAATATCATTTAAAAACCATAATAAGAGAATAGGCCAAGATAAAGGGACAGGATAAAACAAGATTTATGAAAGAACATATATGATAAAACACAACACCTCTTTCTAAAAACATTAATAGTATCTTAAGCCTACATTTAATCCAATACTTGATGATGGAAAACTTAATAAAAAATAAGACAAAGATGCTACTGTCTTCACTTAAAAGCTTTAAATGGTGTGTGAAAATTATGACTATTGTAATACACAGAAAAGAGGTAATCAATACAAAGGACTAGGGCACCTGGGTAGCTCCATTGAATGAGTGTCCGACTCTTATAATGGGCTCAGGTCATGATTCCAGGGTTGTGAGATCAAGCCCCATACGGGGCTATGCTCTCAGTGTGGAGCCTGGCTGATTGGTTAAGAGTCCCTCACTCTATTTCTCTCTTTCTCTCCCTTTGTCTCTCCCTCTGCCCCTCTCATGCTTGTGTGTGCTCTCTCTCTCTCCAAAATTAAACAAATATATAAAAGAGGAATAAAAATTCAAAGGTGATGTAACTACCCTCTCAGCAAACTCTTAAGTACAAAATACAAAACCTACTGGAGCATTCAATGAACGGGCTGGTACAATAAACAAACAAAGAAGCTTCTTTCCCTTCCTCCCTCCCTTCCATGGCATTCTTATCTGCCCACCACGATCTGTTAGAAAATTTGGCAAGAGCAGAAAATACTATAAAATATCGAGAAAGAACTTAAGAAATGTGTAAAACATACGAAGATAGCAGCTGCTTTACTAAAAGTCAATGAAGATATTTTGAGGAAACGACAAGATGTACCACATTCCCAGAGAGGGTCATTATGAAGATATTTACTCCTCCCACATTCATTAACAAAATTTAGGCAGGTCTAGTAATTCCCAACATGAGTGCAGCTTAACCAAGTGAGTCTAAAGTTCCTATGTAATAAACAAAGGCTAAGAACCTCAAACAACATTTTTAAGAAGAGAATATTCATAACTCACACACTGTTGGGGAAGAAAACATAAGTTATAAATTATATTTAAAAACACAGTGAACGAATGGAAACATTTAATATTGCAGATGTATCCATCACCCTCAGTTAGCCTATACATTCTCATAAGATTTTTTAAAATGTTAAGCTGATTCCACAGTTCATCTGGTAAAGGTATAAATAGCTAAGCAAACAAAGAAAAAGAAGATATTGCTCTACTAGATTCCAGAATATAATACAAAGCTACAATAAGCAATGCAGTGTGATATTAAAAAAATTTTTTAACATGTATTTATTTTTGAGAGAGAGAGAGAGAGGCAGACAGACGGACAGACAGTGTGAGCTGGGAAGGGGCAGAGAAAGAGGGAGACAGAGAATCCAGAGCAGGCTCCAGGTTCTGAGCTGTCAGCATAGAGCCCGACGTGGGGCTCGAACTCACAAACCATCAGATCATTACTTGAGCAGAAGTTGGATGCTTAACCGACTGAGCCACTCAGGTACCCCAGCAGTGTGATAATGATGTAGGCAGAGATGAACAGATTGATGGCGCCTAACAGAGTCAGAAAATAGAATACCACATATGTAAACATTTAGTATAATGAGACAGCTAGCATTTCAAATCAATGATGAAAGATTACATAATAAATGGTGTTTGGAGAATTTAGGGGTGGTGAGAGTAGAAAAGTCACCTGGCATGGTATTCAACAATCTAGCACTAACCATTAGAAGTATTTTAAGTCCATTTAAATAGCATTCAGAAGATTATTTTCATAAACACGAATAGGGAAATGCTTCCTAAAAAAGCCTCAACAAACAAAATCATGTAAGAAAAATTAAGTATTTTTTAACAATAGAAAACAGAAGTCACTGTAAACAAAGGAAGGATTATGATGAACTTTCAGAAACACTGCCAACATGTAAAATAGGTAAGAACATCATGGACATCTGAATACTATCCAGATATGGAGAGAATTCCTAGCAATCAGGAAAAAACTATAATAAATCATTAGGAAAATTGGTAAAGTGTATACTTGAATAAAGGTGTTATACAAATAGATATCTAGAATAAAGTATGTTTTGGTGAAGTATTTCACTCCAAATTCTTGGTATTACTTTTTTTTTTATATGAGCCTTCTAATAAAAAAGGCAAAAAGGAATGTAAGGAAAATAGTGACAGACGTGTAAACCATCAGTTCAGAACATGTTCTTTGCATGGGTTTATATACATACAGAAAACTGGAAGGAGAGATACCAATATGTTTTCAGTAGTCATCTCCAGGCAATATAATTCAGCCTATTTTTTTTCTTCATATGGTTCTGTATTTTTTTAATTCTCTACAATGAACATCTATTCTTCTATTATCAGAAATTACCTTCTAATTCTCTAAAAATACAAATCACATTAGTGTGTACACACACACACAAACACACACACACACCTCGATAGATACATAACAAGACAGGTATCCAGAGTCTTAGAAAACAATCAGGGGCTGTTACATACATTAAGCATTCCCTTCCCTATGGCCTCAGATGGCCAAGAAGGAAGACAAGAAAGAGAAGTTTTGGGGCTAATTAAACTCAACTGGAGAGAAGATAAACGTACCATACTCTAGTTGCAAGATGAGAATTACGTATGAAAAGATGCACATAGAGGGCGTCTGGGTGGCTCAGTCTGTTGAGCATCCGACTTCTGCTCAGGTCATGATCTCACAGTTTGGGAGTTCGAGCCCGCTGTCAGGGTCTGTGCTGACAGTGGGGATCCCACTTGGGATTCTGTTTCCCTCTCTCTCTCTGCCCTCCTCCCCTCAATGGTCTCTCAAAAATAAATGAACATTTTAAAAAGATTAAAAAGAAAAGATGTACGTATGCAAACGTGAAAGAGACGAAGCATTTGGCATTTATTCATCGGCTTAGTGCAGGCGATCCAAGGGCTCACATCTGAGCGTCATTAATGGCAAGTGCCCTGGGGATTCAGAAGTCACATTCTGCACGCCAACAGGTTCTCGCCGCCCTTGCACTCCAAATGGGTACTGGCTTTGGGTGGTGAGCATGGGTAATGGGGTGGCAACTTCACATCATTTAGCCTGACCTGCCAGGTGTGCTCACCAACCCTGTAACACATTTAGCTTCCCAGGTCGCCCGGCCAGGAACGTATGCAAGGCAAGTATCAGCTCATTGGGAATCTGAGTCGTTAGTTAGTACCTGCTGGTGAGAATCACAACATATGAAACTACCACATGGGAAGCCACAATTCTTTAAAAGTCCAAGGATATGAGGGTAGTATTTATGGATTGAAGCGAAAGAAGCTAAAATGTGAACATTTTTATGCCACATTATTTCTTCCTCAGCCTAAGATGCTCATCACAACTCCTTCTCGTGATGCAGCAAATGGAGTGACAAGGTCAACAGAATGAAGAGTATTTGAGGGAAATATCCTATTCCTCCTTAGCATTAAAAAAAAAAACCCTCTTACTCATTTTAGTAGAAAAGAGATAGATTATTCAATTAGGGATCCTGTGGCCGTGGAGGGAAAATAATCCATATCTAACTCCAAAATAAATGCTAGCTTAGGGAGAGGTCAACAGTGAAGAAAGGCCTCTGAAAAGAGATGAACACACAACTGGGGCCAGCTCTGGGAATGCTGAAGTGGAGTGGAAGCAAACAGGTGAAGGGAAAGATGGATGAATTTAAAATGTAAAAATGTTAAAACTTCTGTACATCAATCTGTACTGTACAAGTATTAATAAGTTCGCAGAGCAAAACCATATAATTATCTCAGCAGATGCTGAAAAGGAACTTAACAGATACTTCCTTGACAGGATATATATTCTGAATCAAAAGCCAACAAAAGACTTAATAGTGAAACATGAGAAACGTCCTTATTAACATCAAACCAAGACAAAATTTCCACTACCATCATAATTATTTAACATTCAGTAAATTTAACAATGCAGTGAGGGAGGAAAGTAGATAAACAGAATATTAAAAGACAAAGTTTACCTGCAGGCTGTATGATATCAACCAACTACCAGAGAGGCTGGTTATAAAAATAGTGGGTTATGAAATTTAAAAATCAATAGCTCTTCTATATATATAAACAATACGCCATCAGAACACCATGTGAAAGAAATATTCCCTCTATAAAAGACAAGACTTTATATCATAAAGATAAAATTCTCCCTAAGAGTCAGCACAATTACAATCAAAATTAAAATGGAATATGTTTAGAATGTGACAAAATGATTCTGTTGTTTTTCCAGACATACAGATGTGTGAGAACAAAGAAAACAGAAACATGAATGGTGAGATGTTGAATATAAAAATATGTAATAAAACCTTAATAATTTACACAGTACAAGGCTGGGATCAGTAGTACAGAGATTTATCAAGTGAACAGGGGCACCTGAGTGGGTCAGTCAGTTAAGCACCCAACTCTTGATTTCGGCTCAGGTTATGATCTCACAGCTCATGAGTTTAGGCCCCAAGCTGGACTCTGCACTGACAGTGTGGAGCCTGCGTGGGATTCTCTGTCTCCCTCACTCTCTGTCCCTCCCCTGCTCACTCTTTCTCTCTCAAAATAAGCATTTAAAAAGGCTTAAAAATAGAAAGGATCTAGAAACAGACCCAATATGACATACAATAAAGATATTACTTTAAATCATATTCCTTTAAATCAGTAAGGAAGGAATACATGGTGTTAAGAGACAATGATATCTTTTTGGGAAAAAAAAATAACCTGAAACCTCTCAGCTCACTCTTTACCATTTATGGTAATAAACAGATTTTAGATGTAGTAAAATTTTTTTTTAAAGTATGTTTATTTCTTTCAAGGGACAGTGCACACATGCACAGGAAGAGGGAGAGAGAATCTCAAGCAGGCCGGGAGCTGTCACTGTGGAGCCTGACACGGGGCTTTAACCCATTAACCATGAGATAATGACCTGAACCAAAATCAAGAGCTGGACACCCAACCAAACTGAACCACCCAGAAGCCCCTCTAGGTATATTTAAGTTTTAAACATAAAACATAAAGGTATTGGAATGATGGATTTTTCTGCTATCTCAAAATCCACTTCTAATTTTATTCATAAAGGCCATGTGACAAGATAAAAAATTCACTTCCCCAGACTCCCAGGTAGGTACAAATGGCAGGTGACACACTTGTGACAGGGTCTTGGGGGAAGCCTTGGTTTCCTATTCAGAGAGCTCTCATGTTGCCTTCCCCCTCCTTCTTCCTGTCTACTCATGTGGTGGTCACAAAGCAGGAACCATTAGGAAGAGCCCGGGCAGAAAGGAAATATGATAAAGCACAGGTCTCTACATTTTGGGTTATTCTCTTCTTTGCTGTCCAGCTGACGTCTAACTCCTTCTAGTGAAAAGCTTTACAATCTTGGAGAGAAAAACTTTCCTAGATTCACAAGCAACTCCAAATCCGTAAGAGAAAACACTGACTCATCTAATAAACTTTTTAAAACTTTAAAGTTATAAACAAATACACATGCACTGTATGTATTTTTAAGTGACAAACGATAATTGAAAACACATACGAAATACATATACAAGACTAATTGCTTTGTATACACAGACCTCTTATAAACAAAACCACATGTAAGTCAATGGAAATGTGGGCCCTTTATAGCTTAGCCTCAGAAGTTACTCAGTATGTCTGCTGTCCCATACTTGTAAGCCTACTCTGATTCAAGAAGAAAGGAATTACAACCTACCTGTGTGAGTAGGAAGCACATCAAAGAACTGGCAGATGTATTTTAAAACCACTATAAGTTATAAGTAATGGGCCACCTGGGTGGTTCAGTCAGTTAAGCATCAACTCTTGGTTTCAATTCAGGTCATGATCTCACAGTTCATCAATTCGAGCCCCGCGTCAGGATCTGCATTGACAGCACAGGGCCTGCTTGGGATTCTCTTCCTCCCCGCCTCTCTCTCTCTGCCCCTCCCCCACTTGCACTCTGTCTTTCTCTATCTCTCAAAAATGAATAGATGTAAAAAAAATTTTAAAGACCTATCTTCTTTTATTGCAGCTATTATTNATACCAATTCTCCTAGGAATTTATCCTATGGATGAAAGTAAAGTTGTGTATAAAAGACATACGTAAAGAATGCTAACTTTAACATTATTTTTAACAATGGCTCTTAAAATTTCAGTATGCCTCAGCATTACCCAGAGGGCTTATTAAAACATACATTGTGCATCCCATGCAGAGTTTCTGATTCAAGAGATCTGGAGTGGGACTGGAGAGGCTGCACNACATGGGGCTATCCCATGACCCTGGGATCATGACCTCAGCTGAAATCAAGAGTTGGATGCTTAAGTGACTGAGCCACTCAGGTACTCCATGAAGTATGAACTGGGGAGGCGCAGAGAGAGAGAGAGGGAGAGGGAGGAGGGAGGGAGGGAGAGAGGGAGGGAGGGAGAGAGGGAGAGAGAGAGAGAGAGAGAGAGAGAGAGAGAGAGAGAGAGAGAATCCCCCAAGTAGGCTCCACGCTGTCAGTGCAGAGCTTGATGTCGGACTTGATCCCAGAACTCTGGGATCATGACCTGAGCCAAAATCGAGTCGGAGGCACAACGGACTGAGCCAGCCAGGCACCCCAAATTTGCATTTTTAGAAAGTTTCTAGGTAATGCTGATATTGTTGCTCTAAGAACAGACTTTGATAGTGATTTATAACATTACCAACTCAAATTCTATTATTGTACTTGTTTTTCCATTTCATCAAGATTACATGATCCAAAATATCCACCATGGAACAGGGAGAAATCTCTGGCCTTGTTATGACCTGGCAAAAATATTCTTAGTAACATTTTGATGGGGAGAAAACACTTTGGGCAAGTGAACCGTAAATTCTGATCTAACGTCAGCCCACAACTGCTTGGTAAGATTAATGTGGAATTTAAAAGAGCAGGGCGGAAGAGAAGTTTACAGTCTCTCCAAAGAGAGGTATATTCATGATTGCCACACTGCCCCACTCCCTTTCCTTAGGTGCTCTGGGCTCTGCTGAGTCCTGAAGCCTGTTACTTGCTTCATAGGCCTGGCACACTAGAAGTAACAGCCAAGTGGAAAGTGGCTAGGTTACTAACTGTTTCTATACCAGGAAGCCAGATTTCCCTTAAATTGGCTTCCTGCCATGAATTTGGAGGTATCTCTTATAATACTTGATCTTACAGCTGGCAGTATTTGGTTACATTACATCCCTATGAGTGACACTGAAGCACAGAGCGGTCGGGAGGGAACCTCTGTTGAGACTCTGATCATCTGGTTAATACACCTAAACTGCTTGCCGTGAAGTACTGACATAATTCAGTTCCTTAATTCAAGCCTCTCCCACTGCTCCCTGCATGATGTACAACCCCTTACCTCATCCTAATTTACTCCCCAGCCTGGAGATGCACCTCCTTCCCCCCCAGACAAACCCTGTGTTCCTGTTATTCAGGGCAATCTTGGGTTTCTCCAAAGGTCTACTGGACAGTCCAACCTTATGCTTACAGAAATGTTATGTCCTCTCCCTGAAGGCTCTTCCCTACCCAATGCTGCCCCATGGATTTCAATTCACGCCTGAGGCATGGCACGACCCTTCTTCCAGAAGAGCCCACTGCAGGCAACGATGCTGGGCTTGCCTGTAACCCACGGCACTGTGCACATCAGTCCCGTAATACAGTTATCTGTGAGGGATCTTGCTTCCTCGAGCAGTGTCAGCTCCTCAAGGGCAAAGACCACATCCAGTTCAGTCGAGCAGCGCACAGTCTGCTCAGTGCAATGCTTTATACACGCTCAGTATAAGGGAAACCTTCAGAAGGTATACTCCAGACACCGGTGTGGAAAAATGCCAATGTCCTTTAGAACCGAATGGCTGAAATTCAAACTCATGGTACCTGCCCTGAAGGAGAAGCATGTCAGAGTACCAACAGGAGGTTTGAAATATTGTGCAGGGAAACAAGGGTTTCTTACTTTGAGCTGCAGCTGCACCCTGGACAGAAAGAATTTCCAGCAGTTTTCTCTGGAGTCCACCATGCCTAGACCACGAATTTCATTACGAACTCCAGAAATTATGTTGTCTACATCTTCATCACTGAACAGATCCGGGATTTCTCCTGCTCCTCCCCCCAAAAGAGTGAGTAGAATTACTGAAAAGCAGTCACAATTTCAATTTTAGATAAGACATTTTAATGTTAGGATTGCTTTATAATACAAAGTTCAGTTTAAATGATAAAGAGTTAGAAAACAGAAATGCCACTTTTTTAGTATTTACAAGCCACACCACACACGGAGGACGAGCTATGGGGGCACACTCACGGAGCTCATATACGTAGGAATAACATTTACTACCTCCCTGAAGGCTCCTCCAAGCACCTTACAACCGTAAGCAGACTAAGCAAGCAATACACCTCAAATTAGTTAGGTTTATAGGTTTCTCCCCAAAGACTGTCCCAGCAAACCCCTCAAAGACAAATTATCTCTCCTTAAAGTTCACTGGAACTACAGATAATTTGTCACTGGGGAAGATCTTTCAAGGAATGTGTTGGTTTAATCACCTGATGCCAGCAAGTCATTAATCAGCACGAGAAAGCTCTCATCTAGAACCTGGGCATCTGTCAGCAGGAACACAGTGGGCATGTTCTTGGCTCCAGTTCTGATGTACAAATTGGCAAGATCTACCTGTAAGGAAAGGAGGCCATCATTCATGCGTTGTTGCGATGCTGGTGTGGCGCTGGGACTGTGTGTGTGAGGGCAAACGCTGTGTAACAACAGAGAGAGAGATGCGTGCTGTACTTTCCCCTTGTTTACCTACGTGTTCTTTCCCTGCGATGATCCCACACGGGGGCCCACAGCCATGACATCAACCTCCATCTCTGGCAATATAACGGTGGGCATCGTTTCTGGGCCTTAATGGAGCATAGGGATGAAAAGCGGCGGCCGATGGACAACTCCCTCCTAACAGTCCAAAAATGAATTTGGCGACGCCTTTGCAGAGCAATGCAGTAAAAGGAAGAATCTGCTTATTTCGACAACTGTCTATTTCAGTGAAAACAGTTTGTTTGGTTATGTATTTACTTTTGCTTAGAAATACTGAAAGCATGTGATTTGTTTTCCCTTTTTGGTTGAAAATGGCCACATTTCACCCACACATCACTTGCCACAAACTCTGAGTATTATTTTGTAAGTAATGTTGTGATTAGAAAGCCAAATTTAAAGAAAAATATTAATGTTTGTTTATTTTTGAGAAAGAGAGACAGAGTGGCAGAGAGAAAGGGAGACACAGAATCTGAAGCAGGCTCTAGCTTCTGAGATGTCAGCACAGAGCCTGACGTGTGACTTAAACTCATGGACTGTGAGATCATGACCTGAGCTGAAGTCGGATGCTTAAGCAACTGAGCCACCCAGGTGCCCCAAAACCTTTTTTTTTTTTAATTTAAATTTTAGTTGGCCAACACACAGTGCATACTGTTTTCAGGGGGAGAATTCAGTGGTTCATCACTTATGTACAAGGTCCAGTGCTCATCACACCAAGTTAAAAGACCAAATTTTAAAAAGCACGTGATTTCCTGTCAACATATTCCTGTCACATTTTATTTTCATGATTCATTCAAAACGGAAGAAATCTACTTGCACTTGTGAAGTCAGTTTTTCTCCCCTTCCATCATACAGGAATACTAATAGAGTTGATCAACAGGTGTGGTCAATATAAAGGAAAACCCATGTTGGTTATAAGCACTTTTTTAATTAGAAACATTTATTTATTTTGGGAGAGATAGAGTGAGAGAGAGAGGGAGAGAGAGAATCCCAAGTATGCTCCATGCTTTCGGCCCAGAGCTCGATGAAGGGCTTGATCCCACGACCATGAGATCATGACGTGAGCTGAAATCAAGAGGTGGACGCTAAACTGACTGAGCCCCCCAGGTGCCCCTAAAAGCAAGTATTTAATGAAGTATTTCCTGAGACAGGTCTATAGGCTTATAGGCTTATATATACCTATGAACATTTATAGGATTTTACTATTACTATATTTACCACAGAGAAGAAGAAAAAGACCAAGTTAACTAAATCAGCGGAAAGCTTCCCCCCCCTCGTCGTTGGGGAAGCATTGGCCAAACCTGGGAGTCAGAGCTGACGCGGGCACGCTAGCAGCTCCTGCTTCATCTGCCAGGCCAGAAGGCGGAGGGACCGCCTACCCCCCTTACTCACCCGGAGTTCGTGGATTCCAAAGCCTTGGGTCAGGGTGATCTGGAAGACCTCAAGGCTGCAAATGTACGCCGCCAGGCGGGACAAGCTCTTTTTGCCACTGCCACCCACTCCGATCAAGAGCGCGTGACCCTGAGGGGTGCGAAGGATTCGGCTGATGCGGCACCTGGAGAGAGACAGCACACTCAAGGCTAAAGAGCTTAGGGACTGGGTCTGTTTTACTTCTTAGAAGCATTTCTACATGCTAAATCTGGATTTTTATTTTAAACCTGAAGTCCTCTACTCATCTGCTTCTGCATCCAAGATGCTTCCTGCATGTGCTCTCACCCTGGAGGCTGAACAAACTGTCCTGTGCTAACCACATCTTGGACCACTGCTTTCTTACTGTCCGTACACAAGGCCTTTTCCTGAAGCACCAAGTTTTTTCGATTAGCAAAAAAGACCCCAACTTTACACCAGGATCCAAGTCCAGCAACTTGTGCCAGAAACTTCCCCTATAGAATTACGTTGCAAGGAAGGGATTTGTTTAGATCAACAACCATCTCGCATGTGATAGACTTCATGCAGATTAAGCACCTGTCTCTACGATTCTTTCTTCCTTTGCACTAAAGCTCCATCTATCCTTGGGCCCTCTAGAAAAGTTATTGAAACCTTTCAGAATCATTGAGTTGCATCTCTGGCAAGGCCAACGAGTCCCTTGTTCTGTATTATTGAGGAGATTCTGAAGGATTAAGCTACTGATATTAGCCCCACATTTTACAGTTAGGAATAAGTTGGCTTTAACATCATCTTGGTTGAAGAAATATGTCACAATCATGTTATAAATATTAAGTACAGCAAAAATCCAAAATATAAGTATACAGACAACCACATGCAAAAAATCAGATATCATCATGTCAGCTCTAGGTTGAATGTCAACTTCCAGCCTTGAATGAAATGAATGTCAACTTCCAGCCTTGAATGATTCACCCAGATGGTTTTTTACAAAAGCGCTTTCTGATAAAACAAAGCTGGGATCACTTATGCACTTCTCCACTGAAAGCCTGCAGTATCTGAAAAGACAGGTTATCTTTACAGGCTCAGCCCTTCCTTTGGGTTTTACTTTACATGATCACACAACAAAAACACCTCAGGAAAGCTGTAAAATTACTCTAATGCAAGTGTGGCCCCAAGTTACAAAGCGGTTTCCCTTTCATTTTAACATATGCTTCGACATTCGTACCTCCCCAGATTCTTGAGCAAAGTTCCTTTCTACAAGCCCCCCAGGACGTGCTCTGAAATCATCTCTAACCCTGAGTCACTCAGCACACTGCCTGATCAAAGAAACAGCCTTCCTTTTTAGGCCACTGAGAAGCCCAGGTTGAGGGATTTCGTGCAAAGAGTCTCTCCTTCAGCGGCAGCAAGAGATCTCTTTCACCTGACCAGTAACATACGAACACAGTGTATCCCAGCCAAACCGGGAACAGCGTTACTAATACTTCAGTTAGCACCATGGTCAGATTCTAACGAAAACGTTTGCATAATCAGAGAATTGCAACCACAAAGGGATCAATCAGCCAGTCAATACTTAACACGCTTATAACTCATGATGGGGAGGCTTCTGAAGTTTTTCTTGGGCACTTGGCCTATAAACATTATCAAGAGCAACTTCTAACAATTAGATTCTCCGCCTTTCGTTGTGTGTATTCCAAATTCCTTCTTCCCATACTTCCTTCTTTCTGGATTTATTTTTAAGCATGATTTCATTATTTTAATCTCTGCTGGAAAGATTGTTGGAAACTTTCACTTTGGAAAAGCCAGTTTTATCTATGAAATGGCGTCCCCTCAGATTCATATATTCAAGTTCTAACCCCCAGTACACTAGAATGTAAGCTTATTTGAAATTAGGGTCACTGAGGAAGTACTTGGTTATGTTCTGCAGCAAGGTGGGCCCCTTATCCAATCCAACTGGTATCCTCATAAAAAGGAGAAATTTGGATGTAGACATGCACAGAGGGAGAACGCCACGTGAGAACTGGAGTCAAGCAGCCATAAGCCAAGAAACTCCCGGAAGCTAGGAGGGAATTCTGGAACAGATTCCTTCCTAGGCCCTTGAGAAGGAGCATGGCCCTCTGTCACCTCAATTTCAGGCTTCTGGCCTCTACTGTGAGAAAATACATGTCTGTTTTTCTAAACCACCCATATGTGGCATTTTGTTACATCAATGCTAGCAAATGACTACAGCCAGCGACCAACGATAGCGACTAGGAGAACGGCACTGGATGTAAAGGTGTACCCAGCTCCCTACACAAGCAGTGGCAATGGCAAGCTGAGACTATTCCACAAATGTTGTCATTCCCACACTAAAATCTGCTGAAAAGCTTCTCACAGCACTTCGAATAAAATTGGAACTCCTTCCTCTGGTTATAAGAAAACACCCGACACCAGTAAGACCCACCCACTCCTGCCTCTCCATCCGTGTCATGCCCTGCTTTCCCCACTTTTTCTCCATGCTGCAGCCATGATGACCCCTTTTCTGGTTCTGAACCTTCAACCTTGGGGCCACACAAAATATGCCCTTCTCTAGAATATTCTTTCTGCAAATCTTTCTATGCTTAGCTCCTGCTTACCATTTGATCTCACCTTAAAGGTCACCTCCTCGCAGAGTTCCCCAGACCCTTTGTGGGAATGTACATAGTCCTTGGAATCGATCTGTTTCCTAGCATGACACATCACTTTCTGACATTTTTCTTGCTTATTTGTTCATGTCATCATAAATGTCCATGAGCATCACTAAAATTAAGCTCAACTAGACTAAGAACTAGACTATCTTGTTTAATCTCACAGCAAAGGAGCTATGGATGGTTGCATGATCTGTGCACTGCCCATGGTAGCCAGTCTAGGAGGTGAGAGAGAGAGAGAGAGAGAGCCTTGTCAGCCAAACTCTACACCAGGACAGAGGCATCTCTCTAATTTTCTGCCAAGGAAACATGCCCCTTTCCTTTTCTAACTCGTACCAGAGTAGTGAAAAGCCTGGCACTTTCCCGTTTAGCACTCAGGAAGCCTTCCATAAACATGCTTCACCAATGACCAGCAGATTCACAGGGTCCTTGTTTCTGCCCCTTAGGAACCTTATGGCTTTGCTCAAGTCCCATGCCTTCCTCTTTCTTAGTTTTCTTACCTAACAGGGCTGCAGTAAAATGAAATTATGGCTATGACCACATGTCAGAAAGTAGTGTACTGACATAAGACGCTCTTAAGATTGTGACCTTAGAGAGACACAGTTTGATACTGGATGGCAAATGAGAGATAAGAACTACCAGCTCAGAGTACTGAGTATGACCTACGGAAAAACAACTGTAGAGACCTGGCCATTTTTATGTTGTGAAAAAACATCATGACGTGTCAACTCACACATGCTGCATGGCGTCCTCAAATAGAACGAGGTTCATGGCAGCATTCAGTTCATTGTGGCTGTCCAAGGCTTCCGTAAGAACCGTCCGCAGTACCTCCCAGTCCTTCACTGGCAGGTAACAGGGATCTTGCCCACCATGAGCAAAGTGGCAATAGACAAGGGGCTGTTGAAGCAGCGCATGACCGTTTACACCCTGCGGGAGGAGGAAAAGACAAGAATAGTCACAGTGGCCCGTCAATGGAAAAGCGTGCTGTCAGTCCGTGAGCAGGCGGCACAATGTTCCCAAGTACAGGCAGAGTACATTCCAGAATCACAACCGTTTCCAGCAAGGTAAGCATCCGCACCATTCAGTCACATCCGTATCTAACTCCGCCCTGACACCAGTTCGTGCCAGAGCAAATGGTCACCTCGGACAGTCCACACACTTACTTCGAAGTATTTGTAAGCAGTTTCCAGCATTTTTTTCTGAAACAGATCACAATCCTTCGGGTCTACCAGTTTGTCTCCATAAACACGTGAGGATTCATGAAGCCAAAGGCATATTAAATCATCTGGACATTTTAAACATTCAGGAGAAGCAAATAAGATCCCCTACAAGGAAAAAAATGGGAAAAATTAAAACTCAGAAACTGATGACATTCCAAAATAGTATTTTCCTTTAACATTTTAACTGTATACTAAACTTAGCAATTTATCAAATTAAAACAATTACTATCAATAGAATTATTATAATAGTAGTTTTACTTCCTGGTAAGTAACATCTTAAAAATTCACTAGCGTTATACCCAGCTTTGGAAGGTGGCTATGATTGGATTTCAAATGCCAGCCCCAGAAATGAATACCTCATCTGAGGACTCGCATCTTTTAAGTCCTTCAACAAATAAAGTTTCCCCAAAATGTTTTACCAACAGCTAACATGAATGTCACAGGATCAATTATTTTATATTCTAAAACTTTCTGCTATCAGTTCATCTAACTCTTCCATTTCACAGAGGAAGAAAATGAGACCAAAAGTAAACTGCCTGAAATCACACTTTGTGGGTAGATGAGGAATCGGCACCACAACATTTTGACTCCCACCCTCCTTCAACACTGCCCTCCAGTGTCTTGGATTTACACAGACCCATGTCTTTGAAAGAGAGTCAGATGGCTCTAGACTCAGGAGAGAACACAGCGAGTTGTAGACAAGTAGTTGCAAATGCTAACCAAATGTTTGATGCTGTTAGGTGGACCAGACAGCCTGGACATAAGCAGTGAGCAGGCCTCTCATCCCACGTCAGCTATGGCCTTCCTTCCCTTCCCCCCGCAGAGATTAAAAGTCTGTTTTTAAGCGACACTGTATTGAGCAGTCTTTCCGGTCAGTACTAGAAAGACAGCATGAGAATGAGTGGTCCACGTCCTCAGGAAGCTGATGGTCTGAGGTGGTATTATAGTCGTAAGGCAGTAGTGGAGTGGTTTAAAAAAGAGGGTTATAAAAACATTTTTAAAAAATCACCATATATGAAGACATATCCTGAAATTTTCTTATGTAAATCAACTACTACCTCTCTCACAAAAGAACGTTAGGCCATAAATAATTCTTCAACCACTTTTACTGCATAAGGTAGATCATACCGTTTGATTTTTTTTTTAATTCCATGTTTCAATCCCCTCTTTGGAATTTCCTTTCAAAACCAAATACATAAACACTGTCCTTTTACCAGATAAGTAAAGTAAGCGTCAAAGTCAAGTCAAAATAATGAAGTGGTGTAAGAAATTCAAGTTGCTTTTGATGCGTGTTTAAAAATCATACTGCATAATTACAAAAAATAACAAAGGATCCTCCTCACATGGCACAAAATAAGGCACTCAAATGTTTACATGCTTTAAAATCAAAGAACACAAACAAAAGTGCCCAGCATCGTCTTCAACTGCATTCCAGAAGTGAACACCGTTAACATTACTCTAATCATTCCTTCACCCAAGGTATGTAACCCAGGGCCGTCAAGATACCTGGAAGACGTTTGATAGGTCTCTCAGATTAAAGAGGTAATGGAATTTAATAGCTGTGGGTAAAAAGTTTTGTGTCATCATCTGATGAAATGCGATTGTTGCCTGTATCAAAGAGGGACCACTTCTGAGAACTGATGGACTAAATGCTTGCTGCTGGAAATGGAAGTTAAGAATTCGGCCATAAATGGTGTGTAGTGCATCCAAGGATGGAAAGTTGAATGCAAACACAGTGAAATGTCTCTGAAAAACAAAACGTAAGAGTTGTACATGATTAGGATTATAATGGTACCAGGAAACTGCAAAAAAAAAAAAAAAAAAAGCACAATTATTATCTAATCCCTCTGGTACCCAGACCCATTGCCATGTTACTGTGGTCCCTTCCTCTCTGACTCTGGGCCTGGCCATATGACTTGATTGAGCCAACAGAGTGAGACAGAGGTGACAGTGTGCCAGTTACTGTCAGAACCTTGTGTGCTTCCATTTGTTTTTTGGGTTTTTTTTAAGATTGTATTTTTAAGTAATCTCTACACCCAACATGAGGCTCAAACTTACAACCCTGAGATCCAGAGCCGCCTGTTCCATGGACTGAGCCAGCCATACAACCCATCCACTTGCTCCCTTAAGCTCTACCTTTACCATGAATTGTACAAGCCTCCTGATGGATGAGAGGCCCATGAAGGAGAACCATACAGTCCCTACCACTTTAGTCAAAGCCACCACGATTTGCTGATAGTCAACTCCCAGACATACCAATGAGCCCATCCAAGGTCATGAGAGCCACCCAGCCACTCTGGTCCCTCCCCCACTTGCTCACATCCTCTCTCTCTCTTTCCCTCTCTCTCTCAAAATAAGTGAATAAATACTAAAATATAGTCTATTAAAAATTACTTACATGCTTATTAACCAAATGTCCAGTAGGAGACCTAATTTGTACTCAAAGCAGCAAGAATCACAATCTGTGATGTCTGGGCATTTTATTTAGGGACCATTTAGGAGGGAGCAGTAATGCACACCTTACCTGTAGTCTAGGATTGATTGTGAAACTGCCCACCATTAGATTCATGCAGGCAATGTACTGACAGTTGTGGATTTCTTTAAGCATCACCTTCTGTCTATCATACCTCGAAGACAGAAAACAAAACCTTAACTCCAAAAACCGAAAATGACGACAACAAAATCTCCCAGTTTATCAAAGACTTGATCACAAATTGTCTCCTTTGAGCCTTACAATCACTCTGTGATGTCGGGAGTGTTAGTCTCTTCTCAGGGACACAGAAATTAAAGCTCAGAAAGTGGAAGGCTACATAGCTCCTTTGATGCCAGAATCGGCATAAGGAGCTGAATCAATACACACTATTAATGCTTATTGATTCTCACATGATGCTACTTCTGGTTAGAAATATCCACAGCTAGGCTGGGGCTCTCCTGCTAGTTAATAGCAGGGATGGGCATGCTGCAGCACCCGGACATTACTAAACAGTGACAGCACACAGAACATGGTCAAGCATCTAAGTAATTCAGTGTATTTGAGAGTTTAATACTTCTCCTAGAGAGTAATATTTCTAAAACACTTTCAAACCAATTCTTCCAAAGATACACATGGAAGCTTCCTCACTTGTGGTAACAAAAAGGGAATGTAAAATGACACTTAAAAGTTACTAAAGAAAATGCTCCTCGGAAGAAGAAGAAATCAGAGTAATTTCATTCTTCAGTGTTCATCCATAATAATGATCAGCTTTCAATATAGAATAAAGCACAGAGACTCGCTTACCAGTGTCCGTAATCAATGTGCTGTCGAATCAGAGTGTGGGGCTGCACGGTGCCATATAAATCCACTTCGGGCATATTCATATCATCAATGAAATAAACCAGTTTTTTGTTTCCTCCTGGCCCATAGATACGACCAGCTTTTTTCTCGAGAGGTTTCTCAAGAATTCCTGAAACAAATGCATCATTCTGCCCACCAATTGGATAAAATGTCATTTTCTGTCCTTAGTCCTTGTGTTCTAAGTTTTCCTCATCTTCTGTCCATTTCATCCACTCTAAGTCTCTGAGTATCACCTTTGTGCAAGTTAATATCAGTGATGACTCTCTGCTCATCTCCTCCGTGTCAGGCTTTCCTGTCAACCTCCCTCCTACTGCCAAAGTATACCTCACCTCTCCTTCCCTGGGGAGTCAACATTTATGACACGACATCACACTAAGCCACACTATCAGTGGCCGGTGCGCTTTCCTCCCTGAACCCACTCTACCACATGGCCCACTGTCACCCAGCCATGGCCCGCTCCCTCAGTCTTTGTCTTTCTCGATCACCCTTGCAGGAGCTTCTAGGGACAGCTCAAGAGAGTCTCCCACACTTCCTTTGCTGTGTCATCCAAGTGCAGAAGTCCAAGGGAATCCGGTATCTAGACTATCTAGTGCACACAACAACTTACATTTCTCCATGCGCCTAAATGACTTTGCAATGATTTCAGAAAAATCATGAGGGTAGAAAATCCTTAATAGAATGTGTAGGTTGTAATATCCAATAGTTGCTGACTCTCTAAATGGACAATAAAAAGCCTGAGGACAAGAAACTACATTGTGTTCATTCCTATATTCCTGATGACAACCCAAAGTCATTTGTTCAATGAACAAATGAATGAACAAATCAAAGAACAAACAAGCATATGATGAGTAAATTAACAAAGCTCTCTTCTAAGCAGGGGAATTGCGTGTCCAAATCCTTGCTTCCTATCAGCCACTGGTACCTGAATGTTTGGCCGACACCAAACAACCCTCTTCCTCACTCACAACCCACCTCTTCCTATTTCCCTTCTGCGCTCCTGTTTGGAGGATTGACACTCTTTTAGTTAGCCAGATGAAAAGCTTCAACATAATCTTTCTCTTGTGGTTGCAGACGTGCAAGGCCAGAGCCTATAAAGGGTACCTCTTGTCTCTTCCTTTTCATCATTCCCTCCACAATATTAGTGCAGAGCGACATTCCATGCAGCTGGCACACCATCAGGGGGACTGGGCTCCCCACCTCCGACACCTCTTCCTCAAGTACACCCTCCATCTCGTCAGTTCCTTGCTCCCCATCAATGACTCACCATTTCCCATCAAATGAAATATATGGTCTTCAGCTTGTATCTCAGCTCTTTCTACAGTTACAGAGACCAACCTGGGACTAAAAACCCCATGTCCTGGGAATCCCCGCCCCCATTTTTGGCAAACTTGACAAGTGGGCATTCTATCTACAATGTAACTCCAACCCTCTTCTCCAGCCTTTCCTCGATCTTCTACGCCATCCCTGCACTTCAGCCATTTAGAGATTCAATTAACTGAATGTATTCTGTAATTTTCTCTTGTATAACTTTGCTTCTACGGATTCTTCTATCTCAAATCCCATCTTGGCCTGCATACCACTCCACCTTGAAGGTTTGAAACCCCAACTTTCTTCAAAGTACACTGCTCTTTCTATTATTTGTGCTAATAGGCAATGTCTGAATCTTATACACGGCTGTGCACTTTCAGGAATTAGCAAGATAAACTCATACTACAGTCAAGTACTTTGTTCAATTACTGAATTGTAGCCCTAATCTTCCACTTACAAGTGATTAAGTGATCCCTGCTTCCGAGTCTCTGAATGAAAACCATGCACAGAACACAATGCCTTGGAAAAAATAGACAAGCAATATACATTTGCTAAATAATTAGAAACTGCCAAGTTAGATTTTTGACTGTTCCATTCCATGAAGTCAAGCAAGACAAACTTGATTCATAAGAAATTACAGAAAAATCACTCTTGGCTGAGTTAATGATGTCCATAAGGAAATTTATTAGTAATCACAACTGCTAAGGATACACACACGCAGCACAGAAACCACAAGCTGGGGAACTAAAGAGGCTTACTAAACTACTGTGCAAGAGGGGGCTTCACAGCCCCGTCCCCGGCCTAACCCTGGCTCTGCTGGACAGTGACAGATCTACCCAGAGCAGCTGCCCCATCACTGTCTCCGCTGCTTCCTAAGTCTACGTTGCTTGCCCTTTCTAGTTCAGAATGCCCAAAATCTGTGCGGTTCTTTGGACGACAGTGATACATTTTTTCAACAGTTTTAAATACTTCTTACAATTTTCCAAAGATTTAATCAACAGCTCACAGACTGCCACTTCATCGATGTAGTTTTAATGAAGTTCTCCTAAATCAATTCTTCACTTGAAAAGGCAGTGAGAGCAGTCTTCCTCGTGTACACCCTTATATTGCTTGGCCTCCATAAAACTGATTAAAGGTGACCAAACTGCGTAGAGGCAAAGGCAACGAACACAGTTTTGATGTCGATTCTTGTGGTTTTAAAGTGTAATAACCCCAATTAGGCCATTAGTGATATAAAAAGCCAAAAATCTCAATGCTGAAACCAAGTTTATTTTATCCAGACTGGTGATAGGTGAAAGTTCATCTGAAGCTTCAGCGGAAGGTCTAAAGCCTAGAGAAAGTAGCCTTCCCCTGGAGCTGCATGTCCTAGCCTTGACAGTCTCTGATCGCTCATTTCTACAACACAAACAGGAGGGGCACTTACTCTGCAGAGCCGCGGACGTCGTGTAGTAGTTGAAAGGCACGCGGGACACTACGTAATCCTCAGACAGACTCGCCAGCGTGTCACTGACGAAGGCCGTCTTGCCCACCCCAGCGTTTCCCGCTAGCATTAGCGGCTGTCTTTTGTCAAGCAGCAACTCTACGAAATATCTGAGACGAGTTGTCTCTGATGTGTGAACCATAACTCTCTGGAGCGGGGAGAAAGAGAATGAAAGCCAAGTCAGAAATGGCGGTTCATCCTAAATTTCAGAATCTGGACCAACTCAGTCACTACACAACTGAGACCCAAAGAATTCGTAATTCAGGTTACCAGTCACTACAAAGGATCTTACCTAATTTTCAGTTTTGAATTGTCAAAGTTCAGACATCATGGCTGGAGGAGAGCAACTGGGTAGTACCCTCAGAGCACAATGGCATAAGCCACTGCTTTATCTTTTCTTTATATAGTATATTGTTTCAAAACAAATTTGAGTTGGCATAGGGGACTACAGTAACATGAAGAACGGGAATAAACATCTGACTCTGCGAACACAGACTAATATATAACATCAGGAAAAGAGGTAGCAGGTGCAGACACGCAAGAAAAAGAATCCTGCACAACGATGCAAACAGAGTTGATGTCTCTCACATTTTTGGTGGCCAATTTATAAAGGGGGTAAAAAGCCACTTGCAAGATTCAGATTGCTCATTAAAAAAAAAAACACCTAAAATCTACAATATATTCTTCCTTACATGGTTAGCATATACGGAAAACAACTGCTATTTTATAGATCATTCAGGATCATTTTCATGATTATGAATATTTACTCCAGGATTCTGATTTAATTTAGTGATGCTCTCAGGGCCTACTAAAAGGAAAAGACCAATGCTCTGTGCTACTTTAAACAGTCCCAGATGACTGTTTTTAATCAGTTACATTTTATAAAATTTTTCTTTTTTCCTGCTCAGTGTCATCATGTGCCTTTTAATTTGGCTATTAGCTCTTTTCTCTACACATTAAGACTAATAATTAACATCTGCTGAGTACTGAGTACGTGACATACTACAGTACTTACTATACTCTGGTAAGCACTTTATAAGCTATGCTGTATGNGCTTTTCTCTACACATTAAGACTAATAATTAACATCTGCTGAGTGCTGAGTACTGAGTACGTGACATACTACAGTACTTACTATACTCTGGTAAGCACTTTATAAGCTATGCTGTATGATACACAGAGCTAATTGATAGGAATTTCATCTCAGAGATGATGAAACTAAAGCTCAGAGATCACTGATAATTTGGCCAAAGTCACAGCAAAGTAGTAAGTGGTGGTACTTAGATTGAAACCCAAGCCTTTCCAAGCCTGAGCGCTGTCTTAATTACCACACAGAAGGCACACCAGGGCATACACAGTACACACCTTCCTTCATCTTTTGGCACTCTCATTTTTCCCTGTGTAAAGGGGTTATTAACAGTCTATGCCTTAGAAAACTGTTTTAAGGATGAGTGAATCTATGTAAAGCAAGTTAGAAAAGGGTCTGAGATAGACTCTGTAATATCAGCATTGACCATTATTATTGAGTTATGGTTCTCATCCAATATGTTAAGAAGCTGTTAATCAGGGGGCGCCTGGGTGGCTCAGTTGGTTAAGCATCCGACTTTGGCTCAGGTCATGATCTCACGGCTCGGGGCGCTCTACGTGGTGGGCGGGACGTGTGTGTACGTCGAGCTATCCCCCCCTTAAATTTTGAAGCATCTGCGGATAAGGCCTGAGACCACCAACTAGCTGTGTAATGGTAAAAAGGGCTACCTCAAGAAACAAGCCAGAGCACACAAGGTGGAGAGTCCCAAATACCACTACGAATAGNAAAAAGTAGCTGTTAATCAGATAACCATGCCTGGTCCAGTTGTGTGTAAAATAAGACTAAAAGTCCTAATAGTTCCTTGGTGAATAGAAATTATCATTGATCAGATGTCTCAACCCTGTTATACCAGTTTTTGGTCTCTGGTTAATTATGAATTCTCAGCTTTCAAGTAGCTAGATAACACCACCAGGTGGGCTACATCCAGGCAGAGTGAGCAAAAACAGATTTCAAAATTTATCAAGCAGATGGAACAGACACGGTGAGTGGCCTCCCAACACCCATTTCTCCACTTCTCCTTCCTATTGGAGTTCCCACTTTGTCCAAGTCTCCAAGCTTCTCCCACACAGACGTGCTTCAGGGAAGCGCCACCTGGTTCCCATGGTAGTGTGGTGATTCATCAGAGCCAATTAGTGTAACCTGTTACCCTGGCCCGAGACAGCTTAAGGGTGGCATGTGACCCCTGGAGTATTAGTTGCAAGAGGCGGTCTACTCTGCGGCTTCTGAGGAGGTTTCCTCACTCTCCATAAAAAGTTACGAGAAAGCATCCGAATCTCTCTAAAGGTGACTCCTGGGGTTACCGGAGCCCTTTTCAGACTACGAAGGATCCTAGTTTTAAAATGCCGCCAGGGTTAAGAAGAGCAGAGAGATGGTAAGACCTAAATCCTTGGTAATAACACCAAGTCACAGAATGGATCAGTCTTGGGGCCATCCTACCTCTCATTTCTTGTTTGTGAAGTTTCCTTCTGGTTAGGTGTTAGGGGTCAAAGGGGGTCTTCCCAAAATTCTTAGGAATTGGGCTCTAACCCAAACCCTTAGTACCTCAGAATGTGACTGTATCACAAAACAGGATCTTTAAAGAGCTAATTAAGTTAAAATGAGGCCATTAGGGTAGGCTCTGCCCCAATCTGACTGGTGTCCCTGTAACAGGAGGAGATTTGGACAGACACAGAGACAGTCTCCCAGGAGGCAGGGATGCACACACACAAAGGGAGGACACAGCAGGCAGGCGGCCGTCTGAAAGCCAAGGAGAGAGGACTCAGAATAAACCAAAGCTGCCCACATGTCAGCCACGGACTGCTAGCCTCCAGAGAGAAACAGGAGAAAGTGAATTTCTGACGTAGAAGCCACCAAGGCTGTGGTATTGTGTTAGGGCAGCCCTGGCACACATACAAGTAGAGTAGGCCCCTAGTCCAGTGATGGGTATCCGTACACAAAGGGAAAAGTGCATACAGGAACACACACTGGGGAAAGGCCATGAGCAGCTAAGGTGCCAGCACCACGAAACACCAAGATCACCAGCAAACTCAGAGAGAGAGGCCTGGAACACACTGTCCCTGACAGTGTCAGAAGGGACCAGTCCCACTGACACGGTGTTTTTCAACTTGTCGCCTCCAGGACCATGAGACAGTACATGTCTGCTGTTCAAGCCTTGTGATGCTTTGCTGCAGCGGCTCCAGGGAACCAATACATCGGGTTTTCTCTGATTTCACATTAGCTGCCTCCTAATGAGTGCCACGGAAATCACCTAGATTCTGTTTGCAGAGCGCTACTTGAAATAAGCTCCAAAGTGAATCAGAATGACATGAGTTTTTTTTTAAGTTTATTGATGTGTTTTGAGAGAGTGAGTGAGCACAGGGGGAGGGGCAGAGAGAGAAAATCCTAAGCAGGCTCCACACTGTCAGTGCAGAGCCCGATGCGAGGCTCAATCCCTAGAACCCTAGGATCATGACCTGAGCCGAAATCAAGAGTTGGACATTTAATCAACCGAGCCTCCCAGGTGCCCCTGGAGTGACATGATTTTAAGAAGTATAATGAAAAAGAAAACAGATTGAGGCAGACTAAGATGACGACCAAAAAGTACACATCAGAGGAATGTAAAACAACGGTCTATGAAGAGAAAATGAAAGAGATCCTTTTAGATTTGTCAGTTGCATGAGGATATGAAACACAGCAAGAAGTTGAAGAGAGTCCACACATCCGTTTTACGGCTTGGGGGCTAAAGAAAAGACATTCTATGTAAAAAGTGCTAACAAATTCATGTTATGGTCAGATATAAGAATCACTGAACAGAAATCTTTGATTTTTAATAAAACCCACAAAGTTTCCAGGAAGATATAAAGAAAGCTGTTACTATACAATGAAGTTGAAAACTTTTTAAAAAGGTTGTAAAAATACAAGAGCCATCTTACAGATCGGTCCTATGTCTGAGATTCTTTTCTCTCGGGAAATATGGTATATGTTGACCATATCGACAATGTTTTCATTGGGCAGGAAAAGAACTGCTCAAAAAAAAAAAAAAAGAAAAAAAGAAAAAGAAAAAAAAAAAAGAACTAAAAAGGCTTAAACAACCAGAGTGTGGCTATGTTCCACCCACCTACCTGCAGAGGTACCTCTGGATCCATAGTAAATTTGGGGACTTTATCAGCCCAGGGCAAAAATTTCTTAGTTTTGTGGTCCAGATAATAATCAAAAATTGTCCCCTGGGATGGAAACTTCACGGCTTTCATCTCTTTATGCCACCATTGACTGAATTCTGCTTGGGAGCCAGAAAGCTAAGGAGAATAAGAGAAATCCTTACTGTAGACCTAGAGGTAATTTTGAACACAAAGCCCCTCAAAATCCTGTTAAGCACAGTATTTGTTATGTACAGAGTCATAATTACAGATGGGATTGAGTAAATGACCCAAGAAAAATAAATAACTAGAAGTAACTTATAATGAGTGATAATATCAGAGAGGCAGAAAGCTATAATTGCCATGTATCCATCAGGTACAAATTTTCTGGAATAATTATTAACTTAAAAAGCAAAGTAAGGTTAGGTGAACCTTAGATTACCCCTGGGTTATTCAATTTAACAATGAGCCATCATGCAAATTCCCATGCTGGGTATAGTACAACAGTGGTTCTCAAACACTGGGGTCGATTTCTATCAATATTCACATCAGCTGATGGTAAAATAAGAAAGAACAAAGGAATACTTTTTAAAAATTGGTGACATTATTTGATTTAAATACTGTCCTTTAGTTGAGCTTACAGGCTTCTGGACCTTTTGGTGTTGAAATACCTTTTCCTTTATAAAATTATTAATGATGGTCATTTTTTATAAGTGTCCTTATTTAGAAGAATAAGCACTTGGTAAACCTATTTTATCCCTTCAAGTCAAGATTTGAACTCTTTATCTTTTTTTTCTTAGTTTATTGTCAAGTTGGTTTCCATAAAACACCCAGCGCTCATCCCCACAAGTGCCCTCCTCCATGCCCATCACCCCCCTTCCCCTCTCCCCACCCCCATCAGCTCTCAGTTTGTTTTCAACATTCAAGAGTCTCTCATGGTTTGCCTCCCTCCTTCTCCCCAACTATTTTTCCCCTTCTTCTCCCCNCCCCTTCCCCTCTCCCCACCCCCATCAGCTCTTGGTTTGTTTTCAACATTCAAGAGTCTCTCATGGTTTGCCTCCCTCCTTCTCCCCAACTATTTTTCCCCTTCTTCTCCCCCATGGTCCTCTGTTAAATTCCTCCTAATCCACCTATACGTGCAAACATATGGTATCTGTCCTTCTCTGCTTGACTTATTTGGCTCAGCATAACACCTTCAAGTTCCATCCATGTTGCTACACATGGCCAGATTCCATTCTTTCTCATTGCCAAGTAGTATTCCATTGTATAGATAAACCACATCTTCTTGATCCATTCGTCCACTGATGGACACTTAGGCTCTTTCCATGATTTGGCTATTATTGAGAGTGCTGCTATACACATTGGGGTACATGTGCATTGGAGGTCAAGGAGGTTGTTTGCAGCTTTCTCCTCTAGGGTTTTGATGGTTTCCTGTCTCATGTTCAGGTCGTTTATCCATTTTGAGTTTATTTTTGTGTATGGTGTGAGAAAATGATCTAGTTTCATTCTTCTGCATGTTGCTGTCCAGTTCTCCCAGCACCATCTGTTAAAGAGGCTGTCTTTTTTCCATTGGATACTCTTTCCCGCTTTGTCAAAGATTAGTTGGCCATCTATTTGTGGGTCCAATTCTGAGTCAGACTCTCTATCTTTGATGTTCTACATCTGGGAACCCCCACCATGAGGGATGAGGAAAGCCATGTTCTTGGTTTTCCAGAAGGGCACCACTGCCCTCTCTAGTAGCTGAAAGCTCTAGAGAGACAAACTCCTCTCCTCCAGAAAGGACTGTCTTTATATGATGATAGGTACAAGCTGCTTGCTGCTAGATTAGGGTTTGGAAAATAAAGAAGGGGACATGGCAACTGTGTATTAGTGGGTTATAAAAGCCTTCTATAGCTATAGAAGACTCCATCTAAGGATGCCAACATCCACAGGACCAGCCAGCCTCCTGACTCCTCTATCCACAGAACTACCTGGCACAGAGACACCAATACCCACATGATACTCTAGCATAGGAAGTTGGTGAAATCGAAAAGCAGTGTGCGTAAGTGTCCACTACCTTCAGCACACTCATACTTAGCCTAAGACCTTAACTCCCCATTATTCTCCAGTAAAATTCTTAAATCTGTTTTTTTCTTTGATGTCCTATGTCCCCGGATTGTGGCCCACCTTCTGTACTGGGCTGATGACACATGAGTAGAGTCAGGATGGCTGGAGAGCAGGGGAGTGTGGTGAGGGCAGAGAATGGTCATCAGCCTAAGCAGGCAGAGCTTGCCCACCACCTTCTCAACACAGTGAGCTCACACTCCTACATTACATGAGTCTAGGCTCATGTAAGTGATTTTCAGGTTGGCGGCATGGTGTATTTGATCACCCTAAACAAGGTGGTCTTCAATTAAGTTAGTTCAGAAAGTATAACTTACTTGGCACCATTCTCTGTAGGCAGAATCCACATGACTCCTACTTTACATCAAAATTTGCTGGCTGCTACAGCGGCAAGATCATTTTGGTGATAAATCTTTGGGTCATTAATTCACTCAACTAAAATGCATTTGTTCTATTGTGGGGAATAAAACCAACAAATTTCCTGCCTCACAGAGCTTATGGGGAGATAGAGGCAGAGACATGAGGAAGCATGGTGGAAACAGACACTAAGCCATAAACGCAGAAATAAAGAGCCACCTTGTAAGTAAAGTTTGCTCTAAGTGAGAGTAACATTGTATTTTTTTAATTTTAATTTTTTCAATTTTTCAGAGAGAGA
The DNA here is from genome assembly GCF_008692635.1 of Crocuta crocuta. Classification (NCBI taxonomy): domain Eukaryota; kingdom Metazoa; phylum Chordata; class Mammalia; order Carnivora; family Hyaenidae; genus Crocuta; species Crocuta crocuta. The sequence continues at coordinate 1,030,121 of NW_027529173.1, forward strand.
GAGAGACAGACAGAGCATGAGCAGGGGAGGGGCAGAGAGACAGGGAGAAACAGAAACTGAAGCAGGCCTCTGAGATGTCAGGACAGAGCCTGATGCGGGGCTCAAACCCAGGAACCAGGAGATCATGACCTGAGCTGAGGTCAGACACTCACCGACTAAGCCACCCAGACGCCCTGGTAAATTCATTTTAATTGGATCTTCAGTGAGCCATCTTTGAGGACAGGCACAGAGGTTTTTATTTGTTTTTTTTTGTTTTGTTTTGTTTTTTTTAGAACAGGCACACTATTCCAAGAAGCAGGAAGAGGCCAGCACAGGCAAAGGTACGAAAGACCTTGTGTTCCAGAAGCTGTCACTGCAACTGGTGGAAGAGGGTGGGAGGTAGGGGAGGGAGTGGCAAAGGAAGAAACAGGGGGATACAGGCAAGACCAGATCCAGAGGTCTTGGAAATAGTATTAAATTTTTCACTTTGTCCTAAAAGCAAAAGGAATCCATTAAAGTGTTTTAAACTCTCAAGTGTACCATATAATTCAATTTACATTTAAAAAAATCACTCTGGCTGCTGAGAGGATAATGGATTATGGGGGAAGTACAAAAGCAGACCAATGAGGTTGTTACCTTAGAAGCCAAGTGAGAAGTGAAAATAGCAGTTTATGGGAGCTCAGGGAGCGTTGATCCAAGACCTATTTTGCAAGTTGTTTGCAAGGGCCTGGCTTAAGAACACAGGGCCTGAATCACTCTGTTGCAGTCTGAACCTGGCTCAGACTTTAACTGTGTGTCCTCACAGGCTAACTTCTCTCCTTTTATTGTAAAAGGGGAGGAAGATAGTTGTACCAACACATATAGGTTTTATTTTTATTTTTTTGAAGATTCGGTAAAATAGCCTACTAAAAGGCCTACGCATATTCTCTGACATATAGTAGGCATTCAAATTTGTTTAATGAATAAATGGCTAACCTAAGAATATGTCTTTTGTCTATTTCAATCATGTTTCCAAATTTACAGCCCCTCTTCTGAATGCTTTGTAGTTAGAACCTTTTGGAAATGAAAAGATGATGATGATGACGACGACGGCGACGACGACAAAGGAGGAGGAGGAGAAGGAGAAGAAGAAGGAGACGACGACGACGACGACGACGACAACTCTAGTTTAGGGAGAGAATGTCTGAGAGAGTGAGGTGACCGTTGTGGTGGCCTGGCTTGATGGACTGACAGGAAGGTAACCATGTTTGGAAACTGGAAAGATCAGAACACAATCAGCTGGAAGACAGGTCATCAGGAATAGAAAGATCTCTGCTGTCAATATCCTACTCACACAATTTTACCTGGTTTATATCCAAAGAAGGAAAAACCTTCTAGAAAGCACAGGAAACAGAAAAAAGCATGGAGGGGATGGGTTGAGGAGAGGAGAGACCGTGCCTGTGGCCTCTGTGAAGGAGAAATGCACCTGTGCTGTAAATGGTGCTTGAGAAAAACCCTGTGAAGTCACCCAATGCCAACTCTTGACTCTCAAGTAACACAGGCTGCTATTCTTTAGAAAGCACTTGGGAGATTACAGAAGGAAATGTGGCTTCTGAGAAAGATCAAAATAAGATCTAGCAGACCAAGTGAATTCCAAGTTTATTTATAGGTAGGATTCACAGGAACCAAGTGACAAGAAGCCAAACTGGCCCAGAGTTTAGCGGCCATGTAGTGGAGGACCTACAAGGAAACCAAAGGAAATATGGTTCCTGCTTGGCTGTGATGCCTTCGAATTTAAATTCCCTGTTGACATCTGGAAACACGGGGCCGAGTCTGGAAGACATGAGCCATTTATTTCTAATGCAAAGATTCTGGGGTACCTGTAGGACCCTTCTGACCATGAGAGATCCTGAGGTCTCCTGGACGGTGTGGACTTTGGAGATGTACAGGGGTGTGAATGCTGGCACTTTCATTTCTTACCAGCGTAACCTGGATCAAGTCACTTTGCCCTTCCCAGGTTTATTGGCATGATGGAGATAGCCTGAACAATTACTGGAAACGTTTCATGGCAAAAAAATCTACATACAGAGGTGTGTGATGACCAGATGTGCAGTCTTTTCACGTTGAAAAATCCTGCACTTCAGCAAGTCTAACCTATGTGTATATGCATGTTTGCATGCACTTCAACAAGCTCATCTCAAGTGTTTGCCCATAAGAAATCAGAGGCCACGGTGAACTACACTAGAAATGCTGTGCAGGCATGGGAGCCTCACGTTAGGCAAAAGGAAAGGCCCTTGGAAAGGAACTGGCCTGAGGTGCCTCTAGTTCAAGAATAATTACCCTGGGCATCACATAAGAGACTGACTAGATGTAAGAGACCAGTGACAGGGAAACCAATTTTAAGGGTATTATGTGCTATAGATTCACATGTGTCTAGCCTGCCCACCCCATATTCCTACGTAGAAGCTCTAACCTGCAATGTGATGGTATTTGGAGACGGGGCCTTTGTGGGGTAATTACGTTCAGATGAGGTCATGAGGGTGGGCCCTTCATGACAGGATTAATGCCTTTATATAAAAGACACCAGAAAGTTTTACTGGTTTTCTCTCTGCCAGGTGAGGCCACAGCAAAAGAACACCTGCCTATCAGCCAGAAAGAGGGTCCTTGCCAGAACTTGACCAAGCTGGCACCCTGACCTTGGCCTTCTAAAACTAAATTTCTATCGGTTAAGGCATGCCATGTAAGGTATTTTGTTATGGCAGCCCAAGCTAAGGCACTGTGGCAGCCCAGATCTAATGATGATACATTCCTGAATCAAGGCTCTAGGGATGAGGTAAAGAGAGGACAGATGTGACCGCCGTTTTGTCATTGAAAGGATAACTATTGGATAGAGAAATAAAGAAGAATGAGGTCTACCAGTTTTTTCACTACAGCAACTGGAAGGAATGTGAGTATCCTCAAGGATACGAAAGGGTAAAGACGAAGAGCAAATTTGGGGGTGGAGCAGAGGAAGAGCTCTGTCTCTGGCAGGGCTAGTGTGAGTGGCCCCTTCAAGAGCACAATGCTGGCACTGCTCCAGAGGCAGGTGGAAACCCTGGACCATGAGCTCGGAAGAGAGATCTGGGGGAAGGCTAGGGGTGTGGCATCGTCAGCCAAGGTTAGCGCTACCAGCTTGGACGAACATGCTTGAACAACACACAGGCTTAGGAGAGATCAAGGCAACCCGCAGAGATTTATGATAATGTTATAAAAATATAAAACATAGGAATCACAAATTGCATTG
>NW_027529173.1:1033857-1038001 GCF_008692635.1 Crocuta crocuta
AAAAAAAAAAAAAAACACAATGGAGAATATATCTAAGCTCTCTTTTTTTATAAACAGAGAGTCATAGTACACCTAGTATTCTATAGTTCATTTCTCACCTAAAAACAAACTAAGGATATCTTACCTCACCAGTAAGAGCTGCCCTACAGTATCAGTGGGAATGAGTACCTAAGATTCCACTTGACAGAAAGGCATTTGTTTATTCATTTCTCTATTGGACATTTAAGTAACCCACTTTCCCTGAGTGCTTTGGCAGTTGGACAAACTTAGAAAGTCAGACTGGCAGCCTTCACCTTTTTATCTTTTTTTTTTTGGACACCAGACTAAATTTAACCTTCGAAGAAATGCTACTCGGGAACTTGTGAGACCGTGGTGCGGTATGTTGGTCAGAAACATACCCGGTGTTCAGGACAATCAGGTCAGTAATGAAGGGAACATGGCTGCCTGCAAAGGACTTTCCCACATGTAGCAATCATTAGTAGTGACCATGTTTTTGAGCTAGTTCTCAAAAACAGTTGTCACTCAGTAGCATTATCACGGACTCTCATAACTCATGGTCCCCTTCCCGTGGTTTCTGAAGGCAGCAACAGATTTTATTACTATCATATAGACAGCAATACAAGCTGTAATAAAACAAGTCAGGACTGTGTGTGTGTTTTCTTTCCCACCCATGAAAGCTGGGGAAAATCGAACTAACAGGGGAAAAAGGTCCTGGAAATAGTTTGGAAAGGTTTTTAATTTGACAAGTTGAGCACCTGTTATAATTTTTAGTCTACTCTTGATTTCTACCAGATTATATGGTTCCATATTTGCCAATTTGAAATAATATATCAGAAAAATTACCAGTGTGATATGAAGAAAAATTAATGCAAAACTGTGAGGTTTTGCTATTTCTGAGTAAGGCCACAATGGTTTAAGGAACCGTTAAAATCAAAACAGAAAAAGACTAAGTGACTTCCATGTGACGTCATCCATTGATCTGAACATTCTAATAACTGACAACTTTTCTACTTTCTCCCAAAAACAGTAGCTGAAAAACACTTTGAGCTCTGTGTCAGGAATTAGCAAAATCGGACTTCAGTGCAAATTGTGAGAGAGCTAATAGGGCTAACCAAAACTAAAGTCAATACATTTCATACACTGGAAAATGTACTACGTGAATTTCTTAAGGTAGTCACTTGAAGACATTCCCTTTTGTACTCTTTTCTGTCTCAAATTTTGTCCTTCCGAGTAATCACAGAAAAGAGACTAGTGTATAAAACAAGAGCTGAGCAGGAGCTCAGGATATAATGCCATTTTGGAGTAATACAAAAGGAGGAAATGAGAAGGAAAGTCATATTAATTCCTACTGACCTATTTTCACACTAGTCTTGAATGAAAAAATTCACACTACAGAGAGTCACACAAATACATAAGTCAACTTGAGAAAGAACACAATCCTGCTTTTGCAAGTAGTACACCAGAGGAAGTCTAATTAGGCTAACCACATAATTAATTCATTATGAATAAATTCAGACCTGCTTTCAGAAATAAATTATACCTCAGATAATTACTGTTGAAGACTATCGTTTACTTAATTGGTGTGTGAATTATCCAAAAACATGAACTTTTTCTTCTTATTATGCTTGTGACTATTTCTCATTTAGCTTCAAACAAATCTGGTAACATAGAAACTTAATGGTAACAAAGTACTCCAAAACCAATTTTGCTCCTAGTGGAAAAAAAAAAAAAGATTTCTAACTGTAAACCTTTTGTGAAGTTTTATACTTGTTAAGGCCGGGGATTGTTTTTCTTCATGCTGACATTAAGATCACAACCTTCATTTCTGTGTGCTGTGAATTATTTTCATTTGCTTCCATGACAACCTATCATATACACCCTTCGGTCTTACCAGCTGTCTCAAAATGAGGATCAGAGCAGATCTGTTCCTGGAATATGATAAACTCTCCACAGAGAATGACCTGACTCGGTGAGTATTTGGGGGAGGGGGAGAACAGAAAGAGAGGACAGCCTAGGAGGGCTGTGGGAGCTTGAGCTCAGAAGCTTTCTCTTACTCCCTGGCCAACATCTTTAGTGGCTGGATTTACTATAGTCAAAAAAATACTGGGCACCTTCTCTGGGCCACTGACTTNGAAACTGGAAAGATCAGAACACAATCAGCTGGAAGACAGGTCATCAGGAATAGAAAGATCTCTGCTGTCAATATCCTACTCACACAATTTTACCTGGTTTATATCCAAAGAAGGAAAAACCTTCTAGAAAGCACAGGAAACAGAAAAAAGCATGGAGGGGATGGGTTGAGGAGAGGAGAGACCGTGCCTGTGGCCTCTGTGAAGGAGAAATGCACCTGTGCTGTAAATGGTGCTTGAGAAAAACCCTGTGAAGTCACCCAATGCCAACTCTTGACTCTCAAGTAACACAGGCTGCTATTCTTTAGAAAGCACTTGGGAGATTACAGAAGGAAATGTGGCTTCTGAGAAAGATCAAAATAAGATCTAGCAGACCAAGTGAATTCCAAGTTTATTTATAGGTAGGATTCACAGGAACCAAGTGACAAGAAGCCAAACTGGCCCAGAGTTTAGCGGCCATGTAGTGGAGGACCTACAAGGAAACCAAAGGAAATATGGTTCCTGCTTGGCTGTGATGCCTTCGAATTTAAATTCCCTGTTGACATCTGGAAACACGGGGCCGAGTCTGGAAGACATGAGCCATTTATTTCTAATGCAAAGATTCTGGGGTACCTGTAGGACCCTTCTGACCATGAGAGATCCTGAGGTCTCCTGGACGGTGTGGACTTTGGAGATGTACAGGGGTGTGAATGCTGGCACTTTCATTTCTTACCAGCGTAACCTGGATCAAGTCACTTTGCCCTTCCCAGGTTTATTGGCATGATGGAGATAGCCTGAACAATTACTGGAAACGTTTCATGGCAAAAAAATCTACATACAGAGGTGTGTGATGACCAGATGTGCAGTCTTTTCACGTTGAAAAATCCTGCACTTCAGCAAGTCTAACCTATGTGTATATGCATGTTTGCATGCACTTCAACAAGCTCATCTCAAGTGTTTGCCCATAAGAAATCGGAGGCCACGGTGAACTACACTAGAAATGCTGTGCAGGCATGGGAGCCTCACGTTAGGCAAAAGGAAAGGCCCTTGGAAAGGAACTGGCCTGAGGTGCCTCTAGTTCAAGAATAATTACCCTGGGCATCACATAAGAGACTGACTAGATGTAAGAGACCAGTGACAGGGAAACCAATTTTAAGGGTATTATGTGCTATAGATTCACATGTGTCTAGCCTGCCCACCCCATATTCCTACGTAGAAGCTCTAACCTGCAATGTGATGGTATTTGGAGACGGGGCCTTTGTGGGGTAATTACGTTCAGATGAGGTCATGAGGGTGGGCCCTTCATGACAGGATTAATGCCTTTATATAAAAGACACCAGAAAGTTTTACTGGTTTTCTCTCTGCCAGGTGAGGCCACAGCAAAAGAACACCTGCCTATCAGCCAGAAAGAGGGTCCTTGCCAGAACTTGACCAAGCTGGCACCCTGACCTTGGCCTTCTAAAACTAAATTTCTATCGGTTAAGGCATGCCATGTAAGGTATTTTGTTATGGCAGCCCAAGCTAAGGCACTGTGGCAGCCCAGATCTAATGATGATACATTCCTGAATCAAGGCTCTAGGGATGAGGTAAAGAGAGGACAGATGTGACCGCCGTTTTGTCATTGAAAGGATAACTATTGGATAGAGAAATAAAGAAGAATGAGGTCTACCAGTTTTTTCACTACAGCAACTGGAAGGAATGTGAGTATCCTCAAGGATACGAAAGGGTAAAGACGAAGAGCAAATTTGGGGGTGGAGCAGAGGAAGAGCTCTGTCTCTGGCAGGGCTAGTGTGAGTGGCCCCTTCAAGAGCACAATGCTGGCACTGCTCCAGAGGCAGGGGGAAACCCTGGACCATGAGCTCGGAAGAGAGATCTGGGGGAAGGCTAGGGGTGTGGCATCGTCAGCCAAGGTTAGCGCTACCAGCTTGGACGAACATGCTTGAACAACACACAGGCTTAGGAGAGATCAAGGCAACCCGCAGAGATTTATGATAATGTTATAAAAATATAAAACATAGGAATCACAAATTGCATTG
>NW_027529173.1:1038145-1124388 GCF_008692635.1 Crocuta crocuta
GCCCCCCCCACCCCAAGTAAAACTGATTCCTTAAACTATCTCTATAAACAATGGCTAAGCATACCTGATCTTGAAGTAGAGTGCCCCCGAACGCCCAGACACAAGCGAAGACAAAGAAGACTTCATAAACCTCTTTTGGGCTGTCAGAAGGTACATTGTCAGGAGTCAGCAAACATTCCAGAAGGATACAAATAGTCTAATGAACAATAAAAAGCTATTCATTTAAGGCAACAAATCCTTAATAGCAGAGTAAGATCACAGGACCTATTCACAAATCTGCTTGCTCCTTAAGAGATTGTATAATTGTCCCCAATCTGTGATTTGCTACATTGAGAGAAACAGAAATTACTGACTCAGATTTCTAAGCCAATCATGGAAAACCTTCACCACTTTTAACAAAACTGACCTTCTAAATAAGAAACCATTTTGAAAATGATGGTCTTATCAATTCATCATCATTGTAATGAACACAAATACATATAAACAAAAAAAAAACACAATGGAGAATATATCTAAGCTCTCTTTTTTTATAAACAGAGAGTCATAGTACACCTAGTATTCTATAGTTCATTTCTCACCTAAAAACAAACTAAGGATATCTTACCTCACCAGTAAGAGCTGCCCTACAGTATCAGTGGGAATGAGTACCTAAGATTCCACTTGACAGAAAGGCATTTGTTTATTCATTTCTCTATTGGACATTTAAGTAACCCACTTTCCCTGAGTGCTTTGGCAGTTGGACAAACTTAGAAAGTCAGACTGGCAGCCTTCACCTTTTTATCTTTTTTTTTTTGGACACCAGACTAAATTTAACCTTCGAAGAAATGCTACTCGGGAACTTGTGAGACCGTGGTGCGGTATGTTGGTCAGAAACATACCCGGTGTTCAGGACAATCAGGTCAGTAATGAAGGGAACATGGCTGCCTGCAAAGGACTTTCCCACATGTAGCAATCATTAGTAGTGACCATGTTTTTGAGCTAGTTCTCAAAAACAGTTGTCACTCAGTAGCATTATCACGGACTCTCATAACTCATGGTCCCCTTCCCGTGGTTTCTGAAGGCAGCAACAGATTTTATTACTATCATATAGACAGCAATACAAGCTGTAATAAAACAAGTCAGGACTGTGTGTGTGTTTTCTTTCCCACCCATGAAAGCTGGGGAAAATCGAACTAACAGGGGAAAAAGGTCCTGGAAATAGTTTGGAAAGGTTTTTAATTTGACAAGTTGAGCACCTGTTATAATTTTTAGTCTACTCTTGATTTCTACCAGATTATATGGTTCCATATTTGCCAATTTGAAATAATATATCAGAAAAATTACCAGTGTGATATGAAGAAAAATTAATGCAAAACTGTGAGGTTTTGCTATTTCTGAGTAAGGCCACAATGGTTTAAGGAACCGTTAAAATCAAAACAGAAAAAGACTAAGTGACTTCCATGTGACGTCATCCATTGATCTGAACATTCTAATAACTGACAACTTTTCTACTTTCTCCCAAAAACAGTAGCTGAAAAACACTTTGAGCTCTGTGTCAGGAATTAGCAAAATCGGACTTCAGTGCAAATTGTGAGAGAGCTAATAGGGCTAACCAAAACTAAAGTCAATACATTTCATACACTGGAAAATGTACTACGTGAATTTCTTAAGGTAGTCACTTGAAGACATTCCCTTTTGTACTCTTTTCTGTCTCAAATTTTGTCCTTCCGAGTAATCACAGAAAAGAGACTAGTGTATAAAACAAGAGCTGAGCAGGAGCTCAGGATATAATGCCATTTTGGAGTAATACAAAAGGAGGAAATGAGAAGGAAAGTCATATTAATTCCTACTGACCTATTTTCACACTAGTCTTGAATGAAAAAATTCACACTACAGAGAGTCACACAAATACATAAGTCAACTTGAGAAAGAACACAATCCTGCTTTTGCAAGTAGTACACCAGAGGAAGTCTAATTAGGCTAACCACATAATTAATTCATTATGAATAAATTCAGACCTGCTTTCAGAAATAAATTATACCTCAGATAATTACTGTTGAAGACTATCGTTTACTTAATTGGTGTGTGAATTATCCAAAAACATGAACTTTTTCTTCTTATTATGCTTGTGACTATTTCTCATTTAGCTTCAAACAAATCTGGTAACATAGAAACTTAATGGTAACAAAGTACTCCAAAACCAATTTTGCTCCTAGTGGAAAAAAAAAAAAAGATTTCTAACTGTAAACCTTTTGTGAAGTTTTATACTTGTTAAGGCCGGGGATTGTTTTTCTTCATGCTGACATTAAGATCACAACCTTCATTTCTGTGTGCTGTGAATTATTTTCATTTGCTTCCATGACAACCTATCATATACACCCTTCGGTCTTACCAGCTGTCTCAAAATGAGGATCAGAGCAGATCTGTTCCTGGAATATGATAAACTCTCCACAGAGAATGACCTGACTCGGTGAGTATTTGGGGGAGGGGGAGAACAGAAAGAGAGGACAGCCTAGGAGGGCTGTGGGAGCTTGAGCTCAGAAGCTTTCTCTTACTCCCTGGCCAACATCTTTAGTGGCTGGATTTACTATAGTCAAAAAAATACTGGGCACCTTCTCTGGGCCACTGACTTAGAAGACAAAAAAGAAATATGGCTGTTACTACTGTGTTCTTCTTTCTGTATTCCAGTAATACTTGGAGGAACACAATGATTAAACACACATTTGGCCCCTGCTATGTGTGAGGAACTATGTCAATTTCTGGGGACATACAAGGGGGCCTCTGCCTTCTCGAAGACAATCTCATGAAAAAACAACTATAACCCCAGGTGATAATGATGTGGAATAGGTGTGTCACAGAGATTTGTAAGAAGCACTTGGGAACACGGATGGAGCTAGGAGAATAGAGTTCCATCAACCTGACAACCCCCGAAATCCTTCCATCTTCTTTGTCAAGCGAAAGCTGAGCTGCCTTGATCAAGCCCCACTACCGCATCAGGACTGGAATGTAATGGGGTAACCAAAGTCAAACCTGCACCAGGCTGTTCTCTGGAATTGAAGTGATGGTTTTAAAGCTTGTTCTCAGCTTATCCAAGCATGCAGGGACATATTTATCAAAAAGAATAGTTAAATTGGCCTTTTCTGATTGATGCCGCCTTCTGTCTATCCAACTGGCCACATACCTGAAAAAGAACACAGAAAAGCTTTTACTGAACACTAGGCTTGGAAAGCAGAATTTCACCAACTCAAAAGCTTACCCCCTCAACACAGCTTGGTGCCACACTTCAGGGACATGTTTAGTGAGTTCATTCTATTTCTCAAACTGCAAATATTTTTAAATGACCCCTTAAAAAGTTGTTTTAATGGCCATTTACCTTAATGAAAAGAATGTAAAAGAAACTCCTAATAGCACTTAGAAGCCAAACATAATAGAGTATAAGTAGGCCATTACTGAGCATTTATAAGGAGGTGCAGTGTGTCATTTCCTAAAGGACTGAAACTATTTCATAGGGTAGGCCTTATTTATGAAAACAGCTTGGGATTTTTCTTGATTAATCTTGGCATCAATTATTTAGTGATGACAAATCAGTTACAAATAAAAAGGTGAAAATTCCACAGAGGCTATTTCAAAGTCGCTCCTTTTCCACTGGACTGGATGTAACTCTAACCCGATAAGCAGATAATGTGTTTCCAATAAGTGGCTCTGAAATGGTATCTCATGCTTGGGTACATGTGTATTAATCTAAAGCTTAGAGAATGTTATCAATTTTGATACATTAATATCCCCAACATATTCATAAAATCATGCTTATCAATAAAATGGAACACAGCCTCATAGCTCCTACAGGAGTTTCTGGGGGGAAAGTGTGTGATGTGAAATGAAAAATAATGGCTTGAAAAGGTCTCATCTAACAGGAGGCAGGGATAATAAATACATTTAGCTGCCAGCAAAGAAGCTATACAATTACAGCTATACCTTGCTACAAGCAAATCAGATTTCACATTTTTAGTATGAGAAGAAATTAAGGTAAGATAATGATCTTACAAAAGGCTCCCTTTGATTTTTACAAAGTGCCATGATTGGGTTCCATGGACTATTTAATCACATTTAAAAAAGTGAGATTTATAAAATATCTACTGCCAAGACTTTTTCACATCTAAGAGAAACTGTCTTCAGTTCAAGTCTAGTTGCATGATGGTAACTTGAGAGAGCATCTCTGGTTGGTGGAGACAGTGGGCACCAAGGAACAATGGAAAACAAAAGTTATTCCTGGAAGTGAAGGCCCAAAGGCTGCATCTACCTCTCAGCTACTTGTTTAACTGCACAGAGGCTTCCAGAAACAGAACCTTAGTGTCCAGAGCTTACTGAGGCAGTGGGGGTGGCAAGGGAACTACTCGGCGAGACAGAGCTCTGAAGTCAGACTGCCTGGATCTGCATCCCAGGTCTACCATTTTTCACTTGTTACCTTGAGTGAGTAACTTAACCTCTCTGTGCTTCAAGTTTCTCATCTAAGGAGATGACACTACAGACTTCCTAGAATTGTTCGGAGATTAAAGAATTTCTCATGTATAAAGTCATTATTTGAGAAAGAACGAACACATATAGGGGAGGGGCAGAGAGAGAGAATCCCAAGCAGGCACTGCACTGTCAGCATGGAGCCTGACGTGGGGCTCAAACCCACGAACCGTGAGATCATGACCTGAGCCAAAACCAAGGGTTGGACACCTAACCAAGTGAGCTACCCAGGATCCCCCCTTATGGATAAAGTATTAAGATTACTGTCTGACACAGAACAAATTCTCAATGGATCTTACCCAGCACAGAGTTGGTTGGTTGAATTCAGAGAAGTGTGTTGAGATCCCGGCTCCGCCTATCTGTACATCTCCTGAAGGCAGTACAGTCCAACAGAGCACAAAAGGTGGCAGCCAGTGCTCTGATGAGTAAAACAAATTTGACCTCTACCCCCTGGGTCTCTGGTCCAGGGGGAGCAGAAGTCTATGAAGGAATAACAGGAGCTGAAGCCTCAAAGGAGCCGGAGAAGGGGGAAATGACTTTGCACTAGGGGGCAGGAAAGAACTGCTTCATGGACCCATGCTGGCAGGAGCCAGAGTCTCAAAGAGAAAACCTATCAGGCCCACAAGCAAATGTTGCCCTTGTACCAATGACCTCCACAAAGAAGGACATGAGTTCAACCATGCTAGGAGACCTGGTGAGAGCTGATCTTGTACACCCCATAAAAAGGGCCCAAATGACCCAGGAGTGCTAGGAGTCAACCACCCCATAGAACATAGGGAGTAAAAAAGTCTCTGTCAAATATGAGCAGTTTAAAATTTCGTGTATAAATTATTGATACACTTTCAGAGTTTGGAATAAAAATAGACATTGAGGGGCACCTGGGTGGCTCAGTAGGTTGAGTGTCCAACTCATGACTTTGGCTCAGGTCACAAACTCACAGTTCATGGGATTGAGCCCTGTGTCGGGCTCTGTGCTGACAAGGTGGAGCCTGCTTGGGATTCTCTGGCTCTCCCTCTCTCTGCACCTGCCCTACTCTCTCTCTCTCCAAATAAATAAACAAACATTTAAACTGACAATCTGATACTTAGAGGTCTTTTTATTTTTTTATTTTTAAAATTTTTTATTTCTAGGAGAGAGAGAGACAGCATGAGCAGGGGAGGGTCAGAGAGAGAGGGAGACACAGACTCTGAAATAGGCTCCAGGCTCTGAGCTGGCAGTCAGCACAGAGCCTGATGCGGGGCTCGAATCCACGAACCGCGAGANACAGAGCCCGACGCGGGGCCCGAACCCACGAACCGCGAGATCATGACCTAAGTGAAAGTCGGATGCCCAACCGACTAAGCCACCCAGACGCCCCCCTTATGGTTTTTAAAAGATGCTACGCATTTGAATATGACCAAATGGCTTACTGCTATTATATGACATACAATTGAAAATGACATACTAAAAAAACAGGTTTGGGGCACCTGGGTGGCTCAGTCAGTTAAGTGTCCAACTTCGGCTCAGGTCATGATCTCACAGTTTGTGGGTTGGAGCCCCACATCAGGCTCTGTGCTGACAGCTAGCTCAGAGCCTGGAGCTTGTCTTTGGATCTTTCAATTCTGTGTCTCCTCTCTCTGACCCTCTCCTGCTCTCTCTCTCTCAGAAATAAACATTAAAAGAAATTTTTTTAATAACAGGTTTATTTCTTACCTACATAAGAGATCATTGGTGCCCTGCCTTGGGAAGAAGCCACACTGTGATGCCTTAATGCATCATCTGCATGTCAATATCCAGGTCCCAAAGAGGATCTTTAGGTCATGTGCATTTGCAAATGTGTTCCATATCAATTGTGCTGCCCTTCCCTTCTCGGGAAGTGCCACTCATATATCACATCGAGTCTAAAACTGTCTTGTTTGGGAACCACCTAGGTAGCTAAAGTTTTCCGGCTTCTAAAAACTTTTTAATTTATTACTCATTAGTCTGGGATTGGAATAGTGTCATGTAGGAGAGATGGCACTCCTAGGAGCTCTCTCGGAAACATCCTGCCCATCACGAAGCTGTAGGTTGCTCTACCATTCACTATGGCCTGGAAAAACGGCAGAAGTCAGGATGTGCTAACTGGCAGTGCCTGTCAATGATTTCCACATTGATATGTTCACAGATACACAGAGTATGCAAAGATGGAGGATGGGATTTCAGGGGTGGAAGAACAGGAGCTCAGCCAATCCAAGTGAGAGGATCAGAGAGACAAAGTCAAAAGACCATTAGAAACGAAAGTAATAAAGGATTAAGTGTGATCTAATGATATGGCTCCCAAAACTTACCCTCCAGTAATCTCTTGGAATCAGACCAGATTCCAGAGATATTCCCACCTTTTCCTATCATTGTCTATAACTTGAGTAATACAGAGTTTGGTAGAAGTCATTTTCAATTATGTTTGCTTTAAATAATTTTAAGTTAAGCGACAACAATAATGAATAAGTTTAAGTAATTCATCGTTTGATTTTCCTTTTCTATGGATTTAATCCCTTTCTAACTGGAAAAAAACAGTCTTGCTGATCATTTTTAGAAATTTTCTTCCATTTCCTATTCTATTTCAAGTTCTCAAGATCTCAACAGGCATATATGAACTGTCCAGTATTTGTCTAATAGACTTAGAACTTGGAAGTAAAGTAAAATAGTATTTGATTTCTATAGCCAGTCACATAGTATTATGATTTTAAGGATGCTCACTGTCTGACATGATATGTTCCATATCTATTAAGTGTGCATATAAAATTATTTTTTAGAATGGTTCAGTGAACTTAAACAAAACTATCTAAGAAGACTACCTGATAATGGCACTACCTTTAGTTCTTTTTTTTTTTAATTTTTTATGTTTATTTATTTTTGAGAGAGAGAGAGCGACCGAGCGAGCGAGCATGAGCAGGAAAGGGGCATAGAGAGAGGGAGACACAGAATCTGAAAAAGGCTCCAGGCTCTGAGCTAGCTGTCAGCACAGAGCCTCACCTGGGGCTCAAACCTACGAACCATGAGATCATGACCTGAGCCGACGTCAGATGCCCAACCGACTGAGCCACTCAGGTGTCCCTATCTTTAATTCTTAAATGGAGTCCCAGAAAGGTATTATAAACAAAATATTTTATCATCTCTCCTATCCACAGTAACTTAGCATTTCCCATAATAAGAATTAAAGACATATATTTCCTAATTCTGCTCATTGAAAGCGCCTAGGAGCAATCACCTATTAGAAGTGAATATACCGAACATCACTATACTGGATTCTAAAAACCATTCCTTACACAAACAGTAGTTTCCTCAGGCTCCTTGGAGAAATGACTGAATCCAGCAAGGGTAAAGGAAGAATGAAATGAGTCGGAAGCATATTGGTTAGCCAGAAAGCCAGGCACTCAAAGACTTAGAAGGACAGGTGAAAAAGAACACGTTATGGGCTAGCTGGAAGGGATTCTTGTTGGCAAATTTGAGACAAAGAGCACATCTAGCCAAGATAATGATGGTAATGAATTATAACCCACTGAACTAGAAGAACCCATGAACAGAAAATGATACCCATGAAGAAACAAAGAGGGAGAGAGAGAGAGAGAAAGTGAGAGAGGAAAAAAAAAAAAAAAAGGAAGGGAGAGAGGGGTGGGAGGGAGGAATTTAGGAGGAAAGAAGAGGAAGAATTCTTTCAAGGAAAATGTCACTTCATGTATATACATAGAATGAATGATTTAGGAAGTCACCACTTTGCAACAACCAATGGGTCACTCTTCTAGGCATCTGGCTTGTTTCCCTCAAAACTTTAAGTATCATAAAAGAAAAGGGGGGGAGGGATATTCTACATTAAAGGAGAAAATACAGACAAGTAAATGCAATGCATGATCCTTGTTTTGATTCTAGATTAAAAAGAAAAAACCTATAGGAGGAATTTCTTGATTAACTGAGAAAATGTGAAAAATTTCTCTTTATGGGGTCCCTAGGGGGCTCAGTCTGACTTCAGTTCAAGTCATGATCTTGTCGTTCGTGAGTTCAAGTTCCACATCAGGCTCCCTGCTGTCAGCACAGACCCTGTTTCAGATCCTCTGTCTCCCTCTCTCTCCACTCCTTCCCCACTCACACTCTCCAACATTAAGAAGAATTTTTAAAAAGTAAAATTACCCTTTATTAGATAATACCATATCAAGGTTAAATTTCTTAAGTATGTTAATTGTACTGTGTTCATGTAGGAGAATATCCTAGTTCTTAGGGGATAATCAAGTACTCAGTGGTGAAGGGGCGTAATGTCTCCAACTTACTTTCAGGTAATTTAGCAAAACTAAACCTAAGTAAAAAAAAATATATGTATATCTATGCCCATGACATAGAGTGTGCGTACATCCAGAGATGAAGTAAATATAGTGAAATGGTAACTGATAACCGTGAGAAAAAAAAGTGTAAATGTACTAACACCATTTCAAATTTTCTATACTTTTGAATACTTTCAAATTAAAAGTTGGGGGGAAATGGAGATCTAAGATCTTGGTTTGGAAAATTGAGTTAATAACTCTATTTCATAAGGTAATTAAGGATTTAATGAGTCAATACATGCAAAGCTATTATATCATTATTATTATTACATTAAAGGAAGTAATGCATCCAATAAATATGGTGTAAAAGTACATCCCTCAATCTGAAAAGCCCATTGTTTTATAGTTACTTTAAAGTCTCTGGGGGGTAGGAGGTAAAAATGTAAAAATATCCTTTAGAGAAGATTCCTATCATTCTGGATAATGGCCCTGTAGTCACACATATGAAAATTAAAATTTGTCCATTGATCATGGATAAAACAAAAACAAACCTCCATAAAAATAAAACCTAATGGTGAAGATAGATTTATTTAACTTTCTTAGAAATGTAAATTGGGTGTCTTTTTTAATCAAGTAAGACTCTGACTTACTAGATAAAAGTCTTTCTTGAAACAGAGCTTTAGACAGCTTTTATTAGCACAAATCTCTATGCAATGTTCTAAGTCAGAATTACACAAACCTTTAGAATCGTGAGGTGCATGATTGAAATCAGACCACATCCAGAGGGGTGAGGGGGTCTCCTGAAGGAAATGGGGTGTGAGGAATGGCTCTGCAATCTGTATGGGGGAGTCAAGGGCTAACAGATTCTCTGTGAGCCAGCCCCCAAAACCCACAAAAGCATCCTAGGATACAGTCTGAATCCTACCTGGGTAAAGGATCTATTAGCTCAAGAACTCTCCATTTTAGGCATTTAAAAATCACTCCTTTCCCCAGACAAATCCAATAAAACACTGTTGGACACAAAAGCCTGAGTATGGTTCTACTTTCATGTGGAACCAAGGGCTGAGACCTTCGGTGAACAAATCAGTACCCAGAAAAGGCAGCCTGGAGAAGCGCATCCGTCAAGCACATGGCAGGGAACAGATGTCATCATCATCGTCACATCAGGATTCACAGGCAAGGATGGCCAGCAGGACTGACCAAGGTGTGGGCAGGGAGCCGGGAAACTGGAGGGGAAAGTTTTGTGCCATGGGTAGTAACCGAGGAGCAGTTAGCGCACCTGTGACTGCAGGGACGAGGGCATGAAGGACTACCAGAAGGTGGAAAGGACAAATCATAGAGAGATTTTTAGAGGGGGTGTGACCTGCAGTTGAGGGACACAGTCATTCTGATGCGACACTGCAGGGAAGGAGCCGGGGAAATAAATAGCCTGACCTCACTCTCCTCTCTCCCTCTCATTTTCTGCCAGGGCCTCTCATGGGCTAAACTAATCAGGAGCCAAAGGGCAAGGAGCCCATTGAGGTAGCCCATAGAGGACAGCCTCTGGGGACCGGGGTTGGGGGAGAGGTGAAGAGAAGACTCTGTCAGCAGCAGCACAGCGTGCTCAAGCAAGTGCCCAGGTGAGCAGGTCAGACGCCGTCCGCACCTCACGGAGGGGGCACGTACGGGATGAATTCTGCCAAGTGTAGGCATTTGAAGAGTAGCAAGTGGACGCAGTTAATCTGTTCTTTATCAAAGGTCTATCTGTATCCTCATGCTCACAAAAATTACTTTCAACAATCAAACGGTAGAAGCAGCCCAAGTGTCTATCAACAGAAGGATGGATAAGCAAAATGTCTATCTACATACAACGGAACATCATATGGATATGACATGTGAGTATGAACTCACATTTACATATTAATATATTTATGTAAAATGATATATTTATATCTTAGGTCTTCATAGGAACTGTTATTATTACTTATTCACTTATTTAACAAATACTGAATTCTTAACAGGTAACGAGGTGTCAACAGGGTAATGTCCAATTAAAAATGATAATCCATACAGGTGCTAATTTCAGTTTTTAAATTTTTATTTAAAACAACTTTTTTAAATTTTTAAAAAATGTGTGTTTATTTTTGAGAGAGAGAGTGAGCAGGGGAGAGGCAGAGAGAGTAGGGGCAGAAGACCCAAAGCAGGCTCCACACTGTCAGCACAGAGCCCAGCATGAGGCTTGAACTCAGGAGCACTGAGATCATGATAGGATCCAAAGTCAGATGCTCAGCTGACTGAGCCACCCACACGTCCCTTTCAGTCTCTTTAAATTAGCCTACTTAATTAGCTTTAAATTTATTTGCTAATACTTTCATCAACTGAGCAGACAAAATTTTAGTTTTTATAGTTAAGACTGAAAAAAGAAATATTCACAACAATAAAAGCAAAAGGAAACTACATTTAAAAAAATAAGCAGAAGACTAAAATAAGCATTTTCCAGAGAAAATATGCAAATGGCCAATAAGCACATGAAAAGATGCTCAATATGACTAATCATTAGGGAAATGTAAATTAAAACCAGAGTGAGACACCATTTCACACCCATTAGGATGGTTGTCATAAAAAAGAGAAAATTATACGTGTTGGTAAGAAAACGCAGAAATTACAATGCTTGTACACTGTTGGAATGTAAAATGGTGCAGCTACGATGGAAAACAGTATAGTGGTCCCATTAAAAATTAAAACTAGGGGCACCTAGGTGGCTCAGTCAGTTAAGTGTCTGACTCTTGGTTTTAGTTCAGGTCATGATCTCGTAGTTTGTGGGTCTGAGCTCTGCATCTTGGTATTTCTCTCTCTCTCTCTCTCTCTCTCTCTCTGTCCCTCCCTGGCTTGCTCTCTGTATCAAAAAATAAATAAATAAACATTAAAAATTTTTAAAAATTAAAAATAGAATTACCATATGAACTGGAACTTCCACCTGTGGGAATATATCCAAAGTAATTGGCAGCAGGGACTCAAAGGTCTATCTGTATCCTCATACTCACAAAAATTATTTTCAACAATCAAAGGGTAGAAGCAGCCCAGTGTCTATCAACAGAAAGATGGATAAGCAAAATGTCTGTCTACATACAACGGAACACCACTCAGCCTTAAAAAGGAAGGAGCATGCTATAAGATGGATGCACTTTGAAGGCATTATGCTAACTGAAATTAGCCCATCACAAAAAAACAAGTGCTGTATAATTCCATTTTTAAGAGGTGTCTAGTATATTCATATTCATAGAGATGGAAAGGAGAAAGGGACTGAGGGCAAGGCATACAGGGAAGTTCCTGAGTAATGGGTTCGGGGCTGCAGTTTGGGAAGATGAGAAAAGTCATGGAGATGGATGGTGGTGGTGGTGGTTGCCCAAAAATACAAATGTGTTTAATGCCACTAAACTGTGCACTTCAAAATGGTTAATGTTGGTAAATGTTCTGTTAGGTGTATTTTAATATTTATTATTCGTTCGTTCATTCATTCATTCATTTTAAAAAGCAGTACTCACGGATTCCAGCCCAGATCTTGTGGGTTCACGTATAGAATCCCAGCTCTGGAAACAGTAGCTGGGGTTGCAGTCCTTAGGTGATGAATCTCGAAGAGCAGCCTCATGGAGGGAGTAAGGGCTATGCGCTCATTGCTGGCCAAGGTCAGCACCTGGACAGAGCAGCATAGCATAAAAGAGACCCTCAGTTGTTCAGGGGTAAAGCAATTGTGCTAATTTACTCTAACAACACAAAGTAGTTCCCCCATGCCACCATCCCCAGTACAAGTACCAAAACCAGTGAGTTCATTCTTCCGAGTTAGAAGTGCAGTCTGAATAAAGATCTCACTTAATCCCGGAGGGGAGCTCACTGACCCTTGAGGAACAAACTCACCAACTCGGACCCATTAGGGTCCACCTTTAAATAACTGTGGTAATTACTACTGAATAGAAGACATTTGTTCTAAGAGTTGATTTACATGAAAAGGCCTGAACACAAAAAAATAAACTTTCTTTACAATCTGTAATTCCACAATTATCAAATGCCCTATGAAAACTCATGCAAGTATAAAGATCTCAGACCTACAATTTATGATGAACAATGTCTTAAAGTAGAAAACAGTAATTACTGCTAATTTAAGGAGAGGAGTAATTCTGTTCTGTAGCAACGATGATTATCTATTTCTTTGTCCTGATCCCAACCATAGACCTTGTGTCGCTTTAAGTGGGGTCTCATGGACCTTGACCGTCACTGTTTGTCTTTGCTGGGAATGCTGGGATAGCCAGGGCAAAATGCTTAGAAATCCATTTATACTCATTCTGTAGCCATAGGAACTACTTAATTTTAATGGCTACATTTCACCACTTCACATAGGGCACAGACTCATCCTTTTATCATCCAAGTATTCCACACTTAATCAAAGATAAGATGTAATAATTTATGCCTGGCTCTTAGAAAACAGTAAGGTATGTATGAACTAAGTTCTTAGATATATATCTAACTCTCTTTAAAGGTGGTTAAATTTGGGATGTGTGGGTGGCTCAGTGTGTTAAACATGCGACTTCAGCTTGAGTCAGGATCTTCCCGTTTGTGAGTTTGAGTCCTGCATTGGGCTGTCTGCTGTTAGCTTATAGCTCACTTTAGATCCTCGGTTCCCCCTCTCTCTACCACTCTCCCGATTGCATGCTCCCTCTCTCTCTCTCAAAAAGAAGTAAACATTTTTTAAAAGTTAAAAAAAATAAAGGTGCTTATATTTATACAGCAACAAAAATGCATCCCCTTCAATTTTTTTAACAGTGAAATTAAGAGAATTATCAGGAAAGTGCCTCTTATCAAAATAGTAAAGAACAATTCATAAAGACTATCAGGTTTAATGATTAAAAACTAGTACTTAAATCAACAAATGAACAGAACTCTTACTACACTCCAGATGTGATGTTCAAGGTTTAGCATGGAGATATTACTCACCTTGTTATCATCCATGACAGTGTTTAGTGACTCAATCCACATGGGATCAATATCTCCATCCAGGACTATCCATTTTGGTCCATCATGCTTAAGATTCGCTTGTTCTCGCAGAATGGATGAGAACAGACCTATAAATTAAGGGTAAATGACTATTGTTGAGAGTGTTGTTATGAACATTGGGGTACGTGTGCCCCAATGCATCAGCACTCCTATATCCCTTGGGTAAATTCCTAGCAGTGCTATTGCTGGGTCATAGGGGAGTTCTGTTGTTAACCTTTTGAGGAACCTCCACATGGTTTTCCAGAAGGGCTGCACCAGTTTACATTCCCACCAACAGTGTAGGAGGGTGCCCGTTTCTCCACATCCTCGCCAGCATCTATAGTCTCCTGATTTGTTCATTTTAGCCACTCTGACTGGCATGAGATGGTATCTCAGTGTGGTTTTGATTTGTATTTCCCTGATGAGGAGGGATACTGAGCACCGNACACAATGGAGTTGAGTGTTATTTCTAAGCTAAATTGCTATTATTTCTACAGGATATTCTTTTAATAAGTAAATAAATTTGCGGTCTCTGATATGTGTAGTACCTTTTGAGCTACACCTAGAATGCACACTGATGGACAAGCAATTGTGGGGACTTACAGAGAGTAACATAAACACAACTCAAAACTTAACACCAAATGCAGACATCTTTTTCCATGTGCGTATGTTCAGTATCTATTTTAGGTCAAACACTCGTTTATTTCACCTTTCTCCATTCTTCTATAACACTATTTCCAGGATAGAATTTTGAAGCTAATTCAAAGAGGCTATACATTCTTTGAGAAATTTGGCCGATGGCATAGTACTTTACAAGATGAAAAGATAAAAACATTTTAAATCCATAGTCCTTTCTGCTGGCACTACTTATGTAAGTATTGTGTGTTACATGACGTATTTAATACTTAATAAAAGTTACTGCTTTTTCAAAACTCAAGTATTTAATATTATGATAAGACCAACTGTTTTGATGCATGTGCGTGGATGGCTTTTTTTCTCTGTGAATTATTTTGTGCAAAAATAAATGGCAGTATGTAGAACTATCACCACCACTCATTAAAAAAAAAGGCCAGCAACCTTTTCTAATGACTACTGATTTGAAGGGCTTCCACAGGTTTTCAGCATAAACTAGTATTATTCCTCCCGCCACAGTCCTTGAAAAAGAAAAAAAAAGATAGAAAGGCTAAGAGTAAATTTTGATTGTCCCACAAATTCAGGAAATAGTGTATACACAGTAAGAAAATGGAGAATGGCGAGGTGTGCTTCTATAGACAGGATCCTCAGCAACGTCTTCTCTGATGTGACATTTGACCAGACACTTCAATAACTTAACGCATGTAAATTTTCTATAGTGCTGCAAATGACAGGAACATCCAGTGTAGAGGCTCCACAACGGAAAGATGCCTGGCATGTTCAAGGAAGAGCACGGAGACCAGAGGGTATGGATTATAACAAGAGGAAGAGCACAGAGCAGGAAATGAATTCAGAGATGGGGAAGAGGCATCTAATCCCACAAGACCTTATCAACCTTGGATGAGGGTTGGATTCTAAGGGAGATGGAACCCAATGAAAATTAGAGAACTAAATTTTCAAGAGTGCCCTCTGTCTGCTGGATGGAAAATGAACTGCAGGGAGATGAGAGCCCATGACTAACTGCACCAATAGAGGCAAGAGGTGACAGTACAGGTAATGACAGTGGCAGAGAAGGCAAGGAGCAATATACAATATATTTTCTAAAGGTAAAGCCTATAGGATTTAATGTGAGGTTGAATATGGGGTATGAAAAGGAGGAAGGACTCCAAGTATTCATTATGAATGCCAAGATTCATGCATTCATACTGAAATGGGAAGGAAAAACAGATTTTAACAAAAGGATCTGCTTGTCTGCAAACACTTTCAGGAGAGCAAACATGTCCCATTATTTTTTGTCCCTGGTGCCTAAAATAGTGCCTGCCTGAAACTCAGGGCAGTTTATAAAGTCTCCTGAAGCACTCATGTTGACTTCTTCCCTGGTTTACAGGGAGCCCTGACATAACTGATATGGGATAAAATACATAGTTCTGCGCACAAACTCAATGAATGCAAATCGACCACTTATTCAAATCTAGTTTTAATTTACTGGTTATAAATGCTCCTATGAGCTGCTGTATTTCCAATAATGCCAACACATACACACAATAAATCTACAACTGTGACTGAAATTGGCCAGAGCTAAGAAACGGTTTTCTGGGGAGGGAGGGAGGGAGGGAGTGTGTGTGTGTGTGTGTGTGTGTGTGAGAGAGAGAGAGAGAGAGAGACAGAGAGAGACGTGTCGAGAGACAGAGACAGAGAGAGAGAGACACAGAGAGAGAGAGAGACAGAGGGGGGAAGAAAGGAAGGAAGAGAAATAAAGAGAAAGAAAGAAAGAAAGAAAGAAAGAAAGAAAGAAAGAAAGAAAGAAAGAAAGAAAGAAAAGAAAGAAAAGAAAAGAAAAGAAAAGAAAGAAAGAAAAGAAAAGAAAGAAAGAAAGAAAGTTTTTAGCACTTATAAGCAGAAATACTACTTGCCATCTTTCCATTCTCGAGTAGCGTGATGTATGAAACCAAAGAGTTCATCTGTTGTCACAGCTTTGGGGTTTAAGTCATTCCAAGTAGGTTTTTGTTTCATGTTAACATATGTTCGGTTCAGTGTTCTCAAAATCTGAAGGGAAGAAGTGGGAAAAAAGCTCAGGAAACTAATACTCCTGTAAGGCAAATGGAAAGCAAACAGTTTCTAAAGGATTTTCCTTATTCATTTTACATTCCTACATATTCTGCATTTATTAAGTACGGGAAAAAATTTATATGTGCACATTCTCCTTCCTATCTTGAAAAATTTAATCCTACCCTCTCTTAGGACCTCTTCACCTGATTCTTTGAACCACGTGGACTAGAGGAAGTCACTCTATCATTTGAGATTTTTAACCATGTGTGCAAGTAAGTAAATAAGTGTTCCAGCTCGTGTTATTAAAGTCCACTCTGCGCGTATGTAGGATGCATCAGAATCACCTAGAGGATGTTAAGACACAGATGGCTGGGCCCAGTCAGGAGCTTCTAATATTCAGGAAGGCTAGGATGGGGCTGAGATTTGCATTTCTAATAACGTCCCAGGTGGGGCCTATGATGCTAGTCTGGATGTGGTTGGACACCTAGTGGCCCAGTTCAACAGTGCTCAGCAGAAGATGCTCCAGACTTGACAAAGGGGGCACGCTATACAACAGAAGCCATGGACACTGCTCAGTGTCCTATAATGAACACCCAGGACAGCCTCCATGACAAAGAGTTATCCCACCCAAAGCGTCCACAGCGAATGAAGCTGAGAAACTCTAATCTAGATAATGGAGAATAAGAAACTTTGAGGCTAAGAATTCACAGGATAGATGCTTTCTCTAGGTCGGTTTGATTATGACACTTTCAGCTAAATATGTGCCCTGACTACCCTTTGCGCTTTCTCTAAGAAGCCGTGGCTTTTATTTTAGATAGTCCTCATCCTGATCTCCCCACTTGATAGGGGTTTGAAGGACTAATAAACAATGGCCAAACACTTGAGAAGAGTAAGAGTTGCTAAGTAACGTGGCCTGAGCTTCAGTGTGTGGGTTCTATCAAGCTCAAGTAAAGGTTGAATAGAACACAATCAGTGAAGAGGAGATGAAAGAAATTGAATGCCTTAGGAATATTAAGCTTATATTTTTAGAAACCATTAATCTACTGGAAATTATAGAATTTAATTTTATCCTTCCCTGAACCATGGCCCACATCTGAAACTTACTCTAACAAAATAATTACAGGTCTATCAGTTATCTACTTTAATATTTCAATTATTACATATTTCACTAGAAAATTCCTATACTGGGACTCCCTGTGTAATTGTTTCAGTTTGAGTTCCGATCTAAATACTGGCAAGTTCTATACACACCCATGTTCTAAAACCTTATACACTCACTAGGATTATTTTTAGTCTTTGGTTACCAGATATGTTTATATTGTACCCAAGCACCCTGAATTAAAATTGGCATCTACCAACCAAGAAAATAAGTATGTTGCCAGGATTGTCAGTGGGACCAAACAAAATCAAGCAATGAAGTAAAAATGAGGATAATAATACCCAGAGTATATCATCACTGCACACAGTAAATCACATATAATGCACCTAGCATAGCACGTAAGAGGGACCCTCATGATGTGGGTTTGGCTGCCTCCCTGCCTTTTTGTTTTCTTTTGCCCCTATCAAAGGCTCTATTTCTGAGAAAGTATCGAAGGAAAATATTTGGGTTTTTCTTAGTGATATGGGAAGGAGAATCTAAAGTAACTTGGGAGACAGGAAAAGAAAATTGATTTCATAAATATGGAAAGCCCCATCTTATCTCAGCTTTTCCTATTTGAACAAAAGATTCTTTTTGTTACCTTCTCCCTGCACCTAATATGAAAAAAAAAAGTGTCAATTGGTCAAAAGGCAGTATTAAAGTCTGACATTCTAGCTCAAAATTATGGGGCACTTCAATGAAGGGGAACTCTTAGAATTGAAAATACGTCTGACCAAAATTTGTTCCCTGTGTGGCTGAAAACTAGCAGGCAATTTAGCATACCTCACTCTTCCCTGTGCCCGCATTTCCAACCACAAATACAGAGTGCCTCACAGCCAACAGTTCCTCAAGCTGGGCGACCTGCAGACCAAACAGTCAGTCAATGGCTCCTCTCATGAGTTGGTGATTTAAAAACAAAACAAAGCATGAAACAAACAAAAAATTCCTACCCATTTTTGTTTCATTCTTTCTTTACAACTCAAGCCAGCTCCTACTTAAAAAATTATGTTCCAGGAAAGTTAAAATTGATGACAACTACGGCTTCTTCTAGATCTCCCCAAGTACAATATGGGAGTAAAAGTGAAGAAAAACCAGCACTCGGTGAGTCACTGACACAGGCAGATTTCAGTGAAAAGGGCTTCACTGAAAAGTGAAGTACAGTATAGTACTTTGCACGTGGTAGGAATTACTTACAACATCAAGGAATCTTCATGACGTGTTGGACAAACACCATACGTGGCTAATCACCTACAAGTGAGTAACGTCTTTTACCCTTTAAAATATCTAAAACAGGTAGTTTATGTGTATTTTGATGTCCATGTATTTACTACACTCAAAGTGAGCACACATAAGCATAAGCCTTTGATAAACCAGATGTCATATATATAGACACTTTTTCCCCATTAAAAGCACATACTAATTGATTTACTTCCTTTGTTCTCTAAGATGCAAAGAAAAGAGAGCAACATTAATTTTTGATGCATGTCACCAAGAGCAAACAAGAAATTTTATCTACTGAGAAGTAGGCTTATATTTAAGCCATGACTTAATCAATGGCACCTGGGTGGCTCAGTCAGTTAGGTGTCCAAGTCTTGGTTTCAGCTCTGGTCATGATCCCATGCTTCGAGAGTTCAAGCCCTGCTGGTAGCACAGAGCCTGCTTGGGATTCCCTCTCTCTTCCTCTTTGTCCAGCCCTCCCAGACTCATGCTCTCTTCTCTCAAAATAAATACATTTTAAAAATAAACAAATAAAGAATAAAACCATGAGTTAATCATATGTTCCTTCTCAAAGGATAGAACTACACAATAATTATTGATAATGACTGTAGTATAGCATGTCATAATAGAATGCTTTAAAGAATATGTTAAGATTATGGAAAGGTCAGTGTAGTAAGTGAGTTGTTTTGGTTAACGATCACTTAAATATGGTAATTCTCCCTAAAAAACTCAAGTGCTGCCGTGAAAAGCACATGTGCCATTTACTTTAAGGACGAAGCTCTCCTCAGGCTGCAGGTGAAGCTCCAAGGTGGACTGCCTGACAGCCTGTTCGAAGTGTGGTGCTCTCCTCCGGGGCACGTCCAGAGCTGGAAACAGGTCACCAACCAGGCCCAAAAACACAGGGATGTCGTCCGTCACTATCTTAGGCATATTGAAGTCCCTTAATGCTCTCATGAGTACCTAGGAAGAAAACATTTTATTTAAAAAGCCAATACAAGGTTTAACAAACATCTTCAAAACTAAAGATCGTATTTTTAAGCCTTACATCTCAAGCCTGGGATATCAATACTGGTCTCTGTTAGGATGGCATTCTATCTATGGGGAGGCTAAATGTCTAGAAGTGCACATATCAGCACATGAGAAGGCTCTGCTGATATCAAGGACAAACCTCAGACTCATGAGGGCGGGGAGGCCTCTTTCCTGCAACAATCTGCTTTGACCTTGACAAAGGGTCTGAGGCCCTTCTCTCTGTAATCCTCAAACTCCAGGAAAAAATTAATCAGGCCCATCAGATCATTTTGTTCAAAGAGAATCTCTAAGAACCTCCGAATAATAAACTTAACCATTTTTCATTTGGGTATTTGCTCTGTATTTGCTGAAAACTGAAGAGGGCTTTTGATTTTAAAAGCAGTAACGTGAACATCAGGATGACTTTTACAGAAAGAGGTAAGCGATCTGACAACAATAACAACAAACAGAAAAAAAAATGTGAAAATCATAACTCAATTGTGAATTATGTATGACTGAGAGGAAAACAAAGTATTCCAGAAGTAGAAAATCATGTAAGTATTCTTTAATACAAAAAGAAATGTATAGATTTTTTTCTTCAACTTCTCAAGTCATACGGAATATACACAGAGTGATCCACTGTTCTCACTATACAGTAAAGAAAAAATGCCTTAAAAAACTTAGAGAAAAAGGCGGTTATTGTTTCTCCCCAGCAGGGATAGAACATTCGCCCAGCAGCTGTGAATAATCACCTACGCACGTCACCGGTGTCAGGTGATCATTCTTCCTGTTCCATTCTCCTTGCTCATCTTACATCCCATGAAGTGAGCATACTCTGTTCCATTAGATTATGTTTTCACTGACATTTCAGGATTATTATACCAACTCAATTAATCAGATTTTCTAAATGTTCCCCAGAGGAAATCAATCAGTGATTACTGATTTGATTATGACTGCCAAAATATTTTTTGTACCTGATATTGCAAAAGCACTTAAAAGTCACATTCTTTCCTGTATTCATATCGTTATACTCAAGAATACTTTTCTTTTATAACATAAGAAATTCCAGTCCTCAAAATATTCTACATGTAAAAGAGATTATATTTTTTAAAAGCTGCTCTATGCTGGGGTGTCTGGGGTGGCTCAGCTGGTTAACTGACTCTTGGTTTCGGCTCAGGGCATGATCTCATGGTTTCGAGAGTTCAAGCCCCAGGTTGGGGTCTGCGCTGGCGGTACAGAGCCTGGTTAGGATCCTCTCACCTCTCTCTAACTCGTGCTGCCTCTGTCTCTCTCAAAATAAATAAATTTAAAATATAATTTAAAAAATAAAAAAAATAAAAGTTGCACTAGGCATGGCCCACCATCCAGGTATATACTTTCATTTCTGTGAAGCTGTTTAGCTACTCCACTCCACAAAACCATGTTCACACTGCAGTACCTGATCTTCAGGTCTATTTTTATCTCCTCGCTTCAGGGAGCCAGCTACAACCAAGACAGATTTAATAGCACGAAGTCCCCAATCATAATGATCCTAAAAATCAAAACATAGGTTATATTGTCTCAAAAATTGCCATAAGGGAATAAGCTTCTCATTCCAGAAGTAAAACCCAAAAGCTGTAAGAAAAGAGTTCAGATAAATACATGCTTTAATGATGTAAAATACTATTTTCCTCTTCTTTTCCAATTTGTAAAAACCATGTCCCTTCAATATCCTCCTCCCTATGTCCTGATTCTCTGCCTCCGTCAGCAGATCTCTTCTTCCCACAGAACTGAGTTGCAGCGAGCCCAAGGCTCCATCCATCTTCCCTGCTCTTCTCTCAGTAAACCTGCTAACTCAGGAGCTAACTACTTGCGCGTTTTCACCTCTAAACATGGCCTATTTCTCCAGTTAAACTTCAATGGCTAACCCTGTGAGTCCACCCTCCCGGCCCCAGATCTCTACTTGCCCTAATTACTCTACCTCTTAACTACTCAGATGCTCTAGTCCCAATGTTGGCATTTAATACAGTCCAAAATGTGTTATTAAAATTCAGGGATATAACAGGACTTTCGCTTTGAGAGTTTCACATAATCCCAACAGCAGATTCTTTTCACAGGCTCTGGGCTCCTGGGGAACAGAGCACAGACCTACTTCCTTTTGGCTTGTAGGTCCCAACATGGTGCACTACACAGGGCAGGTGCTCAGGAAAGGGACACTGAATTAACAGATTGCTCTCTTTTGCCTTTCATCTACCACCCACAGAGTGACAACCCTTCTCTCAAATATCTCTCAACGGTGCCTCTGGGAAAGTCATCACCCTCTCCAAGTACCATCATCTACAAAAACGCACATAAAAGGCTCTAACCACTTTACAAGGCTGTTGGAAGAATAAAATGCGTTGTGAACAGTGAAACAATATATCCATGTATAAATATGTCCTTCAATCCATTAGTGAATGGTAAAATCAATTTAGTAGGTTTGCTCATCATTTCTGCTGATAATAGAACAGAAGAGAACAGAATGAAAAATACCATAATACATCGCAAATAAGAAGGGCAAGAAGTGTTAGGTGAAAATTGTTGTTTCAGCTGCACATATGACACACAAGTGTGGGTCCTGAGTCTCAACAGAAGCATTTTTTACTATGGGCCATGATAAAAACTCATTTGAGAGTCATGATACAGAAAAAGACGATTGCTTGAGGAGAAGAGGAAAGGGGAGAGAACTGGAGTGTGGAGGTCAGAGAGACTGAGGAAGGGGTTTAGTCAGTGCAGCATGAACATTAAAGGAGATGGGGTAGAAAAAATTCTGGACAAGTTTAAGACGAGCTGGTGACCCTTCTTAACATGTAAATCTAACAACTACTGAAATAGTCTTCACCGTTTTTGTTATGCTAGTCCATCAGTCAAAACCATCCACAGGTTCTTCTTAAATCTCTACAGTTTAAGAAAGTATCAGCATCTGTACTTCTCACTGAGCCCTTCTGTTGTAGCCTCGCTGCCTTCCCTCACCTCACCTCACCCATGACGTTCCTTGAGCTGGAGAACACTCTCCTTGCCTATTCTATGTTACTCCCAACATCTCCCTCTTACACCTAATCTTCCTTGAAACTATGATCATCTCCTCCTGCATGTTCTTCTAATTTTTATCTCATGGAAACGCAATCTCAGAAGTTCTCTGAACTCAGAAATCTGAGCGTACTGGTTTTATTTGTTCTTGTTTGCCCTCTTCATCGACAAACATGTTACTTGCATACAGTAAGTGCTCACTCAGTGCTTAAATATGCACTGGGGATGGACGTGGTTGCAACTCCGTATTGCTCAGGTTCAGTGACATTGTTTTCTTTGGATTTCTGCCCATGATAAAACTAAAATCAACTCCTTGAAAAAATAAAAAGGATTCTACCAACATGGAGAAAAATAAAAAATACTCACAGTATGATTACCCAGAGACAAAAATTAAAAATCACAATGTATTTCCCAGTCATTTTATATAATACACAGTCTAAAATGTAAAACAAACGCAAGTTGTAGATTACATCTTGTTTGGTATGCTGCTTTCTGCATATAATACTGCCATAAACATTCTTCTGTGTTATTAAATTTGCTATGATTTCCCCCCTGCAGAATGTAAAGTTACAGTTATTAAAAGGACAACATGAACTTCTCTCTCAGATTCCAAATTCCACCTCCACAACAGGTAATTTAAAATGAGTCCATCTGTCAGTATAGGTAACTATGTGGTTCTAACTGTAGCATTTTAATACTTTCATGCCGGAAAAGCTGCAAAATAATGTCACCAGAAATTAATGAAAGGTCAGCAAAAGACTGAAGTCAAAGGTGACCACCAAGCTGAATTTAAAAATAATGAGGCTGATACATATGTAATTTTTGTAGTGCATCAGCAGCTTCAGTGAAACACCAAGAAGCTAGTGATTGGACAGGAATAAAAGGTACAGTACAGGAAATACGGTCAATGGTACTGTGATAGCCGGGTATGGTGACAGATGGGAGCCACATTCGTGGGGAGCATAGCATAACGTACAGACATGTGCAATCAGTGTGCTATACACCTGAAACTAACATCACTGACTGTCACCTATACTCCAAAAAAAACAAAAAAACAAAAAAGGCTAGTGAGGAGAGTAAAGAATAAGTCTGACCCACTTCAGAGACTAGGGAATAGTAGAGCTAACAAAAACCCACCTTCCTTCAAATAAAGATTACCACCAGATGAGAAAATTTTTCATTTAACATTTCTTGAGGGGTTCTTACCTCTTCAGACTCCTATAAACACTCCTGCCATCTCTCGCTAGAAAATAATATTCTCACCAACAAAGTAGGCACCATAAAATTCCACAATTACAGCATTGGTGAGGGTTAAACACAACCACAGAGCCCAGTGATAATTACTGTACGTAGTACCAATAAAACAGTCAACTTAAAATGTCTCATTTTAAAATCAGAAAAAATATTACAAATCCTAAAATATTTTCAAACTTTTATGGAAAATATAAAATTACTCTAAAAGGTATAACTGTAATGTGACTGATAAAGTACTAAGCATCTATCTTTCAAAAGTGGTTTTAATGGGACATAAAAACCTAGGAAAAGGAACAAAAGGCCACTCACCTGCTTGGAGAGGAGCCCCCTGCAGAGCGTGTACAATGTCACGAACTTGCGGGCTAGTGAACGCGCGTCTGCAAAGCCTTCAGCAACTAACATGATCTCACATATTAGCTCAATGTCAGGGGCCACCATGGCACAGGGTCTAAAAAGAAAATAAGAAATTTAGTTTTAAAATGTTGTAAGGTAATACATATAAGTTGCTGAAATCAAGTGATTAATTTATACCAACATTCTCACCATTCTGAAGTGGTTCACAATTACCTGTGTCCATCACAGGTAACAAGACCCTTCGCTTCAACTAAAAAATGTCCGTCAGTTACTAGATACACAGAAAAAGACAGAATGTCTGAAAATGACAGAAGAATGGGTGTAAGAGCTTAAGGGGCATCTGTGGTATATTCTCCTAGAAGTCATTGCTGCAGAAAACTCAGTGATACTTGGGGCTAGAGGCCGCCTTTACCTGCGGCCAGTGCTGGGCTGATAAATGACTGGCTCTCCAAAAAATAGCATTTGTGGGCTTCCACAGAATAAATACCTGCACCATGGCTAACTTCAGTCTATCAACACATCACTAAATGTGGGTCTGGGAAGGGATGTGCAAGAGCATACCACCAAGCATACAAAACAGATAGAAAGGACCTAACTGCAATATTACTGAAATAGTAACGCGTTCTGAGTATTTATCACTTTTGTTTTAAATATAATCAACTGTTTATATAACTAAGTTTCCATTAGTGGCTGTGCTTATAGAATTCATGAAAATTTAACCATCCATGCTTTCAAGCTGGTACAGGCCCTTTCTAGCATACCACTGCCTCAGGCCAGCTTGGTTAGATTTTTAAGATAAGAATTGACCAAAACATAATGTTTAAATCTCCTTTTTGGAGGGGGAATTCCACAAAGGCCTCCCTAAAGACCACTGCCCTTTACAGCAACATCTGAAAAATTCTGCTCAACTGAAGGGCAAAGAAGGATGCAACTAAGTAAATAAGCCTGTTATTTTCGGCTTCTTAAAGTACACAGTCCAATAGTGTCCCTCCACCTGCTTTCGTAAATATAATTACAGTCTACATTGCACATATCTAAGTTTTCACCCTAAACATTCCTAAGTTTCTTTGGATCTATGCCATGACTACTTCTCCTATTTAAATTACGCCCACACTTCCCCCCACATTTGTACCCTATCATAGGATAGAAGTACTAAAGATGAACAGTAAATAGGGGACAGAAAAGGTAGTGAGTTGACTTGCTTGGTACATACATTAATATTGACAACTTTTTTACTGAGCACGTTCTTCACACCAAACAGAGTGCGAAAAGCTTTTCATGCGCTCACTCCCTTGTCACAACTCTAGGAAGTGGCTCCTCTTCTCATCTGTATTTTGCACAAGTGCAGACTAAGGTTCTGAGGAGGGTGAGCACATGCCCTCGGCCCCGTGGCAGGTGAGGGGTGGTATCAGGACGCTCTTCAGGCTCAGGTACACTGCCTCCACTCATGAATGCTACTTGCATCATCCAAAGCTTTACTTATTTAGACCACATTTATGAAAATGGCACAAAACAGTAATTTTGAGACCAAAATGAAAACATGCAGGAGATGAACTGAGATACAAATGTAAAAATACTGGAAAGATATACAATTTTCAAATCCAAGTATTTTATAATCATTACATTTCTAAGGATAGTCTCTAAAATTATTTTTTTTAAATAGACATTATAAAGCTGCTATGCTAGGCAAAGCAGCTTTATGAGGAAAAGAAACATTTAATAGAGCATGCTAGAGTAACTGACTATTTTGGAAAAGAATTCTGTTTAAATACTCTTGTTACCTACCAAAATAAGTTCTCAATAAAGTACATTTAAAAAGTCATACTATAAAAATTAGAAGAAAATACAAACGAAAAACTTAAATAACTAGACAGGCGGACAAGCAAATTTCAAGCTTAAAAGAAGTGAAAGAAATCACACTAAGAACTACAGAGGCTCTTACATTATATGCTAAATAGCATATCACTTTGAAGGCAGACACTGAATAATACAGTGAACACCAAAGAACTCCTGAAAATGTAACTGATAAACCTCTAGCTCAAAAAAGCAAAAAATAAAAAAAGGGGGGGGGGAAGAAGACACAAATTATCCACAAAAGACAAGGACTGAAGATATCACTATAGATAATAAGGGAATATTATGAACAAATAAATGCCAATACATTTAGGAATGTAAATAATGTGGAGAGTCTTCTTAAAAGACAGAAATTACCAAAAATAAAAGAATTTTAAAAAATCTGATTAGCTCCATATCTATTAAAAAGTTGAGTCTATCACAAAAAAAAAAACAATAAAACAAACAAAAAAAACTCCTACAAAGAAAAATCCAGGCCCAGATGGGTAATTCTATCATATATTTAAGGGGTAAATATTACCAACCCTATACAAACTCTCAAGAAAATAGACAAGGGAGCATTTGCCACCACATGTCATGAGGTCAGCATCACCCTAATGCCAAAACCAGATAAAGATAGTACAAAAAAGGACACTACAGACCCATATCCCTCAAGGTATAGATTTAAAACTCCTTAACAAAATAGGGGCGCCTGGGTGGCTCAGTCGGTGAAGCTTCCGACTTCAGCTCAGGTCACGATCTCGTGGTCTGTGAGTTCAAGCCCCACATCGGGCTCTGTGCTGACAGCTCAGAGCCTGGAGCCTGCTTCAGATTCTGTGTCTCCCTCTCCCTCTGCCTCTCCCCCACTCACACACTGTCTCTGTCTCTCAAAAATGAATAAATGGTAAAAAAAAATAATAATAAAAATAATAATTTAAAAATCCTGAACAAAATGGTGGCATACGGAGTCCAGCAATAAATATAAAAAATAGCATCTCCTGACTAAGTGGAATTTACCCAAGGAATGCAGCACTGGAGAATTTTTTAGCAATGGAAAACATCAATCAGTATATTCCAGCACCTTAACAGAAAAAAGGACAAAACCACAAAACTCCTGGAAGAAAACATATGTGAAAAATTTTGCAACTTGGGGCTAGTCAAACATTCTCAACTAGTATATTTAAAAAAACAAATTGATAGATTTTATCCCATCAAATTTAAAACGTTTATCATTGATGGACCATTGAGAAAATTAAAAGGCAAGCCACAAATTAAGAGGGAAGTATTTGCAATATATGAATTTAGCAAAGGAAGCATACACAATACAGCACTTCATAAAAGTGAAGTATGGGAATGGCCAGTAAGTTACATAAAAAGATGCTCAAATCATTATCCATCATGGAAATGTAGCAAACAACCCACAATGACATACCTCCATGTATCTATTACATGGGCTAAAACTTGGTATGGATATAAAGCAAGCGAAATTCTCATATACTGATGGTGAGATGGTAAAATAGTACCACCATCTTGGAAAACAGACTGGCAGATTCTAATAAAGTCAAACACACATTTGCCAAGTGACTTTCCTTCATAGGTATTTATCCAAAATAAGATATATGTTCACACAAATATTGTAGAAGACTGTTCATAGCAGCTTTATTCATAAGAGCCCCAAACTGGAAACAACTCAAATGTCCATCAATTGGTATACGGATAAACAAGTTGTAATTTGTCTATTTAATAGAAAACTAACCAGCTACAATAAAGAACTACTGATACACTCAACTTGGAGGAATCCCCTAACCTTAACATTCAAGAAGAGAAGCTAACACAAATGAGTACATACTGTAGGGTTTCATGAACTCTAGGAAAGGCAAATTTAACTTAAAGTCACAGAAAGCCCATCTGTGATATGGGCGATTAACTTCAAAGCGGCACAACTTGCAGGGTTATAACTGGTTCAGATTCAGCACGGCTTCTCTGACAGATTGTTAATAAGTATATATATCAGTAAAATATTNAGGCACAACTTGCAGGGTTTGGAAATATTCCATATCTTGATTGTGTTAAGTTTTTTTCACAAGCTGTACTTAAATGCCTGCAATTTATTACATGAAGTTACACCTGAACAAAGTTGATTTAAATTGGAGAGAAACATAACTGGTTCAGATTCAGCACGGCTTCTCTGACAGATTGTTAATAAGTATATATATCAGTAAAATATTTTTGGAAAGCAGGTCATCAATAGGTATTCTAATCATTCACCAGGTAATTCTACATGTATAAATCTATTTGGGGTAATAATCTGAAATAGGGTAACTCTTCATGTGAAGAAATGTTTATAGCCTGCTATTTTATGATCATAAAAAACTGAAAAGAAAAACACAAACCCCTCATGTCAGACAATAGGGAATGGTTAAGAAAATTATGGATAAGCCATGAGAGGGACTGTTTTGAAACTACATAAAACAGCATTTCCAGGGAATTTTCAATAATATGATGAATTACTTACATCAAAATACTAAATGAGAACTAAATAAAAATCATACCTAAACTAGTACCTGAATTATAAAAGAGGCCCCAAAAAAGTAACAATTATCATTTCTGGGTGTTAAATCTATAACCTTTTTGTTATCCTTTTTTGTATTTTCCAAAGAGTCTATAATGAGTAAAAACTTTGTTTATAATAAAAATGTCACTATAAAAGAGCTAGTATTACATGTTCAAATGTACCATGCAACTTTTAGGTAATGATTTGAATTTCTGGCTTCATGTTTCAAAAGAATTAAACTTATCATGATGGAAGTTCTATCAGGAATCCCAAAGCAATAATAAGGGGGTTTCCACAGGAATTCTCAAGTAAAAATAAATCACTTAACAGTGCAAACCAGCAACATTAGGTGGCATGAGTGCTCCAGATGCTAAACCACAAGGCTTAACACTTGCCTGAAAAGAGCTTTGAGATTTTCCGGTAATTCGGTTCGGCCAGCATATCCTGGGTTCATAGTAATAAATATTCCAACGGATGGTTTCAGTGCGATGGCTTCCCCAAGAAATACAAATCTACCATAAGAAGAAAATTGATGGAATTAAATGTGCTCATTGAATGGGACTACACAGTGACAAATGCAAAACCACTGCAAAATGCAAATTCTTATTAAGGAGCTGTTGATTCTGGGGGATTTTCTGTAAAATTCATATGAATACATATTTTGAATACATTTTGACAAATGTTTATTAAAATACACTCCCCTCCCTGCAAAGAGTTACAAATAGGGGAAGTATTCTTTTCTATTTTAGCATGGCCTATATGGCTACTTTAACATCAAAACAGGATGTCATTTTTGCCTTCAACGTCAGCTGCAATTCCTTGAATCGGACAATGCAAAGACAGAAAATACCCATGTTATGAGAACAAAGTGGCTTCTTTGTTCTGTCTTCATTAAGTCTATTTGCTCACCCTCCTCCTTCACTGTCTCCCAATTATTCAGCAAATACCTACTGACTACCACAGAGAGGGAGAATAGTGTGGTGGTTAGGACAGCTAGCTGTGGAGCCAGACTGTGAGTGTTCAGAGAGTAGCTCTATCACTTTAGACATGTTCAATTACTTCATCTCATAAAAAGGAAAGGGGGTGGCAATATTACCCACTTTATTGGATTACACAAAGACTAAGATTATATGTATAAATGGCCAAGAGGACAATGCCTAGAATATGGCCCATACTCAAGAGATATTAGCTATGACCATCTCTATTCTTAACACTTATATGCACTGGAGAAGAAGTGAAAGATTTGTAGAAAAATCTGCAAGGGTCTAGTTAGGCTGCTGATAGCCAGAGCAATGGAATAGGCAAGGGCCAGAGGAGCCAAAGTGAAGGACAAGTAAAAGGAAACTTTCAAATGGGGGTAAATGAGAAAGTATAGGCTCTCTCTCGTTGAGAAAAGGAAGGGCTGGAGTAGTCAAGGAGCTGGGCCTACATCACACAAAGGAGAGGGAAAAGAGCCACGGTTTTTTAGGACTACAAGCTTCTTAGATACTAGATAATTAAGAGAAGATGGATTTAATATAGCCAAGGTAAGAAGGGAGAAATCTTGATTCCCAACATATCAGGCCAGGGAAGGCAGACAAGCCTGGCGGGGTGACTCACAGGGAGCTAAAAGGGTCCCTGTGTGCTCTCCCGTGATATAGCAGGGACAGCCACAGTGAAGAATAAAGACTTTGAGGGGGCAAAGCTGGCAAGGTGCGCAAAGGCTTTGCTGTCGAGGCACAGCTCCATCTCTTAAATCCTTGAATATAAAGAGCATGTAATAAAATTCATGAAATCATAACAAAGCCCAGCCATCTGTTCATGGGCCAGTATGAGATGAACAGGTGCAACTTACATACATACACAGAGACATGGACACAGAGAAAACTACTAGTAAGTACAGTTGGGAGTATCCAGAAATCCTTGCATGGATCAATTATCTAATCTTAAGAAAGGACACCCTTGGGGTGCCTGGGTGGCTCAGCCAGTTAAGTGTCCAACTTTGGCTCAGGTCATGATCTCATGGTTGGTGGGTCCAAGTCCTGCGTTCGGCTTTGTGCTGACAGCTCAGAGCCTAGAGCCTGTTTCAGATTCTGTGTCTTCCTCTCTCTCTGCCCCTTTCCTGCTCGTGCTCTGTCTCTGGGTCTCAACAATAAATAAATGTTAAAAATTTTTAAAAGAAAAGAAAGGATGGCCTCAAATGACATCTGGGTTATATCAAATAATAAGAATTTGACTAAAAACTAAATGAAATACATCTGGGAGTGGGGGTGTCAAAGAGGAAAGAATTAAACTTCTCTAACATGGCCTCAGAGTAGGGGCAGGTTAGGCAGCAGACATGTGGTCATAGTCAACTGGTACACCAAAGCCATGTGATAGAAGCACTGAGAACTTTCTAAGCAGTGGGAATACCCAGATGTTATATACAACAACTAGAAACTTCTATAATAGAGTCAGAGTTTCCAGGGGCTTTCCCTCACTGGGAGATTGAACTGCCCATATTGGTAAGATAGCTAGCTGAGCAAAATGCCTTAAGGAGAGACGGTAAGCAAAATGCCTTAAGGAGAGACAATAAAATGAGATTTCCCTCCATGCAAAGAAATGGCACAAAGAAAACCACAAACAAATGTTATAAAGAAAACCAGTATAATACTAACTTCTCAAATTAAGCCATCAGTCCCCAAGTGCCAGTCATTTTAGAATGTGGCATCAGGTTGAGAAGCTGTTAGACTCGATATAGTTTTTTGGAGTAACTGAGTAACTAGCAGAATGTGAGCATGTACTCTACTGTGACAGACTATTGAGCAAGCAAGTGTTTGTAGAGACACCAGGAGTTTGATTTTGCATCTCTTAAATATAATAGGCCTATGGGGCAGCACCAAGGGAACGAGACCCAAAGAGTAAGCCTTGCAACATCTAATACTGATAGCTCAGGAAATGATAACAACAAAAAATAACAGCAAACACTGATACAGTGCTTACTAAGTGNAAAGTGGAGTCTTGAGATGCTCCAAAAGGCACTGTCTTTGGAGATCTAGGCCTCAGAGAAAGGAAGTCTGGGCATCTAGTAGCCACCAGCAAACAAATGGTTCATAAAGCCACATGACTGGGTGAAATCACTAAGGGAACGAGACCCAAAGAGTAAGCCTTGCGACATCTAATACTGATAGCTCAGGAAATGATAACAACAAAAAATAACAGCAAACACTGATACAGTGCTTACTAAGTGCCAAACACTTGTCCCAGTGCTCTGCATTTAGTCACCACAGTGATCATAAGGTAGTTACTATACTTTTTCTGGTTTTGTAGATGAGAAGGAATCAGCCCAGGGGCATCCCTGAAGATGGGAGAAAACGTGGAGGATGGTGGTGTCCCGGAACCAATGTGAAGAAGCGTGTCCAGCAGAAAGGAGGAGCCAACTATGTCCAGTGCAAATAGAAGGTCAAGTTAGAGCAGAACAGAGAATTGCTAACTGGATTGAGCATTGTCAAGGGTTTTGTTTGTTTGTTTCTGACATATTAATGTAGTACACCTTTGTTTCATCCAACTACTAAAAACCACTAACAAAAAATGGGAGGTTATTCAAAATCATGCTTCAGAATAAACCAGTACCTCTTATTTTATCCATTTCATGAGACAGAGAGAGGCAGCAAGTGAAGAAGATGAGGTTTGCTTCACTACTTCATGTTTCTCTTTGTATCCATAACAAGAGAAAGAAGCCAGGCACTACTCACCTGCTTTTCCTGTTTCTGAGGGCGTCATGTATCATTTTCACTTGCACTGCCACCACTGATAGAACCTCCACCGAAATTCGATTGAATTCATCAAAGCAGCCCCAAGCTCCTGTCTGCACCAATCCCTTATAGATATTTCCTATGGACTAAATCATAGAGCGAGCCATTAAGAATTTAACAGAGGAAGGCTCTGAGCTATTAGTTTCAATCATTCCAAACCAGGAGTAATATTGTTAGAATATAGCACTTTATGACTATCTTACTTTGTAGTCCATTTGCTCTGAGCAGTTGAATACATAAACCATCATGCCAAGGGCACGTCCAAGATCTTTGGTGGTTTCTGTTTTTCCTGTACCAGCTGGGCCAGCTGGGGCTCCACTCATGGTTAGATGAAGTGACTGAGTTAGAGTGATGTAACACCTTTCAACAACAGAAAGTATCAATATTACAGGCTGATAGGAGATTTCTAGGAAACATGATGGACAATACCCTTTTTTTTTTTAGTTTAAGAAGTCAGGCTCTACAATGTCATAACAAACAAGAGTGATATATCTAGGGTTTGTTCATGGCAGTAACAAAGGTCAGAATAATATTCTATATCAAATTTAATTTTAGGTTGACTACTTAATAAAGCATGTATTGCTTTTTTCTTATTTTCTAAGAGCTGTGTATCAATACAAATAACACTTGATTTGCAATGCTACTGAGTTTCTGATATGTCTAGGCAGAGATACTATTAATATGGCAGACAACATCTCAAAATTATTGTTTATAAAAGAACAACAGAAATCTTGGGTGATGAATTAAACATTGCCTTCATTAAACTGATATTTAATGAATACATTAAAAGATGAGATATGTAAATATATGTCGAGTATGCAAATACATATGTATTTCAATATATAAAGCAACTATACAAAACGATGTTACATTAAAATATATAGCAGGAATTCATTTCAAACATGTTGCTACATGCATTTAGATTATGATAATACCTATTTTTGCAGGAAAGATTCACAGGTTCTCAGACTGAGGAGAATTATATGAAGACAGAATTTAATACTTGTAGAAGAAGAAAAACTCACAAATGGCAAGGCTCTAATATGAGGTTTTCATCAAGTATTTCTGTCTTACTACAGACAGTGGACCTAAGAGAAAGATATACACATGGACGTCTATAGTCAAGGGACTAGGGTCTACTCTGCCAACCATCAGATGTTAATCTTAAATAAGTCTTTTGACATCAATGTGTCTCTGATTTCTCTTCTCTAATATGAGGAATTTATTGTAGGGATATGTTAAAAATGCCAAAGGTAAATGTTTTAAAAATTCAGAGTACTATGCAAATAGAAGCAATTACTCATGCAAATGTAAAGTGTATCTGTATTTTATGGTCATCACACGTTTAAGTGCATCTTACAATGAATATGGAATGCAAAGATCCATGAACTAGGAATTATGGCATTTTTTATAGTGTAGATTATCCCCTAATAATTTTTTCTCATGATTCTGAGTTTTGGTTGGACATGGGGCCATCCATCTGCTGCAACTATAGT
This sequence comes from Crocuta crocuta, assembly GCF_008692635.1. Lineage (NCBI taxonomy): Eukaryota > Metazoa > Chordata > Mammalia > Carnivora > Hyaenidae > Crocuta > Crocuta crocuta. The sequence goes on from NW_027529173.1 coordinate 1,072,276, forward strand.
TCCCACCACCCTCCAGCCAGGAGCAGCCAAGTGACCAAGCTCCAACCAACACACTATGTGCTGAAATGCTGTGTAGAAATTCCACGACACCTCCTTCTAGATGCTTTTGCCTTCTTCACTGGCTGAAACAAAGGGGGAAGTCATGTTTGACATGTTGGCCACTTGCCAGCCTATAATGCTGAGCCCCTCCCCTCTGCACTGTTATTCAAGTGACACACCAGCTCCCATGGACTTGTCGCCATTATGTTTTGGGTCTCTCTGTAACAGCTTAGCCTGCACACTCCTACCCAGTCCACCTGTACTCCAGCCCAAGTCTCTCACAAGCTGGTTGACCTAGGTCTCTGGATCTGCCCACGGAAGGGAGCAGGAGCTGTTGCTAAGGCTGACTGCCCTGCCTATCACACAGAGGGAAGGTCAACATCAAATGAGCATGTCTGAAAGGCATCATTGTGTTCACGTAAACAATTAGTAAACAACCCAAAAAATGAAATGGAGAAGAAATGTATGCAAAGTGAACATCTTACGCAGAACCATTCACTCGATCAAAAGGAACATTCAGCTTCCTTTTAAGTTTCAAATATACCAGTGATTTTTTTTTTTAATTAAAAAGTTAATAAGCTGTTAGTCCCCATATACTGGCACACTTTAAAATGTCTCTTCTCATTTTCTCCTACCCCCTATACCTCCCTTCTTCTCGTCTTTATTTATAACGGCACATATACAGTAGACTTTTAGTGTTTGCAGCTTTGACTATTCTCAAGTGGTTTTGTCAAGGTACAAATTTTAATCTCTCCCACTGAAAGAAGTATATAAATTAACCAATTAAGAGAGTGAACACAGAGTTTTAGTGAGAGGCAAGTTAAAGAGAACTGAATTAGAAAAACAGAGTTAGAATTTATCAATGATGAAATCATGAGATTAATACAACCAAGAATAATCACAAAGCTAGTGTGAGAATTTCAGACTTCCCAGGACTGTCAACACAAGCCAGCTTTACTGACATATTTAAAACTACACTTTCTATTTTTTTTATTTTATTTTTTAAGAGACAGAGAGGGACAGAGAGAGAGCAAGCAGAGGAGGGGCAGAGAGAAAAGTAGACAGAGAATCCAAATCAGGTTCCAGGCTCTGAGCTGTCAGCACAGAGCCTGATGTGGGGCTCGAACCCACCAATACAAGGTCATGACCTGAGCCGAAGTTGGACGCTCAATCAACTGAGCCACCCAGGAGCCCAGAAAAAAACTGCCTACACTGAAATTCCCAGATACACTGTATGTATGCTGATACTGGATAATTAGGAACATTCTCGTGATTTTGAGGTGTCTTTCCTCTTTCCTGAATGCTGATGAATATACATGCTTCCTCCCACCAAGTAATTCAAAAGAGGGTGGAATACTAATAAGGAATCTCATATCAATGTGACATATCCTTACCTACAATATTCTTACTGTGTGTATATATGTATATATTAACTTAAAGTCAAGTGGCAATGAACTTTTAATAATGGTAACCACCCCTTCCCCCCCGATATACTTGAGCCATTCTGGCTCTATGTTTACCACTTGAACTGGCTAAACTCTTTCTCATCTTAGAAAGTGTGCACTTGCCTCTGCCTGTCACCTTCTGTCTTAGGATGTGTGCATAGCTAGTTCCCACTTACCGTTTAGGTCTCAACTCACACATTCCCTTACACAATCTATAGATTGTGTATATCTATACACACAATCTATAGATGCTCTGTATGCGTTGTAACGTATCGTCCTGTGTCGTTTTTGTTTTATCATATATTACCACCTAAAATAAGTTTGTTAATTTGATTATTGTTCCTTCTCATTCCCAGCCATCCACATGCCACAGTCAACTAGAAAGTGCGTTCTATGAGAGCAGGAATGCTGTCTGTTTAATTAACTCTGGAACAGCACTCAGCACAGGGCTTCCTAAGTGTTTGCTAAACCACTTCATGGACCTTTGTTCCCTCTCTTTTCTTTTTTTCACTGTAAGTAATCCTTCAAAAATTAATCTGAATGTAGGCAATTCCAAGGTTTACACTTTCCATAAGGGATGCAATTGTGGAAGGCAGTTATAAATCCTGCAATAGAATGTTACCATGGATAACCGGAGAGAATGGACTCGGTGATCACAACTGCTGCCCTCCGCCATATTAATCAAGTCATTTCATGATCTGTCCATTTAGAGTCTGCATCTCTGCGTCTCTAATCTGGCTTTCTTCACCTGGTCTCTAACTAAAGTCAACGTTCACCACACCACTCCATTAGTCCATTTACGCACATTTTCACAGTTTCCACGTTTGTTCATCATTTTCTCTCACTTTTTTCTGTTCCATCTCACACATCTTTACTCACAGTAGGGGACTATTTTGGCTCACTCATCTGACTTCAACTCATCACTGTTACCTGTCAGTTAGAGGAGTGATCACTAGCCGAGGACCGTTTCCTAAATACTCATAGAAGTACTGGAACTGGGCATCACAAATATTAATGAAGCAGTGTTTCTGCGTGTCCTCCCACTGGTGACGAAGTTGAGAAAGCCAAGCAAAGGCTTGGGGACTGACAACCTGAAAATATCACAAGATCATTACACGTAGGACACTGCGTGTTTTGAGGCAACACACTTTATTCACCTAATCAATTCTGCTAATTCACATTTCATTTCTAAAACTCTCGCAAGACAGCAATCTCTTGCATGTTACTGCCAATCACAAGTGTGTGTAGATGGTTCAATACTTACTCAGAACTATGTGTAATACAAGTCTTCATTTTAAGAAGGCTTTTACTGTAAAACAGTATCAATTTGTTCAAGCAATGTTTTTTTTCCTCCTTTTATGAATCAGCCCAGGGGATTTGATCCCTTTTCTAACTTTATACTCTTATCATTGAAATCAGATGGAAAAATACACTCAGTAGTAAAACATATTAGCCCATAATTTCCTCGTGTCAGAGGTATCAATAAACTAAACTTTCAACAAAGTCCATTCTAAAGCCAGTTTTGCTTTTAGTACAGAGATTTCCCACTTCATTTTTCATTAAATCAAATCACAACATTTTTTGTTGCCATTCTTTCCTATCTTACTCAATCCTATCCATTCTTTTCCCAATTTGAAAATACAATTCCAGTCTCTTTCAATATATTTGTGACCCAGGACTTCTTGGGAATCATTTAAGTTACCAAAATTATTATCTACTAAATATCCTGATGCCTACATTGTACAATTGTATTTATTAGATGATCAGAAATTAGACAAAGTCTTTACCTCTTTGAGTACAAAGGACATATTTTAAATCATAATTTATTTTACTGCAAGCCATTACCACTGAAAAAAACATAATAAACTATGTATAAAGGTGCAAGGTCATATTCAAAGAATAGTTATCAATGGTTTATTATCAAAATGAGAATACATGGTAAGTGCTATTTTGCAAGGATCAGTTTTGGATTAGCAATCACACAATATCACTAATGGTCCTGAACTTGGAGGAAGTATTTTTTACATTTATGGCTTACACAAAAAGGCAGTGCTTGTACTTTCTGGAGAGAATTATAATTCCTTTTGATTTTAATAAATTGAGAAAGAACTAGAAAAACAACAGGAAACATTTCAAAACACACACGTTTTCAAATTGTGAAAGGAACAATCTTGCTTTAGAGCGCCACCACTCGCAGACAACAAGAAGAAAGAGGAGAAAGTAGCCAACAGGCATGATTCAACCGTGTTGTTCAGGAGACAAGCACAGTTTTGACATTTCTACATAGTAAGGTATTTTAGAAAAAAGCTGAGAAAATTCTTTCTCATTAAACACTGCCAGTATTTAGGAGACACAAAGGCTCTGTAAAGAGGTAAGAAGGATATTCATGCCCCGAAAGGATTAGAAAGTGACTTCCAGAAAGAATATAATTTAGCCTTAAAAAGAAAAGACAAGGGATGATCAAGATTTCTCTTTCTTGCAAAGGAAACAAATGGACACAGAGATGGTTTAAATGACTGCATAAACCATAGAGGTGACAGTCACGGGGCAACAGACCAAGATGATGACAGGGAAATGAACACAGTGACTTCACAAGATTCTTACATCCTACATTTATTTTTGGGGTGGTGTGGATTAGAGGTTCCTGACTTGGCAGAACTCTGTGGGATACCACCTGGGATAACTTTCATGAAAATAATTACTTAAATCAAAGTCACTCACAGTAAGTATAACTAAATTTATAATTTAAAATGCCTTTCTTAGAAGTACTCTTGACAATAAACACTACTTTTAGGAAACAACATGCAATACATGAAATTTCTATGAACTTGCCTTCTGAGAAATAAGTTTGGCCACCACATCTCGGGCATGGACATCTATGGTACAAATCGTCATGATCTTCTGCCTATCTCCAGGTACAAGTTCTCCCAGTAAAAGTGCTATCAGTGTATTCAACTGAGAAATCTACAAGAAATTTTGTACCAAAAAAGAAAAAAAAAAGGTAAGAGTTACAAAACCAGAATCCAACAACCCAATAGTCTTCATATTTGTGAAGAGCACACTAGCTTACAAAACCATTTCAAGTATGTATCTCAGCTAGCCCTCCAACAATCCAGGGGTAGAAGAGAAAGGAAAGGATGTTATGAAATTACTTTAAGTACAATAAATATTGTAACATCCCCCCATACCCCAAGCTGAGACTCAAGAATGCAGGCACACATGTGAGTGCTGACAAAGCCAGAGGTAGGTATAGAAGCAAGGTTTCCTGACTGCAGTGAACTGACTTTCTGTCCTACTGATGATAAATCCACAATGGTGGTGGGATAGAAACGATTACAAATTTTATTTTATTTTTTAAATTTTTTTTAAATTTTTAAATTTGTTTTTTTATTTATTTCTGAGAGAGAGAGACAGCATGAACAGGGTAGGGTCAGAGAGAGAGGGAGACACAGAATCTGAAACAGGCTCCAGGCTCTGAACTAGATGTCAGCACAGAGCCTGACACAGGGCTTGAACCCACGAACCGTGAGATCATGACCTGAGCCGAAGTCGGACGTTTAACTGACTGAGCCACCCAGGTGCCCCAAACATTACAAATTTTAAAAGTCAAATTGAGCTAACCTCTATAAAAGTATAGTAAGAACTAAATATCAACTGGTTTTGGTTATTCCATATTTTTCTTTTGTTTTCTTTCCTGCATGAGGAATAAGACAATTACTTTGAAAATATTTAAGACGTACAGGGGAAGACTATCCCACTTAATTCTTCTTACTCATATCCTTATTCTTATTAGGTCCATTGATTTCTTACATCAATAGTTTTAAAACCACAGGTCTCTTTCCAAAGAATGCGAGGGAATGAAATGGAATGACAGGGAAAAGCATGGAATAGAAAATGTTGCATTCCAGAAGAATGTGTATTGTTTTGTACTACTATTTCAGTTTCAGAAGTTTTGAGTGTATACATACATGTGTAAACTAGATCTGACATAAAATATTTACTGTAAGTTGTGTCAAATCCTTTAAAGATACTCTCTTAGGTGGTCATTTTGTGAGCATATTTAGTTAGAACATGTCTGCCTTATTCGACGCTTATTAACCAGCCTCCCCCCATCTCCCACCAAATTCTGCCTTATCTCAAGGTAACATAGAGTAAAACAATACTGTCCCTTTTTTTTTCTTTTTTCACCCCGCAAAGGACAGTCAATTACAAACCGTTAGAGCTCGTGAGAGAGTTGGTAATGAGTAAATATGACACATCACCAGAGGCTCTCGAACCTTTGTAACCTCCTGTCAGAAACATGCTCCTTACAGCACTATTACCACATCCCAGAAAATAGCCAACACCGCAGACTTCTCCGAGCCCGCTGTGCAGCTGAACTGGATAAGGTTATGTAACTGTATTAAGAATGGAGAAGAAAGGCAGAAAGATAATAACCATAACATGCAATTTACATTAAATTATAATGTGCAAGATGCCAGGCACTGACAACCATATTGTCCACATCGTTCGATTCAATTTCACAAAAATCTATTACTATCCTAACTTTGTAGATGAAGAAACTGAGGCACAAACATATTAGCAGTGGAAAAGTAATTCAAATCCAGGCAGTCTGCCTTCAAAGCCTGAGCTCTTACTGGTCATACCACATAAACTTCCTGTCCGAGCCTCAAGACAAACCCACCCACCACCTTTGAGGTGGAGAAATACACTGTGCAAGAGGCATTTGAGAGAGGGGTGCCTGGGTGGTTCAGTCGGTTGAGCGTCTGACCCGATTTTGACTTAGGTCATGATCTCACAGTTGGTGAGTTCGAGCCCCACGTCGGGCTCTGTACTGACAATAAGGAAGGAGCCTACATGGTGTTCTCTCTCTCCCCGCCCCTCCCCTGATCATGCTTCCTCTATCTCTACAAAAATAAACATCCTTAAAATGTTATTAAAAAAGGGGGAGGTCTTTGAGATAGACTTAAAATCAAACCCAATGGAAAGTTTGTTCAAAGGAATAAAAATCATGTACTTTAGACATTCAGAATATACAACATCCTTATAAGCATTTATCTACTTTTAATAATTTTTTACATCTATAAAGTGTGGCCGTGTTAAAAAAAAAAAAAAAAAAACAGCAGAAGTGATCACTATTTCACATACGCCTTGTTCACTAACCCCTGGATTTTAGGTTCCATGAAGGCACATGTGTGCCTGTCTACTACATGACTTTGTCCCCAGAGCCACTAAGAGGCTAGCTGTCAAACAGTAGGTACTCAGTCTTTTCTTAGTAGATTAATATATGTACATTATTAGCCTCTGCACACATAAGCAGGCCAACAAAATTAACATGCATGTTGATTAGAAAAGAGGTGTTTTGGCACTGCGTATTTTCTCATCTCCATCACAGCCAGTCTTTACAGTCTCAACTCGTATACCAGTTCCAGTATTTGGTTAAAGAGAATTGACTGTAACAACAGTAATAATAATTTATCCCTTGTGAGAACATTTATAATTTTAAGTGCTTTCACATGCGTTGTCTTGTCTGAGGCTCCTACAAGCTATGATTTCTCCATTATTGATTCATTTTTCACAAAAGTTCAGTCAAATGAAAGATGATTAAAATACAGCTCATCAATGTTACCTGTTCAACATCCTATGTTGGGGATCTGACGTCTGTCAGGATTACACTTTCGTGGTGAAGCTCTTATTTAAGTAATAAAATTCTGTACCCACAAAAATAAGGTTATCAAATGGCTATCATTTCAGCAGTAGCACCAGGCACTATCACTAGATGGTCATATTATCAATGTTTACAAGTTTATGGCCCGTGATATATGAAACATACCTTGGCACCTTCTAAAAAACATATAGCCTGTCATGTAATCAGCAGTTATTCTTGCCCTTGATCAAAGCAGCGTTACCTGACTTTCAGCTAGGATCATGGATGTTTGCCCCAAGTCAAGTGCCTGTACCCCATCCTGAAACTCAAGCAGCTATTGTCCTCACACATCGGGCCTTTAGCTGGAGCATAAATACAGCATATGTCCTGAACCAGAAAGATGCCTACCTTCCAGTAAAATCCAAACTCCACTTTGTGACCACAAAGCCTTCCAGGGGCTGCCACCCCTCCTTTCCCACTACACATCATTCCACCTGCCTGGCCTTCTCTACATCCTTCCACCATGGCTGCTTCAAGGCACAGAGACTTTCTTTCATCTGCCAGAATGTATGTTCCCTTTGATCTTTGTACAGTTGGCTTTCTCTCATTATACATATCTTAGTTCAAATTCACCTCATGAGACTGGCCTTCCCTGGCCATCCCACTTACTATGATCGCCTACCCCATTATTGTATAGGTTCCTATTTTATTTTCTTCATGGTACTTACTAGTATCCTATCAATCACTTACTTATTTCCTTACTGACTATTTGACTCCTCCCCTAATGATAAGCTCTAAAGGAGCAAGGCCCTTATGTGTTTAATTCAGTACTACAATCCCATACCTAGTAGAGCGGCCAGCATAAGCACCATGTCAGTACACACTCATTACAGGAGTGAGGGGAGGAAGAAATGAACAAATGAATGGCAGCAACAGTACACACCAAAGCAAAATTTTGTTCTTTCAGTCACATAGTAAGACAAATGGGATTACTGTTTCCAGGGGTTACAGGTCAATGCAGAATGCAGATAAATAACTATAATCATTTTGCTGGAACACCAAGTACAAGCTACAATGGCACACAGAAAAACAGCCTTGCCTAATCGAGGGCTTGGAAAGACGTTTTGGAGAAGAGGGTATTTATGCTAACTTTAAGGGATGAGTGTAATTCAGGATCTAAAAACTTAGAGGCTGGCCTCCCACGGAAGCAGAGAGTAAGCCAGCAGAAGCACCCATGTGAACACCCGGCACACAGCAGGTGACTTAAAGAAGTCCAGCATGGGAGCAAAGCAGAACATGGTAGACCACAAGTCTAAGGAGGATGGAGACAGAAGGGCCCAAACACACAGGGCTTGGCCAGCTTACTGAAAAGTCTCAACTTCAAGGGCAACTAGATGTTACTAAAGGATTTTAGGAAGTATGCTAATAATTTGATTTGTGTTTTTAAAAGATTTCTCTGCCTGTGGCATGACGGACTGGAGGGAACAAGACTAGAGAGAAACAGTTCTGAGAGGAGGAGGATATAGCCATTCAGGTGAGGAAAGTGTCTGGGACCGGAATATTACTGAAGTGGTGGGGGTTGAAGTGACAACAGATACATTTAGGATAACTGAAGAGATCTGATGGTTGATTGGACAGCAAGTAAAATAAGACTCAAATGTTACTGGGGAAAACCAGTTCCTGGAGGAGGAGCCATCATGCCTGAGTACTAACTGTTCTGGGACTGTTTCAGTCTGATACGCCTCCTTTCCTGTGGCACTTTGAGCTGTGAGCCACAAGGAAAAGGTGGAAGGAGATCGGAATGTACTTTAAGTAAACTGTACAAAGCGGTAAAAGTCCATTTTCAAACCATTGTTGATCTCTACCTCAGTCCCTGGATGGAAATCGTTTAAAAGGACTTCTGGATATGTACATATGTAGTCTGTGGATGCAATAAAGTTTCAGAATTTGCTAGTAAAAAAAAAATAAGACTCAAATGGGCTTCTAGGTGAGAGACTGGTGAAGGCTGTTGGTGCTTTGTTCTGAGCTTGAGAACATTGGAGAAACAGGTTTGAGAAGAGTGAATATATTTTCAATGTTTTGGCTGGATGTGCCTGTCAGATTTCCAATGGAAAAGCCCACATACTTTTGGTTGTGCTTGAGGGGAGAGGTCTGCGCTGGAGATGACAAGCATGAGCATATTACAAAAGAAAGGGAGCAGATGTAAAAGCAGATGAAATTAGCAGGGATGTATGGTATGGTGAGAAGAGAAAGGAACATAAGTCAGAGCCATGAACAACAGCCAGGAAGGAGTTGGAGGAGAAAGAAGGGCAAGAAAATAAAACTGAAGAAGAGCCCAAGAAGTTGATGGCAAAGTAGAATTCAAATAGTCATGAAACAGGGGGGAGAGTATTAAAGGAAAAGGAAGTACTTCTAACAACAGCACCACCACCACAATGAAACTCAGTCAAGTGGTGGAAATGGGGTCATGGAGAGAAGTAAGAACAATACAAGAGCATAATCAAGTACTGATATTTAGTTTAAACAGCTTGATTCTAATAAAAATTACAGGTTTAGAGTAGAAAATGGGAGATGGGACATCAAGGAACAAATTTTGCTGGTTATTTTGTCTGTGAGTAATGAGATACTTGGGAATGTTTGTACACCGAGAGCAGTGAGCCAGGAAGAGAACTGGAAGACACGGAGAAAAGGCAGTCCAGGAATCCTGAGAGTCCGCATCAGAAGAGACCCAGAGCACAAGAGAAGTAGCTCCCGACACTCAGAGGCCACACTTCCACTCGTACAAGAGAGCAGTACACAGGGCTCACTATCAGCCCCATCACCATTCATCTAGTTCCTCTGTGACAGCATCAACAAATATTAAGAGCTCCAGGCAAGCCCCTGCCCATGCGCGCCAGCCCGACCCAGAGAAGGAAGCGGCGATTCTGACTCCGCCCCCAGAGCTCGGCAGNGAAGAAAAAAATATTAAGAGCTGACGTTTAATGAGCTCTTACTATCAAGCACCGTGTGTGTGTGCGCAGATGTAGGTGTTTACATATATACATATATAATTCTAATTTTATTATCACAATAGCCCTATGAGAAAGGCACATTATTCCATTTTTTTTATATAGGATAATTTGCTCAAGATTGCAGTTATAAACAGGAGAACCAGGGCTTAGGACCAGACACTAGCATTTTCTTGTGTATTTTATAAACACAAAGCTTTCCCACATGGATAACATACTCATTACCAGATCATCCTGGCCAGGCAACAGCTGACCTGTAAAAATTCTGGGGATGAAGTGAAGTAAGCAGGTATCCACTACCTATGAATTCTCTTATTTGGATAAAAATGGAAACACTTCCCAAAAAAGCCACATGAATCATGACCACCACTAAGGTTTCTATTCCACAAATTTCTAAGACACTAAGGTGTTCAAAATGGTGGGATGATGGTGAGCTCACTGTGAAAGAAGGTGTCAGTCTCAGAAAGTAGCAAATTCGAGGTCAGGAAAAGGAATGGTACTTGATAAAGGTGGTAGGTGACTGTCCATTGTGTCTGGACCCAACTCCTGTGGCAGAATGTCATAAAGAGGCCCTGTGTGTGAACCTAAAGAACCAGATCCCTGAATACTACAGGCTTAAATAAGGCAACACAGGAAGAATATCTTCCTTGCAGCAGAAGGGCTCCAATTTCCCCAGCATGAGACATGGTAGATTTCCCAATCTAGGCAGAGACAAGCCATGGTGGCCAAGAGAGTGGAAGGGACCCTCTGCTGACATGTTAACATCTGAGTTCATAGTCCTCAGCAAACCAAAGTGAACTTTGCAATGTAACTATCACAGCCCTTTGGCGGGGCGGGGGGGGACAGCTACCAGAACCCTCAATCCTTTCCCAACTGGATAGAACACAGAAGTAACGTTCTTTTTGTTTTGTAATAAGAGCATCCAGGATCTCTAATCCCGAAAAACATCCAGGTTTCAGCTGTAGCAGTGTCAGAAACAATGGATTTTCATTTCAGCTAGAACAAAGGAAACTGCAAAAGAAACCAGATCCCACAGTCCTTCGACACTATCAGATCATTGTGGAGACCACACTGTTGCCTTCCTTTCCACTGTTCTTTACCTACTTCTCCTCTAATCATATTGCTAAAACCACCAAAATCCTAAGCAACGAATCTCAGAGACAGTGAGGGTAATCACCTCATTCTTGACACTAATAGAAATGATTCCAATGTTTCATCATTAAGCATGATTATCTCTGCAGGTTTCTGGTAGATATTCTTTATCTAGTTATAAAGTTTCCTTCAACTGCTTTGTATTAGAAAAGAAAAAGGTATAACACCGATAAGCTCCCACCTTAAGAAACTTGAAAAAGAGAAGCAGGTTCAAGTAAGTAGAAGGAAGTAATCAAGATAAAGCAGCAATCTGTGAAATATAAAACAACAGAGAAAAATTAACAAAGTCAAAGATTAGTTCTCTGAAAATGTAAATAAACATGGTAAACACACAGAAAGTCTGGTTTAAAAAAAAAAACAGCAGAGAGGTAGAAAACACAAGTCACAACATCAGGAATACAAGAGGGACATGATGTGAGATCCTACCGATGTGCTACAGATAATGTCAGGAAACGAAAACCAATTCGTGTCAATACATCTGAAAACTTAGATCAAGGCTGAATATAAAGGTCTTGCAAAGGTCCAGGCAGTCAATGCTTGACTCTATCGCAATGACTCCACATAACCACTATAGTGTGAAAGCAGCCAAACACATAGGCACTGGGTGAGATTGGGCTGGAGAGCTGTAATTTGCCAGACCTTGACTTAGACGAAATGAATAAATACTGAAAAACAAAATTTTCAAAGGTGACACAAGAAAAAAATATGAAAGCTACACAGAAACATATATATCAAAGAAACTGATTTATGGGGTACCTGGTAGTCGGTTAAGCCTCTGACTCTTGATTTCAGGCCAGGTAATGATTGTGCGGTAGGTGAGACTGAGCCCCATGTCGGGCTCTGCACAGAGCGAAGCCTGCTTGAGAGTCTCTCCCTCCCTCTCTCTCTCTCTCTCTCAAAATAAATAAATAAACTTAAAAAAAAGTTCCACAAAGAAAATTCTAGGCCCAGATGGCATCGCCAGTAATTTTTATCATAAACTCTTTCACAAAATACATGAGAATAAAGTATTTTCAATTCCTTTCAAGGAGCATAATGCTGATCCCTAAACTAGCAGTGATATTCTAAGAAAATTACAGATAAACAGCCCTGAAAAACATGTATAGGGAATTTCAGGACAGAATATTAGCAAATGAAATCCAGCAAAAATACATATACACATACATAAATGATAATACATAGTAACCAAGTGGAGTTTATTTCAGGAATGCCTAACTGGTTTAGCATTCAAAAATTCACCACAGTAACAGAATAAAAGAGGCAGGCACACAATCTCAAGAGACTTGCAAAAGTTCAAAGTTTCTTCAAGATAAAAATTCTCAGCATGTAGCAATAGAAGGGTTCTTTATTTCAGAAAGGGCAGCTACGGAAACCTTGTAACTACTATCATACTCAGTGGTGAAGATCTACATTATTCTTCCCTGAGACTGGCAATAGGCCGGAATGTTTGCTCTACTTTTATGTAACATTGCACTAGAGGCCCTAGCCAAGTCAGTAACTCAAGAAAAGGAAAAAGTGCAAAAAGGAATGGAGACAAGAAGTAAACCTGTCATTATTGACAGAGGATATGTTCGTGGACACAGCAAACCCTATGAAATTCTTTTAAAAGAAAACTAAACTAAAATTAAAAAGCAAATTTGGCAGAGTCCTAAGATACATGGTGAATATTAAAAAATCAATCTATCTTATATACCAGCCACAAATATTAGAAAACAAAAATTTTAATTAGTGTATATTTAAAGAATCAAAACATATAAACTATCTAAAAGTCCAGCAGAAAATGTATAAGACTGTGACACTGAAAACCACAGAAATATTTTGAGAGAAATTAAAGACAACTTATGTCAAAACATACACCATGTTCTTGGAGAAGACTCATCATGGTTTGAGATAGCCATCCTTCCAACATTCCTATTTATATTGAATATCATTCTAGTTAAAATTTAATTAGGATAAAAGATTAGGCTTCTTGTGGGGATGAGCACTGAGTGTTATGTGGAAACTAATTTGACAATAAACTATTAAAAAAAATTAAAAAAAAAGATTAGGCTTCTAAAAATAAATAAACAATATGATAATTTATGTAGAAGTGAACACAACCTAGAATGATCCAAAAATTTTTGGATAAAAATTAAAAATAGAACTAAGTCGGAGGCTATATATGACATGATTTCAAGGCTTACTATAAAGCTACGGTAATTAATACAGTGTGGATTTGGCATGAAAACACAAAAAATAGAGGAATGCAACAAGAAAGTCTGGAAACAGACCCCTATGTATATAGTCATTTGACTTTGACCAAGGTGCCAAGGTAATAACAATAGAAAAGAAAAAGATTTATGTCTGGATCACAGATCTAAATGAAAAAACCCATAACCATAAAGCTCCTAGAAGGAAAGAGGAGAATATTTTCATGACACTGAGATAGGCAAGAATTTCTTACAAATAGCAGGTATCAATCAAAGAAAGAAATTTGATACACTATACAACATTAAAATGAAAACATTCCAGGGGCACTTGGGTGGCTCAGTTGGTTAAGCATCCGACTTCAGCTCAGGTCATGACCTCGCGGTCCATGAGTTTGAAACCCCTGTTGAGGCTCCATGCTGACAGCTCAGAGCCTGGAGCCTGCTTCTGATTCTGTGTCTGCCTTTCTCTCTGTCCCTTCCCCACTTGTGTGCGCCCTCTGTCTCTCTGTACCTCTCAAAAATAAACATTAAAAATTTTTTAAATGAAAACATCCCATTCCCAAAACATACCATTAATAAAATGAGTGGTACATTCATTTCCTGACAAAAGAATTGCAACCAAATAAAGAAATTCTCTAACCAATAAAAAGACAAACATCCAATTAAAAAAAAAAAACTACTCAACTTATTTGAATAGGTACTTCACAACAGAAGTATATGAATGCTAATAAACATATGAAAGGTTACTCAACTTTTCTTTTTTTTTTTTTTTTTGAGAGAGAGAAAGAGTGTACACAAGCACACATGGGGGGGTGGGGAGGCGCAGGGCAGAGGATGAGACAGAAAGAATCTCAGACTCAAATTTCAGCACAGAGCCCAACACTGGGACTTAATCCCACAACTCTGGGTATCATGACCTGAGCTGAAATCAAGTGTAAGAGGCTCATCCAACTGAGCCACTCAGGCACCCCTCAACATCTTTAGACATTAGAGATAAGCCAATTAAAAGCACAGTGAGACAGGGGTACCTGGGTGCTTCAGGCAGTTAAACATCAGACTCTTGATTTCAGCTCAGATCATGATCTTATTAATGTGTGATTGAGCCCTACATCAGGCTCCATGTTCAGCAAGGAATCTGCTTGGGAGTCACTCTCTCCCTCTCTCTGCCCCTCTTGCACTCTCTTTCTCTCTCAAATAAAATAAAGAAACTTAAAAAAAAAACAGTGAGATACTCTTTCACACCTACTATAATTGTAAAGACTAATGACACCCAATACCAGTCAGAATATGAAGCAACTAAAATTGTGTCACATTGTTAATGAGAATATAAGAATGGAGACGTGTCTGGCAGGTTTTTTTTTATGTTTTCTTTATTTCTGAGAGAGGGAGCGAGACAGCGTGAGCAGGGGAGGGTCAGAGAGAGAGGGAGATACAGAATCCAAAACAGGCTCCTGGTTCTGAGCTAGCTAGCTATTAGCACAGAGCCCAAAGCGGGGCTCAAACCCAGAACAGCGAGATCATGACCTGAGCTAAAGTCGGACGCTTAAACAACTGAGCCACCCAGATGCCCCAGTTTTTCTTAATGGGTAAACAAACACCTTCCCTATGACTTAGACCTTTCACTTTTAGATACTTTACCCAGGAGAAAGGAAAATATAGGTTAAGAGGCTTGGACAAGAATGCTCCAAGCAGCTATAGAAATAGTCGCCTCACAGTGGAAACCCCAGGGTCAATCAACAGACTAAACAAAGTGTGTAGTATAGTATAGCAATTCTAAGAAACAAAAAGCAATGAACTTCTAATACATGTAACAACATGCTTGTTAAGAAATGAGAAGGGTCTGTGATTTTACCCTACTTGCATGCTAAAGTCAGCCTGGCATACATTAAGGGACGCTGGCAGAAGACACAGAGTCTCTGAGTTACAAATAAAGGATGGTTCATTAGAGCAATATTATTTAGTATCCAAGTCTCAACATTTACACCAGTTCCAAACCCCTAGCTTTTCAAGCATAACCCCAAAAGAGACACATAATGGTTGTACATGCAGTGAGCTGTGTTAAAGGAAAGGAACCTTGAGTTTAGGGAAACGAAAACTTTTCTAACAGACAGTATGTCTCACCTTTGTCCTGCAAGATTTTATCTTTATTATACTGGAGAGTAAGTGAATCTCCCCTATTGTTGCAAAGATAGTCTAGGACAAAGGCAGTAAGTACTTCTGCTCAAAAAATGTACAAAATTTGAGACCCACAAAAGACAAACACTGTTGGTTTTCCTCTGTTGCTTTTCCAACAGTGTTGTGAAAGATCCAGACCAGAAAAGAGGATAGGTTAATTCATGAGACTGGCCAACAGAATTTTCTCTCATACTTTATCCTTGCCTGTGTTTTGCATTGTTTACTAGAACTCTGTAAAATGAGTAAAACAATTTTCTATATTTTCTACACTCTAGAAGAGTTCATATACAATAGTGTTTATCTGGTTTTAAACTTCTGATGAAACCACTGGAGCAGGGCTCACCTTAGCGGGTGGGTATGCAACTTCAACAACCTTAATTACCATTTCACTTATTTCTGTGGTTAGTGGTCTACTCAAGTTTCCACCTCACTTTGAATCTATTTCAGAGTGTTCATAGAAAATCATCTATTTTAGATTTTGACTTAATATTTAACAAAAATCACACATCAGATTATACGATCTTTCTAAAATCCATTCTCATAGGAAGATATGGTTCCTATCCCTTAACCCCCCTTTTTTTATTTGTGTTTTTTTCTTTCTCCTCTTGTAAAAATTTGTTGTCAGGGTCTATTCAAAGAAACAATTCTTGGATTAATGGATCAGAGTGGACTCACATGGTATATACATGGGTAACAAATCTCTTTTTTCTCTTACTATCTGTCACTGTAGAGATCTTGAGTTACTTCAGGATCTATTCTACAGATGTAGGTAAACTAGCCACTAGCCAAATCTGGCCCACTACCAGTTTTCATAAATAAAGTTTTATTGGAACCCCATCATGCCTATTTATTTAAAAATTGCCTATGATTTCTTCCCTACTGCAACAGCAAAAAAGAGTAGATATGAAATAAACTATATAGCCCAAAAAGACTAATACATTTCTATTCCATCCTCCAAAGAGCTGACCAACTCAATCTCTAGGGTCAAGAGGTAGTTATAGCAGAAGTCCTAAGTAAGTGTCTCAGAGTGTTCATGAAGCATTTCTCTGGGCTTTATCCTGGGAGCAAACAGACCCACTGATAATCTCTCAGGATATAGAAGAGAAAGAACTATTTCCAAGTCCATTGTTTCTACATTTACCCTTATTCACTGACCATTGCCCCCCTGCCCCGCACATTTTTTAACTGAATCTGAGTTTATAATTTCTCTGCAACTTCATTGGATAAAATAGGCTTATCACTCAGTTTTTAAATATGTCTCACCTGTAATTTTTACCTGTTCTTAATTATCAGTTCAATTTCATCTGTTGTCAACTTCCAGGCATTTCTCAAGGTATCTAGTCCAGTATATCCAGTTTCTTGCTGGTCATTCAATAAAATTTTTGCTTTATCAAAGTACCAGTTAAGCCCAATATGGAGTCACTCATGCTAAGCCCTGTGTCAGCAAATCACAACTTAAGTGTCTATGATCAACTTTCCTGGAAAGGCAGGCCTAGGTAAACTGGACAGCACCTGCCTGCTCAGCAGAAGTTACATGACCCGGTTCCAAGAGTTCCCTTGTCTCCTATGAGGAAAGTAACCCTGACATAGCCCATCAGCAAATGCCCAGTATAATTTCCTTGTTCCTGCTCACGTGGTCTATGAAAATCTCGTGACTTATCAGTTCTTTGGAGCTTCTTTCTGTTAGACTGGATGCTGTCTGATTCATGAATCACTGAATAAAAGCCTCCTAGATCGATAAATAATGGAAAATGTTTCTTTTAATAGATGAGAGGGGAGGAAGAGAGTATTACTCTAATCATGGGTTCCTGCTATATTACAAAGCATGAGGCCATGAAATCACACTTTTCTAAAGAGGCAAAAACAGAAACTTGTGTCCAGTAATACAATGGGTAGCTTCAGGCTTCACAGGCTTTCCCTATTCATGCAATAAAGTTAGAAATAGGTAAGAACACTATCAACATTGTATTCAATTGGTTTTGAAAGAATTTCTCAGTCAACGACTAAAAATGAGGCCAAATACTGGCCTTAAGAAGCAAAATCAGAGTCTCTTCCTTGTGTATGTGGGGGGGGAGAGGGAATGGGTGGCTTCACATTGCTTATCTGGAGTCCCAATAAAAGAACTCTGGGTCTCCTCCCAGCATAGTAATAATTAAGTTTTTCAAGTCCAAAATGTTTCCATTTCTTTGATGAGTTTCACACAGCTTAATAATAAAGGAAGAGAAAAAAAAAATCTTTCTTCCCAGCTCCCAAGCTGCCAAAACAAAAGACTTTTGCCAAGGAACCCTCAAATCTGAGGAATTAAATTTATTCGATCTGTAGTATTTTCAAAGGCTCTGGCAAGGCAGGGATATATATCCAAAATGCAGTATTTTTGCCTTTAATCCCAACATTATCTAACACAAAATCACAGTATGTCTAAAGGAAAAAAATGGAGTTTAAAATAATTAGTTAATTTGTCTCACTACAATTTGGAAGTGAGGACTAAGCAAAGGAATTACTTGTGCAGGTAGATCGTTAATTACAGCCAACTCTGATCTCAGCTTGAAAATGAAGCTATTTTAAAGGAATAATGTTCATTTTAAAAACTGCTCACAGTATTAGCACAAGTAATTTTAATTAAAAACAAACTCCCGCAGATGGTTACATCCATTTTTAAAGAGAACACTGAAGAGGGTTCAATGTAGATGTGCACACTTCTCAGGAACCACACTATAGCCTCAACCATATTCACAGGTCAGCTTCTCTAATATGCATATTAGTATCAGTTACAAAACTGAAGCACTGTATTGAAGGCATCTGTTGGCTGGTCTGTCAAACATTTCAATTTGTACTAGAAGTGTTTCATAATTAAGCAGCTAAATGCCTTTTTCATCAATCTTCCTCATTGCTTCTTGTTCAACATGAAAAAGAAGCATTACATAACTCTTAAACAAAATGAAAAATTTTAAGACTGTTCTAAGGGGGAAAAAGAAACCTAAATTCTGTTTATTAGTCTAATACACTGAAGCTCCCAGGATATTACCAACTTGAGTTATAAGAATAAAAAGAATCAACTCAATGTTGCTGACAGGATAGAGAGTGGACACTTCTCATACACCGATACTGGGAAGTTCAATCAGCACAATGTTCCAAAGGCTGAAACGAGGTATACTCTGACCTAGCATTTTTACTTCTGGAAGTTTACTGTGAAAAAAAATTAAGAAAAATATGAGCAACATGTATGTATGTAGATATGTATGTATGTATATACAGGCTGTTTACTGTAGGATTTAAAAAAAATTTTTAATGTTTTATTTCTTTCTGAGAGACAGAGAGAGACAGCGTGGGCAGGGGAGGGTCAGAGAGAGAGGGAAACACAGAATCTGAAACAGGCTCCNTCTTTTTTTCCTTTTTCAATCTATATTTTGTTCTTCAAAAAAAAAAAACAAGGAAACACTTATTTTTAATGCTTATTTAGTTTTGAGAGAGCACAAATAGAGGAGGGGCAGAGAGAGGGGGACAAAGGATCCAAAGCGGGCTTGTGTGCCGACAGTGAGCCTGAGGCAAGGTTCAAACTCACAAACCACAAGATCAGGACCCAAGGTGAAGCCAGGCGCTCATCTGACTAAGCCACCCAGGTGCTCCTCCTTTTTTTTTTTTTTTAAACACTTAAAAAAATTTTTTTTAATGTTTATTTTCTTATTTTGAGAGAGACAGAGAGAGAGAGAGCTTGAGTGGGAGAGGGGCAGAGAGAGGGAGGAAAAGAATCCCAAGCAGGCTCAACACTCAGCACAGAGTGCTTGTGCACAGAGTGCACAAGTCCAACTCCGGACTTGAACTCATCAACAGGGAGATCATGACCTGAGCAGAAATCAAGAGTCAGAAGCTTAAGTGATTAAGCCACCCAGGTGATCCCATACGTTCTTCTTTTTAATCTTTAAATAATACACACTAATAAGAAATCATGAAATTGAAAATAAAGTTGACAGAAGAAAAATCCATAAAATATCATTTACCATCTTAACCAACTAAATATCGTAATAATCACACAAAATGATACACTAGAAGCAAGAAGACTGCTAAATGAAGTGAGGGAAAAATAAAGGAGATCTATGTTGAAAAATTTAAGTCTGAGCCATGATTGATAGTACCTGAAACTTAAGAGAGAATATTATTATAACTATTTTTTTTAAATTCTTACTTCACAGATAATGAAAATACTTATAATAAAAGCACAGATATCAATGAATTAACTATAAAGTTATTTTTATAATAAAACTATAATATAATTGCAATTTAATTAATTATTAAAATCTATTAAAACTACTGGGACCTCATCAAGATTAAAAGCTTCTGCACGGCAANAATAAATTAAATAAAGTCTATTAAAAAAAAATTAACTACTTAGCTTCCTCATCCAAGTGGCAGAGACTAGAATTGTAAAACTATTTGCCCTAGGGGGAAACCAGCCACTTTTAAAAATCAATGCCCTATTTTCCTCAGGATATACATCAAAAACATATTCCTCCCCAAAAGGAAACAGTACAAAAACTTCTTTAGTGACATAAACAAATCAGGCAGTCTCTACTCAAGATTAAAGCAAAATTAAAAGAAATAATCAGCACACTCTAAAACCTAAAATTCTTGAATGTGTTAATGTTACAAGTATCCTTCCCTCTCTCAATCTATTTGATTTTTAAGGGACTGTGTTAAAAGTACTGCTAAGAGGAGCAGCAATGGAAAGCTGTGGAAAACATTCTGATTCTGCTGCCCCCGCCTATGTTACTACACACTGTATAATCTTGGGCAAGTCATTTAATATCTCTGAACTCATACTTTATCCACTCAAAACAAGAAAGGGAGACAAACTAGTATTTAAATACCTTTCAAGCCTAGTATTCCCATTAATCTAAAAGCTAACAGAAAGGCCTTATCTCTGAATTGCTTTACAACTACAAGCTCACCTTAAGATCGGAGGCTTAAGGAGAGGTCATAGCCTAACTGGGGTGAATAAAATGGGATTCAAAATAGACTGTCTTCCAAAACTGCTCATCTGTGACTTATAATTAGCCAAAACCTAAAATATATGAAAACATCTGTCTTCGCTGAATAGCCCTCGATCTTTCTGAGTCATGCAAATCATGTACATATTTTGTAGTAAGTACATCATTAGCCTAGATGGAGAGAGTCCTACACAGAAGGAAAGAAATAGGCACAGTATCTAGGTATCTGTGATATACTAGAGCTTTGGAGGATAATGGATGAGATGATTTTTTAACCCCTGCAGCAAACTAGACGGCTAACATAAAGGTAGAAAATGAAAAAGTTAAACTGATTGCTGAAACAGTCCTAACATAGTGCCTGGCATACAGAAGGCCCTCCATGAATGAATGACTGAATGAGCGAGTGAACGAATGAAAGAATGAATATATGTTTACCTCTTCAAGTCTCAAAGTCATGAATCTATCAATTACCTGTTTTTTATGGAAATCCTTTAGGGCTGTTTCATAGCCTTCCTCCAGCCTGCTGAAGGCGATCCCTACATCTGTCGTCCACCAGATCTGTGAGCTTGTGAGTGCAACTTGAGCCGGGAAATCGAAGATCCACAGTTCCCTCGGTTTCTCCTCACTGGCTGCTATGGCTTCTGTGATGGCATGTCGCACAGTTTCCTGCATAGTGTGTTCCAGCTGCAGCAGCCACGTTTCTACCTTTCGAAGAAAATCGGAGTGATTTAGCACAGGCTTAACTATGGAAGAGGGATAATTCCATCCTCCCATGGACTCCAAGGCCATGCAAATGGTGGGACCTCGGGTGGACTGATTTCAAATCCACAGAGAAAACCAGAAGATGTAGAACACAAAGGGAAAATGACCAGCGGATGAAGTCCTTCCTACCCCAACCTGTCCTCTCCCAGGATGGCTCTCATCTCCTTTCACCTGCTAGATGGCCAGTAACTTTCTGCAGCCTCAACAGAGGAGGCTACAAACATCACAGCCATCTACAGAGGAATATGCTAGAGCTTTGGGAATAATGGCAGATTGGTTTTTTTTATTCTTTTGATAATTTTTAAATATACAGAAAATGCTCCTCTAAAATCTTCCGTGTTCTTAGTCTTAAGACAAAGTATTTTCAGCAAGTGTCTTAATTATATTCCCTACTGGCTCTCATCTTCACACTTGTCAAAAATTAGACAGCAGGAGAGTATTGGAGACAGGACAACTGCTGACTTGTGAAAGTTAATCTGTGTTTTTAAAAATCCAAGTTTACTTTGCCCCCACAAGTATATTTTAACCAATTTTCTATTCTATTCAAATACGCTTTGTTATACTTACGCATGTATGTGTTCCCATGGGTGTTATATAACAAAAAGAATACACAGCCTATTTGCAAATAATCGACCTCAACAATAAAAAATGACTGTAATAATAAATTCCAAGGACCGCATGAGACTGTGAAGATGTTAAAACTGTTTTCCTTGTCTGCCCCTATGGAGATGGCAAAAATGTTCATTCCTAGAATCTCTTTCTCTGGAGGACCGGGAAAGAGTGATCCATAGTTGATGAGCTGACAGCCTTCCCCACTGAAAGGGAGCACTGGCTGGCAATGGGCCCAACGTCCTGAGAACTTTCTCCTCTGACTATGCAACTGGACACTGTTCACATGCCTGAGTTCAGGGTCTCCAATCTCATCATGACTTTAGTCACTAAGCCCAACTCTTGATTTTTACCTGGCAACTAGTTCTTTCAGTAAACCAGACATCACTTGAACATCTCCCAAATACTCTAGGATCCATGTCCTCGATATGGCCACCTGTTTAAGAACTTTCCAGTCCATTTGGGAAGAGTGAAAACAAATGTAAGCTGATATACTGTCTCACGTTCAGATGACTGTGCCAACAGTCGCAACTTTGCTCAGCATGATTTGAGAAATAAATTCTGATGCGATGTTGCTTGATCCCTCCCCCTTTCTGATATTTCATCAACTTCTACCCCACCCTCTCTAAAAACAATTACCACTTCCCATTATCACTAATTATCCATTTCTTCCAAGAGACTAAGAGCTCCTCAAAGGCAGTGACCATGTCTTGTCCATTTCTGGATCCCCAGAAACTTAACCCAGCATCTGGCACGTAGCAGGTTTTCAATAAACACTAATCAAACAAAATACAAATAGTCTAATTTGGGAGGAACCAATCATAAAAGCACACAAGGAAAGACATAAAGATCATCTTTCTTTTCTGGCAATCTTTTTTGTTGTTGTTGTGATAAAAGGCACATAACATAAAATTTATCATCTTAGCCATTTTTAAGTTCAGTAGTGTTACATGTGTTCACAGTGTTGTGAAACAGATCTTCAGAACTTTTTAATCTTGCCATTCTAAAACTCTGTACCTATTAAACAACATGTCTCCCTCTCCTATGTAACTACAATTCTTCTAGTTCTGTGAATTTGACAACTAGATACCTCATGTAAGTTGAATCATACAATATTTATTTTTTGTGACTGGTTTCTTATTTTTTTCTTAGTTTATTGTCAAGTTGGTTTCTATATAACACCCAGTGCTCATCCCAAGTGCCCTCCCTCCATGACCATCACCCCCCCTTCCCCTCCCCCCACCCCCATCAGCCCTAAAGAGCATGTTTTCATAAAACAAAGGCAATTAGAGAATGAATGTGGTATACGCTCAAGTCTCTAGCCTAAACTGCTTATATAGAATAAATTAGAGCAGTGTGAAAACTTTCAATACCAAGGGCTCCTGCTAGTGACAACCACATCTGTCAAATGGACTGTCATCCTTCTGGGCACTATGCCAGTCAGCGAGCAGTCTGCAGGGGAGGTGAATAGACAGCAACACACTTTTGTCAAGATAGTTTATGGTGACTTTTTCTAATCACTGTAATAATATCCTAAAGAGCCCAAGAGATCAAAAAATATATTTTAATCAAAGTATTCCACCATCTGCTTCCCCTTCATTTGGCACGACTTCTTGGTGCAATATTAAAAAGCAACAGAAAGGAATAAAGAAAACCCCTGTTTAAAAAAAAAAAAAAGGCTCCCATCACATTTCAGCAAGGGACATTTTAAGGAAGCTGCCTCAACATGAACAGTTCTGTAATGGAGGCTACTGCCTCAGCGACTCTGTGGATTAACTCAAGCTGCTCAAACATGATCATAAAAAGATGCAATTCCTCTACATCATCTGGAAATGCCAAAAGTACTTTCATAAATCATAATGAGCCATTCTTGCAGTTAACCATTAAAAGTATTTTTGAGGTATTTGGCTGTGCAAGAAGAGAATATGCTACCTTAGCTCTCTATGCACATGGTAATTAAGGTACAGGACACCGGCCTGGTAGACTCCGTTGACTTTATTAAGGAGCAGCCGTTCACACACAACATTCACATCCCAGTTCTGAGCCACAAGCCTCTTTACTACCAAGGCACTGGTTCACCCAAATGCTAAGTGACGAAACCAGTAAGCTTTACAGGAGACTCAGTCGCTGATTTGCACTGGCTTCTCATTCTGGCATCCATCCATTCAATCTGTGACAATCCTTCCTGACCAGCTCAACTGCTAGCACATCTGAGACTCTTTAACATCACTGAAGCCAAGAGGGCAGAAACTGGGATGCATGGCAGAGTTAGGCACAGCATAGCTCTCTGTCACACTGGACATGGGCAAACAGGAAGCTCGGAGCATACAACTAACCAGGCCCTGATTTGACAGGAGCTGATATTTTTCTTATTCAACTTAACCTTTAAAAATTACACTGAGGAGAGCCTGGTGACTTGGTGGGTTATGTAATCGACTCTTTTTAATTTCAGCCCATGATCTCATGGTTGTGGGGTTGCCCCATGTCATCTCCATGCTGGGCATGGGGCCTGCTTAGGATTCTCTCTCCCCCACCCCTCGCCTCTTCCCTGCTCTCACTCGCTCTCTCTCTCTCAAAAAAAAAAAAATTATCCCCAAAATACTCCTGTAGCATAGACAACCTCGCAACCATATCTTACATGGCCTGTGCATTCACATTCAGCTTGGAATGGGACGTATTCTTTTTCTTTGCTGTACATTCCAAGTGCTCTGGGGGTAGACACATCCTGATCTTCAAACTGCAGATCTGCAATGCTGTCAAAGAGTTTGGCAAGGTGACGTGTTACCTAAGATCATTTGAAAACATAAGAGAATTTCTTACTGGAGATCTGTTCTGGTAATTTGGTGATGAGGTCATAGAAATTCACAAAACTTTTTTTATACAGTTAGAAAGTTGTCTTAAAATGTTTTTCTTCAAAAAAAAAAATCACTCCTTAAATTCCACAATTTAAAATGACCTTGATGGAGAAGGGCCCAGGCACGTGGCTGCATTATCAGGTGGTGGGTGGTGAATGCTTATCATAAAAAGTTACCCTTGAAGATTAGACACTTACCAACTTACCTGTGCCATATACCTGTTAGCAATCATCATATTGGGAATTGTGTGGTCCAAGTTTTTAAAATTCAGAAATATTATTATACTTATACTATAAAAAATCACTTACTTTAAGTAGGCTGTGTTAAAATAACTGAAAAATTTAAGTTACATACACTACTACTCTTGTGCTGGATCTTATGTTACTGTGTACTTGCTTTGATATTTAAGTGAGCCCCATAGTGTATGTGTTATAGAAAGAAAGTGAATAGGATTTACTGATTTTTAAAAATGTTTTCAGTTTGTTTATTTATTTTGAGAGAGAGAGAACAAGTGGGGAGTGCCAGAGAGAGAGGGAGAGAGAGAGAGAATCCCAAGCAAACTCCTCACTGACAGTGAGCAGCCCAATGTGGGGCTTGAACTAATGAACCGTGAGATGATGAGCTAAGCCCAAACTAAGAGCTGGATGTTCAACTGACTGAGCCACCCAATGCCCCAGATTTCCCGATTTTTATGGATAAGGAAAGTTGAAGCTGAAATACGAGATGAGTTGGTCAAGCCGACACTGCTAAAAGTGAGGGGCTTTTAGTTTTTAAACCTCCAAATACAGGCCCTGTCTACAATGTTCAAATTCTTGTGGCATCATAAACTTTTATATCCTAATTATGGCATCTGCAAAGGAACCCCCAAAAACAGCATACTCAACTTTACCATAGGTCCTGGACTATTTGAAAAATAAAACCAAATGAAAAGATACAGATCAACATTTGTTCAGCTGGTGGCCAATTTGGAGATTAAAGCCTGACTGGAATACAGAATACTAGAACACGCTATTTGTGTATCCAGTCCTATCAGCACAGACCAGGAGAGGCCTCTCCAGTGCAAACACCGGCACAGAGGAAAAGAAAAGATGACATGCATTCTAAAGACAGACTCACAAGAAAAACAATCAGGTAAGCCACTCCACCTCTTTGGGGTAGACAAAGTCCCAGAGAGTGAACCAGAGGAAGTATTAGGAATGGGAAGAAGAGATTCTCCTTACACACAGTGCAAATACACACTGCTGAGTGGGAAACAGTTTGGTGTCCTCACAAGGTAAATATACAATTACTTTAAGTCCCAGCAATTCCATTCCTAGGTATATTTGAAAACATTTTGAACATTTTGCACACAAATGTTCAAACCCTTGTACACACATGTTTATAGCAATATTATTCACAATAGCCAAAAGGTGGAGCCAATCCAAATGTCCAGAGGTGGATGGCTGGACAAAACGTGGCACATACCGTAACGGGATAATGTTCAGAGACAAAAAGGTATGGAGTGCCATTAAATACAAGATGGATGAACCCGGAAAACATCATACTAAACCCAAGAAACTACTCACAAAATACCACGTATTATATGATTCCATTTGTATGAAATGCCCAGAATAGGTCAATCAAGAGAGAAAGAAAGCACGCTGGTGGTTGCTGGGAGCTAGAGGGAGGAAGGAATGCAGAGTGACTGCTTGATGGGCATGGGGTTTTATTCTGGAATGAGAATATTCTGGAACTAGACAGAGGTGATATTAGCACCAGACTCTGTGTACAAAATGCCACTGAATTCATACAGATTAAAATCGTTCATTTTCTGTTATGTAATCTTTAACTCAGTAAAAATAAAAGTAAAAGGTGCTGATCACCAGAAGACAGCATTTACCAACAGCGTATAGCTGCCATCCCTGTAATGAGTTTTTCTAGAAATACAGTTTACCTAGACTTGAACACTATCCCAATAGCAGCTTCTAGAAACATCAGCCTGCCTCAATTTCTGTAGGATGACACCCACACCAATATTGGTAAGCAACTCCTGAAGAGTGACTTAATCTTTGAAGCTTTGGGCCTTAACATTTGTGCTGTATTTTCAGTTCTCGTATTAAAGAAAATCATGGCGAGAAATCAGAGTTTAAAATAGCTGAGTTTTTGAGACTCTCACCTATTTTAAAGGTAGACAGAGCAGCAGCTGATGATCACTGATGGGGTTATCATGTTCTCCATCCCTGTGCATTATCCAGAGGACATTTATACACAGAAAGTACCTCCAGTAATCTAACAATTCACTGGCACCGCTCAAGTGACTAGGAAGTGCACAGATGTTTAATGGCTTCTACTGTGTAATGGGCCTAAGTAATATTCAGGTGAAAAGCAGCAGAATAAATGAGACCTCAACCATCAGACACTCTCGGACATTATTGCTTTGGTGAGATGACAGTTTNAGCCACCCAGGCACCCCTGAGACGACAGTTTCAAAAGAACTTGTCTTCTGGTCTCTCAGTCATTGACCAGGAAATGCAAGCCCCATGGCTTCTAGTGTTCCTGTTACTTATACCTGGCATGCTAAAAGTTGGGGGCTTTCATAGTCTGTCTTCTATTTAAAGCTTCTGAGGAAACAGAGTTCTTTTTGTTTTTGTTTTTGTTTTAAACTAGTTTGGACCCTGGCATCCTCAAATTTGCCCCATTTCTATGAAGATCTCTCTGTATTTTTTTAACAGAAAAATAAAATTCTTTATGAGGTTGATGTTTAGAACACCCTTTCATAGTTAAAAAGAAAAATAAACACCTTACAGGCCCCCATTTTATCTCACTAAAGAAACGGAAAGGATTTGAACACTTCAAATTGTAAACAAGTCAGCAATCTTATTATATCATACGTAGGTTTGTAAAACGTTAGCAAGAAACACCAAAATGTTATTCCCTCAGTTTACAGCTTATAGCAAACCAGGTACATCCACCCACTAATAAGTAGAAAGGCAGTTAGTCCCTGCCTCACACAGCAGTGTGTAATCATAACAATTACTGTGCAATCTTGATAATCAATGGGGAATTTATTATTGTCCTCGGACTTTTAAAAAGCTTTGTTAAATCATTAAACTCCCTCTTTTTCTTGGTTATAAAAGTACAAGAAGATAAAAACTCTATTTGGTACACCATAGGGGCATCTGGGTGGCTCAGTGAGTTGAGCATCCAACTTTGGGTCAGGTCATGATCTCTGATGTGAGTTCAAGCCCCACATCAGCTTGTGCTGACAGCTCAGCTTGGAGCCTGAAAGCCTGCTTCAGATTCTCCACCTCCCTCTCTCTGCTCCTTCTCTGCTTGGACTCTCTCTCTCAAAAATAAACAAACATTAAAAAAATATTTAGCACCCTATAATTTACAATATTAAAAATACTGAAAACTTTTCTTTATAAAAAACGTATTGTGACAGTTCAATTAGTGGTTGCCTTCTCAGAATTTAAGACAGAGTGAGCATCTTTCCTAGGGCTTCAACAATTGCCACACTCCTTTCAATATTTGGATCAGCTTCCAACATCTCATCCTCTGAGCTCTCGATGTCCTGAAATATCTTTGAGTTTCCGTAATGTGAAGCTATTTGGGGGACTGGTCACATGTCCCTTATTTCCCTTGGGTCATTTTCATCCATTCTGCCACAACAAATGGTTTCGTTTCTATCAGTAAGTTCATTTTCATTAAAATCCTCTGGCTGCAAACGTAGAATTTCTCCAATGGTATAGAGCCATCATTTCCAGTGAGCATTCTCTTCTGCAAGTACCTCTATACTTGATTCAAATTTAACTTCTAGCATGATCCATTTTCATCTCTTCACTATGCTTCCAACTATATTACAAATTCCCTCATTCAGTTACGTGTATCTATAAAATGGTACACAGTTCATCACTAAGGACAAGGAGGTAGCACACTAAATGCTTTGCTGCCTGTGTATAAGCTGAGTAACAGACCTGTGATGGCCAACCACGGACAGACTTCAAAAGGTGTAATGTGACTGTCCACGAGGCACCGTGCACATTTGTTATTCACCCAGTGATGTTTGTGAAGAAGGAACAATGAGATTTATGCTTTTCATAATTACTCACAGTTAACATACCATAGTTTCTCAACCTTGGACCCTGTTGTTGGGGAACTGGTGTCATTTAACCAATCCTTGTTAGCTGAAATTCCTATACATGGGAACTGTGAACAGAATTGCCTATTTAATAGCTTATATTTATCTAAATAAAGTAAAAACATATTACTCATTTAGGCAATTTCATTCTCTAAGATGCACATAAATACAGCATTCACATCAGCTGGTCTACCCTATGTTCACCTTGAAAACAAAGGGCAAGAAAAATGAAAGTACTATAGCTTCTTGTTCGTTCTCAAAGCTCACCACGTGCCTTTTGGCTGTATCTAATTTCATGTTTGTTCCATCTATGAAAGAAGCCTCTGCAGATTCACTGAGATAAAATAGGCATAAAAGCTTAGTATCACTCCTGGCATGGAGAGCACCTCAAGAATCATTCCTATGTAGTCATTAACTCATTTATTCATGATGATGGTAATCGTCACAATGATAATGTTTGCGTGGATGTAATGTCCAAAATGTTGGCAGTCCTGTCTACTGTGTTTATCCTCTAAAATAAGATGAAATTGGGTCTTTTTTTTTAAATAATATTACTCCGTATTGGTGACAGTACAGGGAAATGGACACGCAACATTGTCAAAGGTCCCAATCTATAAAAACTTTCTAGAAGTTGGTTAAATAAATTATGGCATATTCTTATAATGAAACCTTTTATAGACAATGTATTATTGACAAACGTTCCAATTTTAAACATATATGACATACACATCGACACATTAAACACCATAATCACTCAGTAATAGTATCTGAGTGATTCTGATCCTTTCTGTGTTCTGTATTTTTCAATTTTTTAATAATGGAGATATAATCACTTATATAATCCAAAAAGGCTAAGTTATAAATTTTGTAAATAATTGTAGGCAATACGAAGTACTAGGCACTGCTTAGTTTTGTTTTTACTGAAAATAAAATAATATCTTTTTTGCAATTTGACTTTCAATATTACTCGGATGTATTCACACATCATTGCTGATTCTGTTTAACATCTATAGTATGAATACATAAATTTATATAAATACAGTAACACAAATGCTGAATTTTTAAATAACCTTTTGAAATAGAGAAGTAAAAAAAATCATGTGGCTAGATCTTAATAAATTTCAGCAAAGTTAACACAACTCTTGTAGCCACTAAAAAGATTAAGAAATACAATGTGCCCACATCTGGAAAACTAATAGCCCATGGCAGCCATCAGTACCTCCTCTCAAAAATGGACATTATCTTTACCTCAATAGATTCATACAATATGTACTTTGTGTCTGCCTTCTGTAATTTAACGTTATGTTAGAGAGGCTTATTTGTGTTATTAGGTACATCTTTTTTCATTGCTAAGTGGTATGCCATTTTAGGATTATACCACTCTGTTGTTAAAGGATATTTAGATGGTTGGCAGTTTAGGTCTATGATGAATAATAATAATGTAGGTATGAAAACTTTGGTATAGGTTTTTTTGGTTCACGTATGTATACAATGAGAAGAAAGAATGCTGGATAATAATGTATTCTTTTAAAATTAATTTGAGAGAGAGACAGGGAGAGAGGGAGAGAGGGAGAGCATGCACGAGTGAGGCAGGGCAGAGAGAGAGAATCTTAAGCAGGATCCACCATGCTTAGCATAGAGCCCAAGGTGGGGCTTGATCCCAAGACCCTGGGATCAGAACCTGAGTCGAAAGCAAGGGTTGGAGGCCCAAATGACTGAATCACCAAGGAACCCCAATAATGTATTCTTATATTCATAAGTCACTGTTAAGTAGATTTTCTGAGTGGTTGTATCAACCTACAATCCCTCTGGCTAGATAGAACATTCCCATTCCACTTTCTTACCATTATTCAGTATTTTGGGTTTCTTTAATTTTAGCCTTTTGTTGAGATTGATCTTGCTATCTCATGTGTGAGTATATATTTCTCTAATGTCAAGTCATGTCAAAGTCTGATGAACTACCTGTACAAACTGAAAAAATGGGGAAGTCTGCCAATCCGTGATGTCCTCACTAGTCTTTCCATCCCCAATGACATCAAAACAAAGCCACATGGTTGTCAAGGTATCTTCAGCAAGAAAACAAAGAAACGAAAAGAGACCAGAGAAGACTAGCTCCATGGATGAGTACTTGATAGTTATTTTACAGTTTCATTTCTAAATTTCAAGTAAAATCTTTTATTTTAAATCAGCAGCACATAGAAGTCCCTGATATTGGTGTATTAGGTCTATTCACATATTTAGACATGCATATGGGAATCCCTAACTAACGTGTATCAATTTGTTTTTCCAGTAGAACTACCCCAAAATTCAATGACTTAAAATAGCAACAATTTCTTAGCTTTCAACTGTGTGTTGGCTTTTGGATTGCCTCAGCCGGTTACCCTCACGTTCATAGTCCACCTGTGACCGATGGCTTCTCTCATATCTGTGATGACTGCCCAGATGGTAGCTTGGGTATGGGCACGTGCTTAGCATTCAGTAGGCTAGGCATGGCTAGTTCATGTTGGGGTGGTCACAGGTTTCTGAAGAACATCACAAGAGTAAGCCCCAGTGTGCACAAATGGGTCAACCCTCTTGCTAATGACACAGTGGCCAAAACAAGTCACATACTAATCCAAAAGGAGAAACAAATCCTACCCTTGATAAAAATTGCACCAACACACTAAAAGGGTCCGGATGCATGAAAGGGAAGAATATGGGGCCATTTTTACAGTATTATGTTTTAAGTATTTTTGTCTCTAAATTATTTCTTGCTCAGAAACCAGAGATAGTACCTACTGTTTTCCCCATTTGGTATACAAGGAAAGTGATGTTCAGAAAAGTAAAGCAGTAACATAGCCACTAATCAGGAGAACCAGCTCACATAGGATTTCAAGGTCTCTTTTCTTATCATGCTGCCTTCTGATGGATGGCTGATATGCCTGTTTTGTCTAGTTCCATACACTTAACATTTCAATGCTCACATTTTTTTTCTGTAGATCCAGATTTCCATCTGGTATCATCTTCCTTGTGCCTGAAGCACTTCCTTTAACATTCTTGGATTGACAGTCTGTTGGTGATGAAATCTTTCAGACTTTGGATGTCTGAAAACATCTTTATTTTGTATTCACTTTTAAAAGATATTTTCACTGGATAAAGAATTGTAGGTTGATTTTTTTTATTTTATAGGTACTGGTCCAGTATTTTCTCATTTGCATGGTGAAGCCTCTCATCATGTTTCCATTTATTTCTTTGTGCATAATATGACTTTATGGATGATCTTTGGATTTATCACTGGTTATAGCTAATTTGACTAACCCGGTAGAGTTTTCTTTGTAGTCGTGCTCACGTTCACAATTTAAGCTTGAGCTTAAAACTATAAATTTCTTTTCAACTCAGAAATCTTTTGGCTGTTATTCTGCCAGTATTTTTTCTGTCTCCCTTCCTCCATTTGGGGATGTCCAATATACACATATAGAACTTTCTTATCTTTTCCATATCTCTACTTAACCTTTTGAACATACTAATACAGCTATAAGTTTTAATATCTTTGTCTGCTAACCCAAATATTTTTTTATCAGTTTTGATTGATGTGTTTCCACATCATGAGAGTTAAATATTTCTGCCTCTTTACATGTCCTCTCATCTTTAGTGGTATATCAGACATTGCAAACTTACCCTGCTTGGAGGTGAGTACATGTTTATTCCTATCTTCTTGAGCTTTGTTCTGGGATACAGTTATATTACTTGCAAATATTTTGATCCTTTTGGATCTTGGTTTTTTTTTTAAGTTGATTTATTTTGAGAGACAGAGAGCTAGAGCACACCTGTGAGCTAGGGAGGGGCAGAGAGACAGGGAGAAAGAGAATTCCAAGCAAGCTCTGCATTGTCAGCAAAGAGCCCCAAGCCAGGCTCAATCCCATGAACCATGAGATCATGACCTGAGCTGAAATCAAGAGCCACTTAACTAACTGAGCGACCCAAGTGCCCCTGAATCATGCTTTTAAGATTTATTTGCCAGGGGAGCCTGGGTGGCTCAGTTAGTTATGCAGCTTTTTGATTTCAGCTCAGGTAATGATTTCACAGTTCATGGGATCGAGCCCCAAGATCAGCTCCAGGATGGAGGTCACTTGGGATTCTCTCTCCCCCACTGGCCCCTCCACTGCTCATGCTCTCTCAAAAATAAATTAACATTTTTTAAAAAGGATTTGTTTGCCAGAACTGGGGTAGTATGTAATCCAGGGCTAATTATTCTCACTGCTGAAGACTGTAAGAAGCCCATCTAGAAGTTTCTGGGGTTCTCGCTCTACAGTTCTTTCCTCTTTGTTACTCCGTTCTGCAAACTCCAGCTGCGTTGTTTTCCTTGTTCTCTCAGCTCTGAGGCCCCAAACCCAAAAGCCCGCCAGATCATGCCTGCCTCACCCTCCCTGTCCCATGCCTGGAAACTCACCCAACGAAGCAAGTGGGACTATCACAGAGCTCACCTCCTTTGTTCCAAGTCTGTCATGAATTGCTATCCACTGTTATCTTATGTCCAGGGTCAAGAAAGGTCTTGTTTCATGTATTTTGTCAATGTTTTGGGTTCTTTCAAGCAGGTGGATAAATTCAGCTGCTACTCCATCTTCGCCAGAAGCACAAGTTTATCTCTCTTTGTGGTTTTAATTTGCATTTCTCTGATGACTTCAGAGGTTAAGCAACTCTTCGTGTTTACTGTTCATTAAAATACCTTCTTTTGGGAATAGTCTGCTTAAGTGTTGTGCCCACTTTTATGCTGAATTACCCATCTGTCCTTGCTTCTTTGGGTTTAAGAATTATTTTTATATTCTGCTTGTGAGTCTTTTAAGGTCTTGCCACCATCTTTTCCAACTCTGTGGCTTACATTGTTAGTCTCTTAATAGTATCCTTTGACAAGCCCAAGTTTTCAACTTTAACACAGTCAAATCCATCAACCTTTCCCTACACTCAATATGTGCATATCCAACTTAAGAAATCTTTGCTCACAGTGGCACCTGGATGCCTCAGTTGGCTGACCATCCAACTTCCACTCAGGTCATGATCTTGTTTTTGGGTTTTTTTTTTTTTTTTTTGAGTTTGAGCTTCACATAAGGCTCTCTGCTGTCAGTGCAGAGCCCGCTTCAAATCTGTGTGTCTCTCTCTGCTATTCTCCTGCTGTGAGCTCGTGCTCACTCGCTCTCTTTCTCTCTCTCTCTCTCTCTCAAAAAATAAAACATTTTAAAAAATAAAAATTAAAAGAAATTTTGTCCAAGAGGATTCTTTCTCATATGCTA
This sequence comes from Crocuta crocuta, assembly GCF_008692635.1. NCBI lineage: Eukaryota > Metazoa > Chordata > Mammalia > Carnivora > Hyaenidae > Crocuta > Crocuta crocuta. Next base: position 1,106,529 of record NW_027529173.1, read on the forward strand.
TACATCTCATTGTTGTACCTTTCAAATTTACATGTATATCTACCTAGAACTGACTTTTTAGATACCATATATGGTAGATCCCCTTTTCCCTCATCTCTGCACATTCATATCCAATTGACCTTAGAATCATTCATTATCATAATCTGATTCTCTGGTTAACATCTTCCTTGGTGCCCAATTCTGGTACTTTTTCTCTTCCTTTCAGTTCCATGATACTGATCAAAGTTCTGATCAGGTTTTCAGACTCTCTGTCATATTTTGTAAATCATCAAATGTTGCCAAGAAAAAATCAACAGGAAACATTAGTCAAGTCTCTCTGTGGTTTCTTTCTGCTCGTATCTTAGCGTCTGAATGCTAGACGTTCTTTGATGCTCTTTAAGTACTCTAATGCACTTATTAAACTGATTTAATTAACCATTTCATCCAGCTTTCTTAGTTGTTCTCAGAATGCACAATTCTCTGTGAAAAGCTCACCTGCGATGGCCAGATGCCCTGCCAACTGAATTTTAGCTGGAGCTAAACACCTTCTATCAGGTCACATCAAACAAAGGCCAGGACCTAGAGTTCAAGAGGCCATATCGAGGCTGAAAACTCCTTAGCGGCCAGATCCCGCTAAGTTATAAGGCTTACTTTTTGGATCTCATAACGTTAAGGTGATATTTTACTTTAACCACACATTGTGATACACCGGATTTTGTTGTGTAACTTACACATTGGCTGTGGAGAGAACGCCCAAAAGAGAGATAAAAGAAATCCAAGCAGTGGCAACATGCTTACAAAACGCACACAGAAAGTGTATATATTGTTATACAATTTGAGGTCAACAATGTATTAACTATTCTGTGAGGATAATCAAGGTTAATCCTCAGGAGATATGTAATTCATGACTTAAAATGAGATGGTCTATTTCCTTGTCACACACCTAAATGTCTCGGTCCTGTGAATATCTGGCTACCTTTGTATGAAGGCATCTATTTAAATCATGACATATCCCCCACCTATGTCAAGGGAACCTGCTCTCCTATGGCAATTTGTACAACAAACTCCACTTAGAGAACAGCTTCTATTCCTCACTGTGGACTTGAAGGTCAATAGAGACAAGAGGAAGATGGTCAAAACCATGACCATCTTCTGACCTGTTTGCTTCTGCTGCCTCTTCCCCACTCCATCCTCAGTCCCATCTCAAACTCAAGGGCAACTCCTGCCACCATTTTAGATACTGAACAGCCCTCCAGCTTTCTGCTTCCTCTAAGAAGGTGGAATTTTTCACTGATTTTATTTCAACTAAAACTCTTTCACTCTTGCCTGCCCTCTACTAACCACTTGACTTTTGAGACTTTTCATCTTAGTTGTTGAAGGTAGTAACACTCTATGAGTGACTGCTGGGCTCCATCACCCAGATTTCTGAAATTCATATGCTGAGACACATTCACTTGATCGTGGAGACAACCAAACGCAAGCACTATATGGGAACACACTGTGCTTATCTTACATATGTGCCCCTTGAAGATTCAGCAGGTGTTTCTCTCACCTAAAACTAAGCCCATTTTTCACAAGCACCTCTCCAAATGCCCTTATTTACAGTTCATTATGGGCATTAGTTTAGTGCCATCTGTGCAATCACTGCAAATTTGGAGATTTCTCAAACGACAAGTTGGCAGATTTTCTCTTATGTAGATTTGGGTCAACACTGCAGGGCATTCCTTGAAAACATTCCTTGATGAAAACATCAAACATTCCTGGGCATACGTATTCCTGATCTTCTCATTTAAGATTTTATCTTTAAGTAATGTCTACACTGTGGGGCTTGAACTCACAACCCCAAGATCAAGGGCTGCATGCTCCACCAACTGAGCCAGCCAGGTACACACTCATCTTTTCTTTTTAGAGAATGCACTGTGGCCTCAATTTCTACTATAGTGGAAGAGCAGTGGGTGTTATATGTAAACCAACTTGATAATAAACTATAAAAAGAAATTTTAAAAAAAGGAATTACAAGGACAAAGGAAAAAAAAAACAAGTAAAAAGAGGGGTGCCTGGGTGGCTCAGTCAGTTAAGCCTCCAACTTTGGCTCAGGTCATTAGCTTGCTATTCAGAGTTTAAGTCCCACATGGGGCTCTGTGCTGACAGCTCAGAACCTGGAGCCTATTTTGGATTCTGTGTTTTCCTGTCTCTCTCTGCCCCTCCCCTGCTCTTGGTCTCTCTCTCTCTCAAAAATGAACATTTAAAATTTTTAAAAATAAAACAAGTAAAAAGAAACAGGGAAAATTAACTTTAATGTATTTTGCCTAGTATATCCAAAATACTTTGAATGTGTAATTTAAAAAAAAAGTTAGATGTTTTAGATTCTTTCCAGAATAAATCTTTGAAATCAGGTAGGTATATTTACAGCCTATCTCAATTTGGATTTTCCATCCAAAATATTTGATCTGTATTTCAACTTCATAAAATACACTACTGCAAAGCAGATTCACATGCTCAAGCTGTTTCAAACACATTTGTATTTTCCAATAACTGCATCAAATGTCAGTGTTTAAATTTAAATCAATTAAAATTTATTGAAGTTAAAAATTCATTTTCTCAGTTGCCACATTTCAAGGGCTCAGTGGTCACAGCTGGCTCATGGCGACCCCACATGAACGGTACAAATGCGGGTCACCACACTGCAAGTTTGTGCCTTCAGTGCAGCCCAGCCCCTCCACCGAGAAGCTTTCACTCCATGCAGTGAACAAGAGAAGAGTCAATGTGCAAACTCTTCTAGGACAAAAAGATCTTTCAAGTTATTAGGAATCAGTGGCTAAAACAATGTTAACTACAGAAAATTGTCAGCTATTTAAAGGCATTACATAACAAAGGGACTGTTAGGCTGTCTGCCTTTAACCACTACACCAAGCACTTGAAAAATACAAAAGGATGTTTTTCTAAAAGGGGGAAAACCAAAGAATGTTAGTAATGAATCATGTGTAACTTCAAGCCAGTTGCAAATACTATTGCACCATGCCAACGAACCCTGCAAGCACACCTCTAAGTCCGTGTTTCCATAAGCAACTACCAGAGATTTTGATCACTGAAGTCAAGCAGGGCCCACACAGAAGTCCTTTAGATCATTCAAGCCATTGCAAAGTGAGGGTGAGTTCCGGAAGATGACCGTCTTTAAAACTTGATCTTAACCAAGCTTACCAACAGCTAATAATCACGGAAGGCACTCCAGACACACTGACTTCATCACTCTGGTATTCCAACTCACTTGGGAATTTCTGCTTAGAGCATGGAGGTTGTAGCGGTATCAGACCCCCTGGCTGGTGAGTTCAGGCTGATCAAATTCCACAATTAACTGCAGAAACTCGCACTTTGGCTAACACTGTTAAATTGAGTGCGGTGGCTGGAGGAGGGGGCCAAAAGAATTCAACTCATTCACAGGATGTCAACATGAGTTATCTACCCACAAAGCGTTTCTTTTCTGGTGAAATTGCATTGTTATAACACAAGCTGCAGTTGCCATGTTATTTTGGTCACACTACAGGGAGCACATTCAGGAATTTAAGCACAAAAGGCAAAGGCGGAAAAGCTGTGTCTGGTGGTCCAAAACGGATTCCAATATTGAAAAGAAGGTAAGAGTGTAGCAAGGCCAGGCTGTTTGGTTTCACCGCCAAAAGAATGAACTATTCCCTAATAAGCAACCGAGAATTCCAAATGCACCTTCATTTTATAGAACCGTTTCAGGAAAAAAAAGCTGTGGCTGTAGATGACCCAAAATGCCCTTAGCTCCTTATTAATTTCTGGTGCCACCTCCACTCCCCCACCGTTCATCACTCCTGAGTGGTTATTCCCACCACAGAGGAAGTGAAACACCTTTTAAAATAATGAAACTTTGCTAATAGTGGGATAGCATTTTATGTGAATTTAAATTGTTGAAAGTTTCATTAATGTAACTAAAAGATCTCAATGAAATCACTTTTTGAGTACAATTTAAAATATCAATTTCAGGGGCGCCTGGGTGGCTTAGTCGGTTAAGCATCCGACTTTCGCCTGGGTCATGATCTCACGGTTCGTGGGTTCGAGCCCCGCGTNAGAAATTAAAAAAAAATAAAATATCAATTTCAAAAATATCAAAAACCTAATCTTTTCCAAGCTGGCACTCAAGACATCTGTAAATCTTGTTTAATCTAAAGCCATGTGGCTGGACTCCTTTGCTGGTACGCAGCAGTGCCAGCCTCCTTTGGTTAGCATGGGGTAGACAGCACGGCCGGTGGCATTCATCAGCATGGCTGTGAACAACTTTGGGAGCCTCTGTACTGTGACCTCACTATTTCAGCTTCATTTTAATTTCACTTCTGTTTAATGTCTTATAATATCTAGGCATTCATTAGGAGTGGCAGCAGTACTAGAACTGAGCAATGTACATGAATCGGAGATTCAGAACTTCTGATTAAACTATTAGGAAGGAGTGTGTAAGATGGCTTCCACGGTGAGTCCCACAGGTATTAGAGAACATTCTAATATTGATATGACACTGAAAATCTATTAAGAATGATTTAAAAGGTACATCTTTGAAGTTTTTATGTATATATGAATATATATTTCTGTATAAACTCAGCCTATAACTTAAGAAGGATAATGGAAAAAAAAAAAAAGTTGGCATCAGGAATGCATGTCCCAAGGAGTCAAGCTGTTCTCTTGGCTAAGGTTTGAGGCATTTTTTTGATTCTCTGAAAGGAGGTACAGAGAATGGTGAGAAGAATGGTAATGACCTGTTGCACCGGCACCAGCCCAGGACTTCAACTAAGGACAAAGAGGCACTGGGTACGTGCATGTTCCAAAGATGGCAAACAGGGGTCAGGACAGATGAGTCAACCTCTTTCCATCGTGCACTTTCATACACCCTTTCTATAGAAAGTAGTGCAAGGAGGAGGAGACTAGAAGTGGAATCCTTCACGTCTTCAAGTTATCAGCCCACAAGGGGACGCTGTGGCTTTTCCTACTCCTTATGGGGAAGGTAAACAATTCTGTGGCCCAACCAAGTGAGGCAGGTGTTGGAGAATCACTCATAGAAGCTATAGATCCCTGTAGGAAGTCAATCTGTGACATGTCCCTCCTTGGACATCTGCTGAAGTAGAAAAGGAGGAAGAAGATGTAACCCGATGGCTGAGTTCACTGCGCAAGAACAGGAAGCGCTGAGACAGAGCTGGTCTTCTAATACATGTCCCCTAGGAAGTTCCCCTGTGCTCCCTGAGGACTGCCAGCGGTCTTCCACAAGGGACCCAACATGTGGATACTTGCTGGTGAGGAAAGAGAAGAGTAAGTCACTGCTGGTCGAAGAATCAGGAACAAATATTAAGAAAGGCCTTGGGATGCCTGGGTGGCTGAGTCAGTTGATCGTCTGCTTCTTTATTTCTGTTCAGGTCATGATGACAGGGTCATGAGATTCAGCCCCAGAGACAGCACAGAGACTGCTTGGGATTCTCTCTTTCTCTCTGTCCCTCCCCTGCTCACACACATGCGCACACCCTCTCTCTCTCAGTGAATAAGTAAATAAATATTTTTAAAAAGGAAGAAAAAGAGAAGCAATGACTGACAGATGTTAGCCCCACCCTCTCTCTGTGATAAATATGTGGGAAAGGCATAAACAATAAAATAATGAGCATCTCCCTTCCAACTTCAAATTTATTATGTGAAAGACCGGCCTCAACAAAGAGGTAAGTTTGGACTGTTAACTAGGCCTTGCTGAGCTGCTGTTGGGTTAATTTTTTTTAATAAGAAAAAGAGACCAGGATATAAGATACCTACCCCATGTGTTATACAGCTTATAAGTCACTCAGCTTAAGGAGTTTCAGTAGGGCACATGTACGATTAATAATCAGAGAAAATAAAATTGCTTCAAGCCTGTATTCTCTGTAATACTGCTCAGTAAACCAGTCATACAAGTATTTACTATGTTTAAAGAATGTAATTAAAAGAAAAACAATGTTCTCCTAGTTATAGATTTATACATCTCTCTTCTCATGTACATGCTAAGAATTTAGAATGATAAATATTTTGGCTTTCAAAGTCTTAAAGAACATGTACCTATAATGGAATATGATACCTTCCACCTCAAAATCAGCAGCGAGGGTCCAGCTGCCCATCATCAGAATGTTTCCAGGAAGCAACTAAAGCTTAAGTGTGGTTATGATTGCTCCCTGAGACTAGTTAAAACAAACAAATACACCACAAGCATTCAATTGTGTGATACATCAATAAGAGGTGGATATACTGGGTTGCTAGTCAATGTAATCAAACAAATTCTATTTACAAAGCCATCTGGAAGTTAGTGTGAATACAGGAAACTGTAACTGAGGGCTGATCCCGCAAATACTGTCCAAGTTTAACTAACAACTCTATCAGGAATAGCCCCACTACAGTTGTTTTATCAACAGCAAGAAGAGCCATCTTTTGGTGAAGAGCCACCAAATTTCAGATCAAAAAGAAAAGATGACTGTGAGAAAAGTAATCAAGATAAATGCTGTGTCCAAAGAACAGTAGAATTCAGGAAACTATAGTGTGAAGAGATGTATATTCCAAAGCCAATGCATAAAAATACCTAGAGAAAAAATATGGACAGAAATACTCAATGATAAAGCACAACTTGCAGCTTTACAATAATCATGTCTGCTGCGGTCAGGTGTGGGAGTGAGAGCCTCCGTCAGCTGTAAACACTGAAACACCTATGTGGATGTCAACCAACGAGTAGGCAGAGGTCACAGGCAACATCCTCCGAGTGTTTACAGGAAGGAGCACTTTGCGATTTGTACCAAGTCTGTCTGCGATCTGAGCGCTCAGGTTACAAAAGATAATAGTTGCTTTTATTTGCTTTACATATTGTCATGGGTGGTACGGTGTTCTTGCACAGGTGGGGGAAATTAGAGGGCTACCTAGAGGACCAGAATGAAATGACAAAGTCCACCTGTGACACCACTCAATGCCAGTCCAACTTAATCATTGTGAAGGCGACTCGGGAGTCAGGGAGCAGTGCAGAGAGCCCACAGAAGTCTTGTTCCAAGGGACCCAGTCTCCCTTAAGAAAGCTGCCAACCAGGCAGCGGGTGCTCCAGACCCTGTCCCAGAATTCTGGGCACTGTGGTGCCAGTGATTCCTCCATTAACTTCTTGCAGGGCCCTGAGCCTTGTACATGTCATATCCTTTCCCTTTACTGAGGACCTGGTTCCTTTGGCACCACCACCTCCGGCATCCCTCTGTTGCTGCATCACCCGTTTTCGTTGCCCATGTTCTATCTCCCTGTGCATGTGACATGATAGGTGGCATTTGACAATGATGGAGAAACTGTGGCATTCCTTAGCTAACACAGAATAGGACACTTATAAAAAAAAGTATGTATTACTTACCTGTTTAGGCTGAGCTCCCTTTGAGAGAATGTCAAGTAAGTCCGCAGAAGAGATGAAATAGAACCTGGGGAAAGCCACTCGCTTGGCTTCCAGGTACTCAGCAAGAGCTTTTTCGCAAAGGGAAAGCCTATGGGAATGAAAAATCTTTATATGCATATCTTCCCCATTCACTTATTGAAACAACCAAACAAAACCCAGCTCCCCTCATCTGTCCACTCACCACAGTAAGCTTACTCCCTCTTTCTGACCCAATCATCTTGCTTGTGACTAACATACAAGTCATGCCAAGTAGGAGAAGACAGGTACAGACACACCATCAGTTGAGGCTAAACAGACATCAGACTTGGGTTGAGGTCACTCCTCACTTTTTCTCTTTTTAAAACAAATTTTTTTTAACATTTATTCATTTTTGAGAGACAGAGACAGTGTGTGAGCAGGGGAGGGGCAGAAAGAGAGGGAGACACAGAATCCAAAGCAGGCTCCAGGATCTGAAGTGTCGCAAAGAGCCCAGCGTGGGGCTTGAACCCATGAACTGTGAGATCATTACCTGAGCCAAAGTCTGATGCTCAACCAACTGAGCCACCCAGGCATCCCACTCCTCGCTTTTCTAAATGACACTCCTATTTAACAAGGGAAACTGGGCTTGGCACCACTCATCCTGAGCTCAAAATAGATTAGTTAAGATGCAATGGGTTTAAGGTCTTCCTTTCCCCACTAAATGCCTATGAAATACAAGTGGCTTCAACTCTCTCTGGTATTCAGAGGAGTCCTAAGATTCAGAATAATTTCTGATTTATTGTTCTTAGATAACTCCTGGAGCCTCCAACATCACTAAGAAATAATTAACTGGGGTGCCCAGCTGGGTCAATTGGAAGAGCATGTGATTCTTGATCCTGGGATCATGAGTTCGAGCCCCATGGTGGGTAAAGAGATAACTTACGTATAACTTAAAAACAAAAAAAGAAAAATTAACTTCAGTGGAAATCTACCCTTTTAAAATCATGGCCAACTTTACCTCTAAAAAACCTCCAGATTATGAAATAATTTTGCTTATGTAGTGTTCATTTTTATCTAGAGCTCTTTTCTACCTGGCAATAAAAAGTGATCACAGTTCTGCATAAACTGCTTTTAGTACCTGACTGACCATTTTCAATGAAAAGCCAGACTACTCTTACCACCATTACCTATGCAGAATTAATTGTACGTGGAATTACAAATGGCCTTTAGGACAAAGATTTCTTAAGTGCTAACATGCTTTCTAAGGGTATTTTCTAGTATAAACTGTATACCTCCAAAAAAGACTTGAAATTACTAAATGCAATCCAGTTTCTGGCAGATAAGAGATGCTTAATAAATATTTGGAGGATAGTCAATAAGTAATTAGTCATGTCAATTCTCCTGATAATATTCTGATTTTACTACTATGATCGTCCTTTTGTAAAGGAGAAATGTATTTGATTTACATTAAGTATGTGCCACCAAATATGTCCAAGGTAACTGGACTTCTTACCTGTATTGTAAGTCTTTAAGTTTCTCATACAGATTAGGTCTGCATGTTGCTTCTAGAACATTCTTTATTTTGGCTGTCTTCAACATTAACTCCTGTATGAAAGTATAACACGGAGCCATTGATATTAGAAATTACTTTTCTAAGTTTTTCATCCATTTGAGGAATTTAAAAAGGAAGAACAGGGGCACCTGTTGGCTAAGTTGGTTAAGTGTCTGTCAGCTCCGGTCTTGATTTCACAGTTTGTGAGATCAAACTCTGCGTCAGGCTTTATGCTGACAGTGCAGAGCATGCTTGGAATTCTCTCTCTCTTCCTCTCTCTGACACCCACTGCTTGCTCGCTTGCTCTCTCTCTCTCTCTCTCAAGTAAACATTAAAAAGGTTTAAAAAATAAAAATGAAGAACTGTAAGAAAGTAAGGTGAAGGAGACTTCTAACCCCCTGTCTGTTCACTTTTGCTTTTAAACTTTTACATGAAGACCAAAAACAAGGTTCACTCACACAGCTTTTATCGAAATAAATTCGATGGGCATAACCACCATTCTGGATCCAAATAAAAAGAATCGAGAGAGAGAACCCAATGAAAATGAGATGAATACTCCACAATCTATTCTTTTTTCCTTAAAAATCGGGCTGCCTGGGTGGCTCAGTCAGTTAGATGGTCGATTCCTGATTTCAGCTCAGGTCATGATCTCACGGTTCATGAGTTCAAGCCCCAGATCAGGCTCTACACTAGAAGCTTGCTTGGGGTTTTCTTTCTCCCCCTCTTCCTGAACTTTCCCCATTCAAAAATAAAATAAACAAACATTAAAAAAATAAGTTAAAGTATACCTCTGGGTGTTCTTCTTTAGATAAGAAAAATAGTTTTTCCCCATTTCTATATAAAAAGGTATAGCCATTATTTTCTGCGGCAAGTCTTTCAAATGATTTACCATTATCATGTGTAGATCTCTATGTGTTGTCTGTGGCACTTATGAAATAAACCAACAAGTAACTAGTAGTACTGTTACTGGCTTCCTCTCCGCAGTATTTACTTAATGAAGATCAATGTGTCACACCCTACTGCAGGGTCAGCAACCCATGGCTTAAGGGAAACATCAAGCCTGATGCTTCTTTTTGTATGGCTAGGAGCTAAGAATGGTTATTATATTTTTAACTCATTGAAAAAAAAGTCAAAAACAGCTTAATATTTTGTGACACATGAAAATGCTAGGAAACTCAAATTTCAGTGTCCATAAATAAAGTTTTAGTGGCGCACAGCCACACCCATTTGTTTATGTAGTATCTGTTTTCTTTTACACTACGGTGGCAGCGTTGAGTAGTTATGACAGAGAGCATAAACAACTACAGAGCCTAAAATACTTACTATCTGACCCTTCCCTAGAAAAAGCTTCCTGATTGGCTTACTAAAATGCAAAGCCATTTTTTTAATAAGTACTCCAAATTATGTTTACTTCTAAGATCTTTACATTGTTTGGAAAACTTTGCTACCCTAGAAAATAGTCTGTCTTCTATGAACCTTAAATTCGGCATCTAATCCATCAAATCTTCTAGCATCTTTCACAAGCTGGACTCGCACATCTTCTGAACAAACAAAGATGCTTTCCAGGTGAGACCAAGTTCGCTGGACTTCCATCCAAGCAAAAATGACCAAGTCTGCAATGTTCAATTTATTTTGCCAGCTTAATACTTGTTCAATAAAATATTCCACATACTTGCTTTGAAGCAGAGTCTGCAACTGAACCTAAAACAAAGGCAAAGAATCGTCAGTAACAGGTCAGGCAGCGGACACACAAAGTACTGTGAGGGAGGGGCCAGACCCATTCTGTTTACTGCTGGATTCCTAGGACCCAGCAGGTCACACATGGAACAAGAACTCAGTATTTGCTACAGAAATGAACTAATGGCGTTCAATATTCATACTGATTTTTTATCCAAAATTTAAAAAAGATAGATATAAGCAACTGCATTTTGTGTGTCTTTCACAGGAAGACCATGTATCTCTTCACAGGCAGAAAAAAATACTGTGCTCCAGGGTGTGGCTTTAGGAATTACATTTTATTCCTTCATCTTCTCTCATTCTTTCCCTGGAGTCCCTGCCTATTAATCACTGCAAGATTATAAATCTTTTTCTCCCAAAACTGAAAAAAAAATAAACTTTTCTGCAGCTTCCTAAGCCCTGAAGTTTCCATTTTCCTCTTTCAGTCGACTACCAAGCATTAATGCCGAGCAGTGTGGTGAGTACTTCTCACCATTCTCTGGGTTGTCATCTCAGGATGTCGCTCTGGGGAAAGGCCTCTTGTCATCCTCCTTCACCTCTACTACTTAACACATTGGACCCTTCTCACCCACCTCCAATTTTATTATGCTATTACAAACATGCTACATGATTTAAGTTTAAAGTGTACAATGTGATGCTTTGACACATGTATATATTGAAAAATGGTAACAACAAAAGAGCTCCTTAACACCTCCATCCCCAAAGAATAACCTTTTTGTGGGGGGTGTGGTAATAAGATCTATTCTTTAGATCCTAACAACTTTAAAGTACAGAGTACAGGGGCGCCTGGGTAGCTCAGTCGGTTAAGCACGTGACTTCGGCTCAGGTCATGATCTCACAGTCTGTGAATTCAAGCCCCACATCGGGCTCTGTGCTGACAGCTCAGAGCCTGGAGCCTACTTTGGATTCTGTGTCTCCTTCTCTCTCTGCCCCTCCCCCACTTGTGCTCTGTCTCTCAAAAATAAATTAATAAATGTAAAAAAAAAAATTTAAATAAAATACACAGCACAGTATTAGTAACTATGGTCATGATGGCATACACTAGATCCCTAGAGCTTTCTCATCTTCTACCTGGAAATGTGTACCCTCTGACCAACATATCTCCCCACTTCCTCCACTCCCCAGCCCCTGACAACCACCACTGTCTCCAGTGCCCACAACTCCCTTCTTGATTGCCATTCTTTGTTTACTACCAGCCCAACTCACAAGGCTCTCCTCAAGTCTTTTGCCCAACGCAACAAAGAGCCTCTCTGCCACTTCTTAGACTCCTTGGAGCCCTACTGTCTGTCTCCCTGCTCAAGTACAAGTTCCTTGAGAACAAGTGTTCATACCTTTGGATCCCAAAGGGTAACCATGCCCAAAGTCTGGGACAAGTAGATGTCCAATGAATGAATAAATATAGAGTACTAGAACTTGGAAACGTTTATAATTATCATTTAAAAGGAAAATTCTGCAGTAAATATACCCATCTTACTTGGTTGTGCTCTAGAGTTTCAAAAAGTTGTTCATCAGATTTTAGCAATGGAATGCCCGTCCGATAGTGAACTTCATAAGAGAACTCCATGGTTGCCCAGGTCTGACTGATTTCCATAATAACCTAGACGTAAACAGTGTTAAGTTATGTGCACAGAAGTTTAATTTACTACCTGTATCTAGGATATCATCTGGAATTTTAAAAAATGTACACAATTTGCAAAAAAATAAAAAGGGGGGGGCGCTATCCAATACTATTGGCCTCATTTTTTTCTCCTGAAAAGTATTCCTGATGATGAGGTTCAGAGAATGAATTCCACCTCGCAAAAACAACCATCACACTAATATCAAATTTCTGCTGGATCTGAGCTTTACATCCTTCACTGAAACAGAATGCTAGAGCAGAAAGGGACTTCCGAAGTAATCTAAAGATTTGTTAGAGAGGATGTGCACATCAGCCAGAAGGATAAAGGCAGTGCTGTGAGTGTCTGAATTTGAGTCCCTACTCCCCTTCGTGAACGCTGGGTGGTGGGGGTGGAGGATCAGGTACCACTCTGCAGTTCAGCTGCCTCTTCTGTAAGACAGGGTCAGAGTATTACCTACCTCAGAATTAAATGAAATACTATAAATGGAGCACTTAGAGCAGTGCTTGCAACAAAGCAAATGACACATTCTTAAGTGTTCTCTGCTGCCGCCATCATCATCATCATCATCAACTGGGCCAATCTTCCTATTTTACATATAAACTGTGGCTTAGAAGGATTTAGCTTCCAAGTAGTGGCAGAGGAGAAAATAGGACTCAGGTGTCCACACACCCATGGCAAGGGGGCTTCTGAGTCTTACTGGCTAGAGCACAGAACTAGCTCAATGTAAAAGGAAAGCCCAAGGACACCACCTTTTCAGTCCCCAGTTCCTTCACCGCTTTGTCCACAATGCTCCGGACCTCATCTTCCACTTGGTACAACCGCAACACGAACAAATCTGCCAAAGTTGTGGCTTCGTTTATTGAAAACCTGACCTAATTTGGGGGGGAAAAAAGGGTGGAATTTACATTACACGTGTATTAATAGTTCTTTGGCCTCATGGCCAGAAGAACTGATCACAGCTAAATATAGTCAAGTTGCTGCTGAGCATGCCTCTAGGTCTGCAAGGTGTGACCTGTTAACAACACTGCTTTTTAACTCATAGTTACTGAGGCATCACCCACCAGAAGCTATGGCCAAGGTTCAGGCCATGCTCATACTCCACTATGCTCTTTTCTTTCATATATCCTTCCCTTGTCAGCTCATTTCTTATCTCTTTGCCCACAAAACCCATTTTTAATGAGAATCACAGTGTTCATTTATTTTAATTTGGTTGAAATCCCAGGGATCAGGGAGTAGCTCATTTGTCTTTTCTTCCTAAAGTACTCTATTCACTGAACATAATTCCCAGCTGCTTCCGTGATTTAACTTAGTTTTGTCACTAATCTAATCTTTGTTCCTTGGCAAAAAATATTCTTACTCATAGGGTCATTATTCATACTTACCATGTGAACATATCATTCACATTTATCCCCTGATCATCTTGTTAAATGCCCACCCCCCAATCCCAGCATGTGCTAAGCTCTCCGCTCTCCCTAAGTGCTTAAACTCACAAGGAAGCCACTTCCCTGCAGCTGGTAAGAATACCCCATCCCCGCTTGTTGGTAGCTGCCGCCTTCTCTAACTCTCTCTGACCTGTAACACTGCTTGCCACCTTCTGCCTTTCCAGAAGGGGACTCCACATCCCTGTTCGCCCATGATTAGGGGTTTCCTGAGATGTGGAACTTTCAAAGCTAAAACCTGCCAAGTCCTGGGCAAACCAGATGAGTTGGTCACCCTATGTCTGCATCACTTCTGACCTTACTCCAGAGGTGATGGGGGCCATGGACCCAGTTCTGTCTCAGAAAATGAAGGAGCAGGAATGTGTAGCAGGGCCACCCTGATTAGTTGTGCAGTCTTCTGTGCACTGGAACACGGCCACCCAGCCGGTCAACAACTGGAGGCTGAATCTAGCTGCTGCAGGAGAGTCTGGGCAGAGGTGCCTTTTTTCAGCCTGCAGAAAGGCCTGATACGGGTAAGAAATGGTGTGACAAATGTCACTGGAGGAAATGAAGGAGAGGGACACGTACTTTATCACATATTGGAAGATTCAATAAAGGTTTTTGCAAAGAATATACTAATCAATCAATTACCAAGTCTAAAATCCAAAGTCTAAAATACTATGGAAAGCATAACAATGATAATAGCAGCTTCAGGGGCAATTAACTGAACACTTACTACATACTTCAACTACATATATAATCTCACTCCCAGTGTTTTAACTAAATCCGTATGGAAGGCATTACAACATTATGGAGAAGAGGGAACTAGACCAAGATCTCAGGGTTACTGTTTGGGTTGGATGAATAAAGCCTGGGCTATTCCCACTTCACCAGACTGCCCCATTCCTCAGTTTCCCCACTCTGCCAACTGTGCCTTCAAGTCACGAGAGCCTTTCTTCACAATGTGTGCCTAGGAGAAAACCCACACATCGGGCCGCCTTTCACATATTTTAAGCTCTTAAAGATCACCTTCCCTAAAAAACCCCAAAAGGTGAAAAATTGGTTTATCTGCTCTTAAAAATCAGAAAGGCAAGAAAATATAATCTCAAGTTGCATGGACACATGAGAAATCATTTCATGTTTTCCAATAAAGTCAAAATTATCAAAGACCATCATTATTTTAAGTTTATTTATATATTTTTGAGAGACAGTGTGTGTGCATGCAAGTGAGGGACTAGCAGGGGGGGTGGAGAGAACCCCAAGCAGGCTCTGCAATGTCAGCATGGAGCCCTACGTGGGGCTCAAACTCAACTACTGTCAAATCATGATCTGAGCTGAAATCAAGAGTCGGACACTTAACCAACTGAGCCACCCAGGTGCCACAAAAGGCCAACATTATTAAATGAACTGGAGGTAGGGATGGGGGAAGAAATCACAATTTCAGAATTCTCTTTCCCCCTGAATTCACTTTTATACCCTCTGACCCTCTCCACAATATATAAGGTTCTTTCTAGCCATGCTGAGCTCTATACAAGGCCTTCACATGATCTCACTTGATCCCAACGAGAGTCCTCTGATGGAGGAGACCACATAGGATCCCTCTCATTGTATTAACAAAAGAAATAGGGATGGGTTAAATGTCTTGTTTCAGGTCACATAGTAAGAGATAAAAGAAGGGTGTCAGTTGAGGCTACTGGAAGAGATTACCATAGACTGGGAGGGGCTTCAACAACAAACATTTATTACTTTCTCACTATTCTGGAGGCTAGAAGTCCAAGACCAAGGTGCCAGAAGGGTTGGGTTCTTGCTGAGGGCTCTCTTGGTTTACAAATGCCTGTCACCTTGCTGTACCCTCACATGGCAGAGGGGAGAGGGGTCTGGTCTTTCCATCCCATTCTAAGGGCACTAATCTCTTTCATGAGAGCTCCACCCTCCTGACCTAATTATCCCCCAAAAGCCTTACCTCCAAATGCCATCACAGTGGGGATTTAGGCTTCAGTCTACGAATTGGGGGGGGGGGGGGGNGCATGATCAGTTTTTGGTCCTATTTCGAGGAGCTTGACCTCCCCCATTTGACCAGACATCTTTGTTTTTAAATGTTTATTGATTTGTTTTGAACACAAAGCAGGAGCTGGGGGAGAGGCAGAGAGAGAGAGAGAGAGACAGCAAATCCCAAGGAGGCTCCTTGCTGTCTGCACAAAGCCTGATGCACAAACTGTGAGATCATGAATTGCGAGATCTCATGAACTCACAAACCATGAGATCACGACCCAAGCCAAAATCCAGAGTCAGACCCTTAGCTGACTGAGCCACTCAGGCCTCCCTTGACCTGAAGTCTTCCCACATATCCCATTTCATTCCAGATAAACAATGTAACCCAAGGAATGACACTTGACAGTCAAAAAAATATTCCATTAACAACAGCCAGGAAACCCACCCCAATGGCCTTCATCAGCTGGTGCCAATGCCGGTCTCTGAGAGCAGGGCTCTGTAGCTCCATGACCACTCTCAGGGAGGCTGCCATGTCCTTCACTGTGCTTTCCAGGCCTGAGTAAGCATCCCACACTCGGACTTCCTTGTCTAGTGAACAGATTTCCTAAAGAAAAGTAAAAAAGAAACAAACAAAAAAAAACAGATCCCCAGATAAAACAGTACATTTCATAATTTGTCTTCTGTATAAAAATATGTATTTCCCTGGGTTACAAAAGAGTAAAATCATTTAAGCCCCTAGGTGATGGGCTAAAATCAGAGAAATAGAAAGGATGTACTCATTTGTATATTATGAGTCATCTACGTACAAGCCACTTGGATACACTGGTTTCTTATTCACAGATTCTAACTGGATAGCCCATGAGAAAACTCATGGGATATTAAATATAGGGAAGTTAAGAGTTTCTAGGACCTTTGCAAAGAACATTTCCTCAAGCAACATAAATAAGCAGAAAACAGAGATTGTTACCTGAATTACTAACATCTTCCTTCAAAGACCTGACTTGTTTAAATGGCAGCCTTGAAACGTTGGTTACCAGTGAATGTTTGTGCTTGGCACTTATGTATGTCATGGTTTTAAGATATATTAAATAAGGACCCTGACTTGGCTGTCTTCTTGGCCCATGAAACAAATTGAAAATTGTGAATGAGAAAACCCGTAATAAAACAATTCAACACAAAGAAAAGGACAATGCCATTTGTTTAAAAAAAAAAAAAAGCTTCAGCTGAGAGTGGGGGTTAAAGTGTCCCTCTGAAACCAGATAATCAAACTGCAGGAAAGATAAACGGGAGCTAAGTACAATAATGAGATATGGTGACCCCTGACATCCCAAAGAATCATGGGACATTTTTGTTATGGCTTTTAGGATAAAGATACTATGGGGGGGCGGGGGGCAGGGATGGGAGGCCTTGGTAGGAGCCAAGCACAGGACTAAATCAAGACAAAGATGTTGAGAAAAAAGCAAAATGTCTTGCCACTTTTTAACTGCATTTCACTTCTGTGCATTTTGGCTTTATCCAAAGAGGTTCAACCCTCTTTAGAGAGTATATGGCTATGGGGACTAGATATCAAAGCACTACATTAAAATAAGCTCTGTTCTGTATATATTGAGTCCTTGTGGGACATCAGAAGAGTCAATAAGAAGAACAAAGATCACAGTATTTCAAATAAATTCCAAAGTGGCATACTTCAATTAGTTGCCCCAAATTTCAGAATCAAAGGGTATAAAGAAAGGATTCAAAACCTCCTTGAAGCCTTTACTCAGCCATGGTACCTTTTTTAATGTTTATTTTATTTTGAGACATAGACAGAGAATGGGAATGAGCGGGGGAGGGGCAGACACAGAGGGAGACAGAATCCCAAACAGCTCCCCGCTGTCAGCACAGAGCCAAACTTCAGGCTCAAACTCACGAACCAGTAGATCGTGACCTGAGCTGAAATCAAGTCAGATGCTTAACTAAGTGAGCCACCCAGGCATTCCTACGCCCTGGTACTTTTAATCTTAACATCCTTCATTCTAGATAGCCAAAGCTAGCACAGGATTATAGCTACTATCCATAGATTCATTTGCTCTAATATGTTTTCATCCACTCATTCACAAAAAGGGAGGCTTGATTAGAAATGCAACTGGCTGAGAGTTAAAAAAAAAAAAAAAAAAAAAAAGAC
>NW_027529173.1:1124481-1136867 GCF_008692635.1 Crocuta crocuta
GTACTGCCTCATATCATCCTGTTTGAAGTAAATAAGGACACACAGCCCAACATACCAGGCACTCAGCTAGGCAAGATGCAAGGAGGTGGTGCTGAGAAAGATAAATGGTTGTAATCGACAGTTACGGAACTTGCCTTGGCAAACCGTCTGAGTTCTACATCCATCTGTTCCACATTAATCTGTCTCCACTGGGTTTTAGTCCAATTATCAAGGCTTCTCTGAAAACGCACAGGCAGATAAAAGTGTCAACAACATTTGGTGAAATCAAGTCTCCACAGCAAAATATATAAACTGATGATACACAGGGATTCCATCACCCAAGGAGAAGTCAATTATTTAAATATTAACTGCACTTGTCAAAACTTCCATATCAGCAAAACAAAAAAGTTGTCAGGACATGTCAAACTTACGGTGAAAACATTATGATGTATTAATTTCTAGTAGCAATGACAAATTCCATATACATACCATCATCATTTAATCCTGAGTACTATGAATTGATAAGTGTATTATCATTAAATACCAGATTTTAAAACTCTACATCTAACATAAAATGAGTTTTCTTAAGGCAATTTTCCAACATTATTAAGACATTAATTTCTTGACCATATTCTATATCCCTTATTATGTTCCTTCTTTTTTTTAAGTTTATTTTGAAAGAGAGTGAGAAAGAGACAGAGACAGAGCACGCACGTGCACAAATGTGGAAGGGGCACAGAAAGAGGGAAACAGAGAATCCCAAGTGGGCTCTGCGCTGTGAGCACAGAACCCAGTGGGGGACTCCACCTCAGGAACTACAAGACCATGACCTGAGCCAACATCAAGAGTCGGATGCTTAACCACCTGAGCCAACCAGGTGCCCCAATATATTTCTTTCTATGGCTTTCATCTAACTTCACAGCACATTATACAAAACACATGTTGAATATACACAGTTGCCCATAACTTATTTTTCCACTCAAGTTTGTAAATGAATTAACAGTATATAAATTAACTTTAGTCAGGTCCATTACAGATGAATATACATCTAAGTAGGAGGATATACATGGATGTGCATGCACAAGTAACCATATACCTGTACTATATAGTTATATATTAACTGTATTTATTTCCCACATAATCCCCAAAAAGGACTTGAAGCAGTCAACTCATCACACACAGTTTCATTCAGATATTAAAAAAAAAAAAAAATCGGGGCACCTGGGTGGCTCAGTCAATTAAGCATCCAACTTGGCTCAGGGCATAATCTCGAGGTTAATGAGTTGAAGCCTCACATTGGATGAGCTCCAGCCCCACATCAGGCATCAAGTGGCCATGAGCTCACTTTGGGTGAGCTCAAGCCCTGCTTCAGACTCCGCATTCTCCCTCCCTCTCTCTCTGCCCCCACCGTGGGATTTTCTCTCTCATTCTGCCCCTCACTCACTTGTGCCCTCTCTCAAAAATCAATCAAAAATCTTTTTAAAAATCTGATTCAGAGAAGAATCTTCTGACATACACAAATCCTAAATCAGAGGGGAGGGGGATATAATACCCACATATTACAAGACATTATAAAACCCCAACAAAACGATAAAGACATTAAAAATTGCCTATTTATACAAAAGCACTTAGACACACAAAAAAGTAGTGTCTTACTCTAACATAAATAATGACATCCCAGAGTCCTTTGAGTAATTTTATTTCTTTGCGACACTGCTTCATTTGTCTGTACTCTGGAAGAGCCACTTCAAAAAGATGTGTGGATTCCTGCATCTGCAACAATTCTTCTTCCAATGCTTCAAGCTCTTGATTTGCCTAAGGAGAAAACACACAAAAACACCGTTAACATCCAATGAACTGCCAGAGAAAGAGAAGCCACATGGTTCTACACACCTCTAGTTATGGTGACATTTGCAATCTTGATTTTAAAATGAACATTAGCTGTGCTGACAGCTAGTTCAGAGCCTGGAGCCTGCTTCAGATTCTTTGTCTCCCTCACTCTCTGACCCTCCCCTGTTCATGCTCTCTCTTTCAGAAATAAATAAAACATTAAAAAAAATTTTTTTTAATAAATAAAATAAAATAAACTTTAAGGGGCATCTGGGTGACTCGAGCAGTTAAGTGTTCGACTTCAGCTCAGGTCGTGATCTTGTGGTTCATTGAGTTGGAGCCCCATATCAGCCTCTGTGCTGACAGTTCAGAGCCTCGACCTTGCTTCTGAGTATGTGACTCCCTCTCTCTCAGCCCCTCTACCACTCACACCCTGTCTCTCAAAACATAAATAAATGCTAAAAAAAAATAATGAAAATTAAAAGAAATCAACACTATAATTATTGGTAAAATGTAGGTTTTCGATGAACAAACTCCCAGCTACTCAAAAATTCAGAGTAGACTGCTAATAAATACAAATGTGTCACCAATACTGTCACATACATACTTCAGCAAAATTTGCCCTTGCATCAGGCTTCTACTAATACAATTTTTTCTCTTGATTTTCATTGTATAGCTGGGCACTTGGCTAGAGAGCAAATGGTGAGGTTCTAGAAGATTCCACGTAAGAAGAAACCACTTCTTTAAAAAAAGAAGTTTTAGATTTAAAAAATATCCTAGAGATTATCAGTAGTACAAAATGTACCAAAGAGAATTCGTGATATAAAACACCGGAGCTAAAAACAGCACAGCGGGAGAAATTTCACTGTACAATTATCCTTCCCAAGGCTCATCTTCCAGCCCATCTATGTATGTATGTCTGTGTTACGCCAAATACAAACGCAGTCTTTTTTTTCTTTCTTGATAAGCCAACTCTTAATTTTAGTTTTGATTAACACAGTAGTGTATTCACATGGTTAAAGTGAGAGGAGTACAGAAGAGCTTGTAATGCAGGAAAAGCTGGTTCTCTCTCCAACCCTTCTGGGTGCCATTCTCTAACTCTCAATTCCATGCGCAAGCTGCTCCTTCTTCATTTATCAAGTTCAGACATTATGCTGGGTTACTGGCTTTGCAAAAAAAAGGACTTAACTTTCTTTCCCCACTTTGTATTTTCCTCCATCCTCTTCTTAATACCTGACTCTTATGTTATTTTAGTTCTTGTGATTTTCTTAAAGTTCAACACTCATGCTTAATCCTTTTGGATTTCAGGTATCAACTCTCCTAATTTCCTACTGTGTCAAGCATATCAGCACTTTAATCTTCTTTCATTATACATGTATTTTATTTTTACAAGTTATATCTTTATAAACAAGAACTGCAATTCTATGACTCAATTTTACCAACAATGTTTTATTATGAAAAATTCCATACACATAAAAAGGTGTAGGTGTGTGTGCATCATCCGGCTTAAGACTATGTTATCAGTGACTTAATGGCCTCTTCCTTTTATTCCTCTCCTTGCCACCAAACTTTAACTGCCAAATTTTTATTTAATATTCCCCTGATGTTTCTATTTCTACTACATATGTATGCACTGCTAAATACTAAAAGGTTAAAATTTGTTTTTGAAATTTATGTGAATGACTTTATACTCTATATTAAGATATTTCAATTCCTGCTTCTGAGATATACACATACATACAAACATATATATGTATGTATGAGTATATATGCATATGTATATGTGGATATGTGTGTATGTGGTTATGTATGTATATATATGTATTTGTGAGGCTCTGAAAAATTCACTGATTTTTACTACTGTGTAAATACTGCCTTGTATGAACGCTGCAATTCATTTGTTCTCCTTCTGCTGGTCATTTAGGCTTATTTGTGTAACCTGTACTGATGCTCTCCCAGGAAACTTTGTGTCCCCTGGTATAAACGTTTCATTTACCCCTACAGCAGTACAGGCTTCTTTGCCTCTGCCTTTCATCTGAGATTCAGCTACTCCATTTTTTTTTTCCTGTCCTTGAGAGCTTTCTCTGGCTTTCTTGGGAGCTCAGCAATAGATATAAAGTCATACATTTGTGGGGGTGCCTAGGGTGCCTCAGAGAATTAAGAGTCCAACTCTTGATTTCAGCTCAGAGCATGATCTCACATTTTAGGAGTTTGAGCCCGACATCTGGCTCTGTGCTCACAGCGTGGAGCCTGCTTTGATTCTCTTTCTCCTTCTCTCTCTGCTCCTCCCCAACTCATGCTCACTGTCTTTCAAATAAATAAACTTGCACATTTGTGAACATGTTTCAGCATCTGTCTTACAGAAGGATTTTCTAACTATCTCAACTACCACACTCCCCAAAGTCAACAGCCCTTCTATTTGTCATTTTTCATAGATTTCTTACACTAAATTACTCCTAAAGACATATAACCAGTAACATGAATTCAAGCGTTTGCTCTCTCTTTGGATACAAAGACACAAGAGCACATAATATAAGTTTACTGAGGAATCAATTATAAAGGAGAAACTCAACATAACCCTCCCTCCAACCCTGGAGAGGCAATGGTCTTCTGCCTGGTGCAGTTAAGTGCCTTAAGTACTAAGGTCTACACCCAGCCCAGAATAAGCATCTACATGGCTTGCTGGTGAATCTAGTTAGAGGAGTATTAAATGCACAAGCCACACACATGAAAATGACTTCAAAATAAAGGTAACCCAGCCCTACTATATTCAAAACATCCCTCAACACATTCTGTAGGTACAAGGATAAATATCTCTGACTTTTAAATATTTAACTATATGCTGTTATATTATAGCATGCAAATGGTAGGATTCAATAAATAACTATAGTAAATGTTTACACACAGCACATTGGTTAGTCAAGTAAAAATGTCTCCCCTTCCACAATCTGTTCAGACCACCTGCAATTCACATAGAATCTTTAAAAACTCCATAACTCTATTAGCATATTCTAACCCACAGTGAATACATTAACCACTCTTCTTTAGCCAAGTGAAAAAGAAGACCTTCTGTGACAGAATGGTGCTTTCTGAAAGGGTTTCAGGCAGTTATAACTAAATTCAATCCACAATTTGGACAAGGAAGTACAAGCTATAAGTCTGATACCAGTCTAAGGAGGAAGGACTATGTCCAGCATGAAGTAAAACGAGGATGGAAGCCCTATGATGATCTTAAAAAGATTCACTGCTCCTGAATCTAAACCTCACCAACTCATTTCTCATTTTAGATGCTGAGTTAAGAATTTCTGTTTTTTTTCTTTTATTTTTTTAAATGTTTATTTCTGACAGAGAGACAGACAGACAGACAGAGCTCGAGTTAGGAGAGGAGCAGAGAGATAGGGAGACCCAGAATCTGAAGCAGGCTCTAGGCTCTGAGCTGTCAGCACAGAGCCTGATGCGGGGCCCAAACCCATGAACCATGAGATCATGACCTAAACCAAAGTTGAATGCTCAACCAACTGAGCCACCCACGCAGCATTCTAATAAAGTTTTAAAACATTTTTTTGAGGGCGCCTTGGTGGCTCAGTCGGTTAAGTGTCCAACTTTGGCTCAGGTCATGATCTCACAGTTCATGGGTTCGAGCCCCGCATCAGGCTCTGTGCTGACAACTAGCTCAGAGCCTGGAGCCTGTTTCAGATTCTGCATCTCCCTCCCTCTCTGATCCTCCCCTGCTCATGCTGTCTCTCTCTGTCTCTGTCTCTGTCTCTCTCTCTCCCTCCCTCCCTCCCCCCTCTCTCTCTCAAAATAAAAACATAAAAAAATTTTTTTAAAAAAGCAAAAAACATTTTTTTCAATCCTCAAGTGAACTACTCACCATGTTGGATTACATGCCCATAATACTCATTCTTACAGTCCACTATAATAAAGCAGTTCATTACAAACTAGGACTGTAGGACTCAATAATATTTGTATCCAGAGTTAGGAATAAGTTATCAGCTTTCTTTACCAAGGTTAATAGTCATTAGCCAAGTACCACATGGTAAACAATAAAATGATTAAAATTCCTGTTTAAAAAAAATTAGGTAGAATTTTAATACTAATCTGTCGCTGTATAATCTCCAATGTTACTTAATTACACATGGTGGCTTCCTTATCGGAAAAAAGAACCGAAGTTATACCATGGGGATATTAGAAGAACTAGAAAAATATAAAGTAATAAGCTTAATGTCCTTGACACATATATATATACTAAGCGCTTAAAAATAGAGTCATTTTGTTACTTGCACAGGTTACTTTCATTTTCACTTTGATAATGAGGGTAGTTTGGGGAGACAGGATTTAAAACACTATTGGGGAAAACAGTTCATAACCCATTTTTAAATAGTTCATTCTCAACTGCTATAACTAACCACAAAACTAAGGCAAAATATCCCAGTATCTCAGTGTCTAATTTGACTTTCTAAAATAGCTCTCGTAGCAAAAACTTATGAAGATCAGCATTACCTTATCAAGCATGGTGTACGGATTTTCTGTATTAAAACTGAGAGGAGCAAAGAGTCTGAATCTCTCTCTGAACTCGATCTGCTTTTCCTGATGCAGACAGAAAAAATCGGATGGTGAATCTCACAAAACAGCCTCAATTATCCTTGTAAAACCTTTCTTTAAAAAAGAAAAAAAAACCATGAACAAAAATACCCACAAAACTTGGTAGCTAGCTTACATCGAAGGAAATACATTTTTTCCTCAGGAGCGTGACTTCGGCATTTTGGAGAGATGAGACCGCGTGTCTGACAGTCACTGCAATCTTTTTGGTTGTTTCCCACCTTTCGGGTAATTCCTGTGAAAACAAAGGTACAAATGGGTAATTACCTCACTGCCTCAATCCAATCAATCTCCACAGAACTGAATGATCCCAGCCTCTTCACGTGAACCCAGGACATCTCCTTCCAGAAGAGAAGGAGCTTAGCCCCAGAAGGATTCAAGTGGCTTGAAGGCTCAGAGCCAGGCTGATCCACTGGCGCCACTGGATTCATGTCTTCCGAGTATAAACCAGGGACATCCTCTAGTGTAAGATTTCTCTCAGAACAAACGAAAACCTTTTCAAAATATACACCAATCTCCAAATTGTTTTGCTGTTAAGGGAATAAAATTAAAGCACTCCGGAAAGGACTTCCTTGCTGTGTAACAAGTGGAAAAGAAGCCAGATTTAGCAACTGAGCAAGGAGAGAAAGATCCTTTGAAACTGGTGGGGCAGAGAGGAAAATGCGAATCCATCTCAGCCCGCATTTTCCTCTAGCGTCCAGTGCTCTCTGTGCCCTCTCTCATAATGGACAGTTAGAGCCTTTATGTTAGGTTCATTGTAGCTGACCAGGATTTCTGAAGTAAAAAGAAGCCAAGGGAAGAGAAGGTTAATTCCTACTTGATGTAGGACAAAAGCAGCAATAAATAGTTCAGGTAGCAACTCAAGTCTGCACCCCTTGACTACGGTGCAAATAGGACAACCACAAATTATTTTCTTTGAAGAGCCCTTGTATAGAACCATTGTTGAAAAGCGTTCCTTGTGCCCAGGCTAACTGAGCATTGTCTCTCTGGGTGATCTCCTTGGACATTAAAACTGTTTTGTCATACAAAACCACCCCCAGGGGACTCTACTTGGGTAGCTAAGAGCAAAAACAAAGGTTCTGAAGACTATTTATAACCCTTAATCAGTATCAGATGAATGACTGAGTAGCTGCCAATTATGAGGAGTGTGCTGTGCTAAGCGTCAACTATAACCATGTGGGCGAGGGGCACCACAAAGGCAAAATACATTCTCCCACTTAAACAGTTGGTAAACCATCAGAGTAAATGAGAAGCGACCAAGAACTATTCCATGTGACAGAATGTGTTAACTTCCATCAGGAGGTCTAGGAGTTATGGATTTTGTTAAATGCTTGGAAGGCAACACGCCTGACGGGAATGACCAAAACAGACCAGGAACCAGGAGACCCGGGCTTCATCATCTCCTTCCACCCTTCTCATCAAAGCTCTGCACCCCCATCCATACAGAGCCTCACTTTGCCATTCCCCATGGATTCCATGGAACCTAAGTATCACCTGGAGTCCCTTCTGGAGTAACGGGACCGAAGGTCATATCCCTGGGCTTGGGCCCCTTAGCCTTTACTGACTATACTAGACTTGCTGTTCCCTGTTTCATGTATTTTTTAACATTATATTTATTTCTGAGAGAGACAGTGTGAGCAGGGAAGGGTCAGAGAGAGAGGAAGACACAAAATCTGAAGCAGGCTCCAGGCTCTGAGCTGCCAGCACAGAGCCCAATGCGGGACTCGAACCCAAGAACTATGAGATCACAACCTGAGCCGAAGTCAGACGCTGAACCAACTGAGCCACCCAGGTGCCCCTCATTCCTGCTTCATATTTAGGGATTCCAAATAAGCTTCTGCTTGATAAAAATAGATTTTCATTGAAAACCAAAAGATGAGATGATCTTCAAGGTAGCAGTGAATCTGTGGTTCGAAGTAATAGTTGGGTTGCAAGAGGCAGGGATTATCAGGAGCTCCCAGGAGATCCTGCCGGGTAAGATTCCCAGCACAGCCTGGGGTGAGAATAGGGCTTGTATGGAACCGAGACAGTATTCAGAAACTAAAGGCAGTCAGTGAAGGCTTCTTAACAAGGAAGGGACTTGATAAAATCTATACACTAAAGTTTAGTCTAGCCTCAGACCTTATTGTAGATAGTGAGTGAGGACACAGCCACAAGGAGGGGCTTCTTAGCCCAGATCAAACACAGGCAAGTATTTGGAAAATGTTCTGTTAATGGTTATGAGGAGGAAACAGTATCACAAACTGCTTTAATTAAAATAAACGTGGGGTACTATCTTCCACACGTAATTCGTACCACCTATGAATCTGATTTTTCCTCTGGATGGAGGCACACACTTAGGTAAAAGTGTGGCCCACTTTCGAAATCTGAAAAAGCATAGTATTTTCAATAATGCATTAACCTTAAGTAATGAGCCAGACTCTTGCAACAGAAACTCTAGAAGCCATGCTTAAATGACCTGTGTTATGACTGGTTTCTCTGTATAGATTAAGACCCAAGATCTAGCTCAGAGAATATCCAAAGCTTTCTAAAAACAAATATTTACACTGTTCCCCACAACTACCTCATCTCTCACTCTTATTATGCATCTTTGTATCCACATCTTTTTGTTTTTAGATTTTTTTTAATGTTTATTTTTGAGAGAGAGATAGAGACGGCATAAGCAGGGGAAGGGCAGTGAGAAAGGGAGACACAGAATCTGAAACAGGCTCCAGGCTCTGAGCTGGCTGTCAGCACAGAGCCTGACGTGGGGCTCAAACTCAGGAACTGTGAGATCATGACCTCAGCCGAAGTTGGACATTGAACCGACCAAGCCACCCAGGTGCCCCTGTATCCATATCTTATCGCACTCTGTGTCTAACTGGCTTTCAGTTCTCAGGACGGTTTTACAGTTAGAAAGAACGTGGCAATTCATACACACTAATTCTTTACGGTCTCTATAGTCAAGAGAACACTTGTAAATACACTGCCGGATTTCATCTTCACAAAACAAAATGAAAGATACAAAATGCAACAGCTGCTGTGAGAAGTTTGGCGGTTTCTCAAAAAGTTAAACTTAGTATCACCACAGGACCCAGCAATTCCACATCTAAGTGTATTCCATAAGAAACTGAAAAACAGGTACTCAAAAAAAAAAAAAAAAAAAGGAACCAGGTACTCAAATAATTACTTGTACACCGATGTACACAGCAGCAGGACTCATAATAGCCAAAGGATGAAAACAACCCAAATGTCCATCAACAGATGAAAGACTTAACAAGTTGTGGTAGACATAATTACAATGCAACACCATTCAGACACGAGAAGGAATGCAGCATTCACAGGCTAGCATGTGAATGCATCTCAAAACTATTATGCCAACTCAAAGAAGCCAGGCACAAAATATCTGGTATTGTACAATTCCATCTGTAGGAAATATCTAGAAAAAGTAAACCCACGGAAACAGAAGACTGGCAGCAGCCAAGGGCTGGCGGCAGGGTGGAAGGGAGGAGTCACGGGCAAAGAAGGTTCATGGTCATGGACGTTCTTTTCGGAGTGATGAAAAGGTTTGGAGACGAGAGGTGGTGATTACACAACATTATGTTCATACTAAATGCCATGTACTTTGTAATGATCACTTTTATGTCATGCAAACTGTGAATTTCACCTCAAAAAAAAGTGGGAAACTGGACACAGTACAAATGTTAAAAGTGAGGGATGTGGAGATGGGGCGCCTGGGTGGCTTAGTCGGTTAAGCGTCCAACTTTCGCTTGGGTCATGATCTCGCGATTCGTGGGTTTGAGCCCCGTGTCGGGCTCTGTGCTGACTGCCAGCTCGGAGCCTGGAGCCTGTTTCGGAGTCTGTGACTCCCTCTCTGACCCTCCCCTGCTCATGCTGTCTCTCTCTCTCTCTCCTAGAAATAAATAAAACGTTAAAAAAAAAAAAAAAGTGAGGGATGTGGAGAGAGATCTTCCTGAAGCAGCAGCATGCTCTGAGACAAGGAGATGGGATGGACGCTCTCAGTACTCGAAAACAAATCCATGTCTGGGTTCCATGTTCTAATCACTAAACTAGAATTTAATACAACGTGTTTGTTTGTTTTATGTTAATGTGTCCACTCCTCACATTTGCAGGGTGAATTGTAAGCTCATGCTGGAACTTGGTGGGTGGTGTGTATATATGATCTATAGAGCTCCAATATAGGTTCTTGATTCATGGTTTCAATTCTAACAAAAACGACGTTATTCATCACTTGGCACAGAGCAGCCAAGTCTTTCCAAAACATAGAAACAAGAGGATGACACAGAACTCCTATTTAGAAAACAGTGATTTCTTCAACCAAATTGGGCTTTATTCTTTTTTAAGTTTATTTGGAGAGACAGCTTGAGTAGGGGTGGGGCAGGCTCCAAGCTGAGAGCGAACAGTGAGATCATCACCTGAGCAGAAATCAAGACTACAACGTTTAACCAACTGAGCCACCCAGGTGCCTCCTATGCTTTATTCTTCATTAAAATGTCCAAAATATGCTTCCAAAGACTAGGACACCTCTCAACTGCCAGGCAGCTTCCAATGAAAGACAGCTGGGATATATTTCAGGTCTTGCAGTGATGGTAAAACCGAACTCCAAAGAGCAACTCAGGGGCTCTCTGTTACCTATATACCTTCTAATAAGAAGGCAGTGAGGAGAGCGGTTGAGATGGAGTATCTTGGCATCAAACACACCTAGATTTGTGCTGGCTGGTGAATTTTTCAAACGTTTTTGAAAAATTTATTAACTCTTTAAGTTTCAGATTCCTAACCTGGAAAATACAAACAGTTGTCTACAGTATAGGTTGTTAAAGGACAGCATAGGAAAGGGCATATAAAGAGCTTGGCTAAAGTAGGTGCTCAACTTACATTAATTATGGGTATTTTACCACTACACTTACCTCTAGCTGAATGTAGACTTGCTCAGGCATCTTCTGGCCATAGGTTTCCAAGAGTGTGACAGTTTGTTTTAGAGGCTCAAAGAGTTCATCAGTAGTTCTCTGTCGGCTTCTTACTGCCAGTAGATGCCCCATGATCTCAACCAAACCACTGTGGTCACCCTCACTTAAATCTCTCTGAAGTCCAGCATTGGTCTCCTTTATGAATTCTTGTAGCTCATTCAGACTATTAAATACATAGAGATACACACATATACACATGAAGACAAACTCAAATTAAGCTCATTAAAACCTTCAGAAGTAGAAGACTTCTGACAGAATCTTATTTTCATTATTTAAACGTCACACATTATCTCTGTTAAGAAACCGGCAGTTTTAATATTCTCACAATTTATATCTCAGTAATAGAAAGCAGTCAGATGTTCAAAGTTGTAATTCGAAACACCCAAGCACAGAAGGCTACCTGTCTACAACAAATCTCAGAAGATGCTCCTGAAACATCCAGCTCCATTTCTTGATGATGTTCAACAAGCTCACTTTGAAGGGCTTCATGTCCACCTTGAACCAGCTATCAAACAGTCGGAAGTCATCAAACTTGCTCATCTGAACATACAAAGCTTCATAAATGTCAATCTATAATTAGAAAAAAAAAATGACTGTAACAGTTCAATCAAAAACAAGTAAGTACCCTGAAGACTAAGGGTTTTCCTTGCCTGTTCTCTGAATTGTTGCAGCGTCGGTGGTTGTTCAGGGACTTCTTCGTCTGCGTGAGCATCCTCAGATGGCACGCTCTGGCCATACAGGAGAAAATGCTTCATGAACTCAGCTCGGTCTTCCACCCAGAGGTAAGCGTATGTGTCCAGGGTATTTCTGAAGTCCAAGACTTTATTGAGAACGTCTGCCACTCTGTTCATGATCTCTTGCCTGACTTCTGCCAGGCCTAACATATTATCCATGTCATTCTAAATGAAAGGAAAGGCAAACGCTTATTAAAAGCAACTTCATGGGGCGCCTGGGTGGCTTAGTCGGTTAAGCGTCCGACTTTCGCTTAGGTCATGATCTCGCGGTTCG
>NW_027529173.1:1136913-1150368 GCF_008692635.1 Crocuta crocuta
AAAAAAAAATAAAAATAAAAATAAAAAAATAAAAGCAACTTCACTCTATCAATTATATGCACCAGAACTTTCTCCATGAAATTCTCCAAAGGGAGAGTAGTTGGTACAATCAAAAACTGTGTTGTCTTTTCCCAACGTCTCATTTCCTAGTGTTTCCCATTACCTCATTTTATTTTTGAATCAGTGGGATAGAAGGTAATACCCATTTACAAAGAAAATACCTGATAAGTGGCTATTTCCAGATGCGCTGCCACTCGCTTCATCTGGGCAGACATTCTAAAACTGCTGCACAGCATTCCCTCCACCAAATCATAGAAGCCATCCCCAGCCTCTTTTTCTAGCGAAGGTTTAAACAGAATCTCAGGAGGCGTGAGGAGCATCTGTGCTTGAAAAAATGGCACAGGTTTCAATTGTTTCTCCATATTCATCAGAAAGAAATCTAAGTCGTGCATGATGGCTTGAAAAAAGCCTTCTACCACAATGTCATCAATGAATTCTACATAAATCTTCCAGGTATCCAGACAAGGATTGGCTTTGAAGAGCTTCCTGTTTTCCTACAGACATAAATAGTAACAGATGAGTATCAACAATAGTGAGTACAAAAATGAAAGCTCTCCATTTAAATATTTTGTTAAAAAATATTTTTTGATAAAAAAAATATTTTGTGCATTTTTGTGCACAAGTCAGGAACATTTCAATGCTGCCTGTAGAACCCTAAGCTAAATAGTAAAGATCTAAGCAGGATGTTTTAACATTTATATCATTTACAAGGTACATTCAAAAGTCATTTTTTAAAGGAAAAATAATTATGAAAACTGCTATCTTCGAATACAAACAAGAAATACGTGAGTTCCTAACACATTCTGTATGTACTGGACATAGGCTCCAGTTCTTGCTCAGTCCCTAACTACTAGGACATGGTCTTCCAGGGCCAAATATGTTAATGAGGTTCCCCAAACTGGCCCTTCAGAGAACACTATTCTGGAACAACCCAAGGTCACTAAGTCAGCAAAGTGCTCTGTACTGCAGTCCTTTCTTGGAAATTCACTGTGCTACTAGTCAAAGTTGACTTACGTTGGTTTAACCAAAACACAAAGAATACTTTGTGCAAAGCACTTATAAGCAGCCTATGGAATAGTAACCCAACTTGGAGAAAAGCGGCTTGGTGAAGTCAAAGCTCCCTCTGTGCTCTAACAATATTAAGTTCTTCTACCTCAACATCTCCCAAGAGTGTGAGTAATGAGTAGGTCAGTAGGGCAGGACAGGGTCAGACAGATATGGTTTAAAACTGCTAGAGGCTGGGCATACAGTGTGGCAGGCCTAGAGACACAGACTTGGAAAGCTCAAGTGGGCAGCAAGGTTAATTCCAGAGACACCTTTCTGAGTGGCCAAGGTTACAAAGGCATTACAGTCCAGAGAGCAGATGCCCAACGCAGCAACTAGAGCATAGACAAAGGGAGACACTGGAATGAGAGGTGGCTATAAGGCAGACTACACTTTTTTTTTTTCATCTTTTGGTCCTGTGGATACATGATGTAGGATTCAAAGGTGTGTGTTACATGCAAGAAGCAGAACTACAGAGGTGATAAAACTGGGCCAAGATGAGAAAGCTCTTTGAGGGATTTCTTGCCCTCAAACAAATTTAAGAACCTCCCCTTTGAGGAATGCTGTCTTGCCTGTCCAGGTAGAACCATTTGTATCTGTAGTATACGTGACCCACAGCCCTGGAGTTGTGCAGTAGACATCCTGGGGAGCTGTACACAGCAGTCTTGGCTCCTTTGTGTGTGCTAGAGAGGAGAATTAGAGAGCTCAGAGATAANAAGGCCTAAAACACACCAAGTGTCACGCTGGTGGGAAGTTAGCAACTAAGCTAGGATGAGAAAAAGGACCTCTAGCCTCCCCAGGGTAGGTCTCTTCCAAACACATCACAGTACTGTACTGTGACTGCCTCATTGTTTATACTTTTCTTTTATCCCAAGATACCCACTTTATATACTGCAATTCCATTCACAAGAACGATTTGATTTTCAACAATATAAAGAGAAAGAGTGAAGAAGAGATTTGGGTCACTCAATACGGCTCAGGTCCCTTCCAGCCCCAGTTTTCCAAGGTCCGCCCTAACCCCTTCATCTTAGACTCTGACCACAGACTATCCCCTGGGATCCCACGGCCATACAGGGTACAGCACAAAAGGCAGAAACGATGCACCCTCTGCTGTATTTCCACAGCTTTCCCCCAAATGACACTCTTCAGTGGAAGTCTGAGAGCCAGACCTAAAATCATTTGCTGATACCAGGGGGGGAAAATCACTTAAAAGATACAACTTACAGGAAGAATCATTTCCTCCCTATTTTCAAGTTGGCTTCTCTCAAGTTGGTACCTCTCCTCTGTTATCATACTAAGAACAGTATCTTAGTTTTCGACCGAAGGAAGAAAACATAGACTCCATTTATTAGAAAAATTCCAACCTTACTCTCCAAGAGGAACATCACAAAACCTTGTTTTCTAACCACTTCTAGTCAGGTATTGGCAATATTTTCAATGTATTTGAACCAAGATTCATGAATCTTACTGGCCTAAAACCCTCAGATTAACATTTGGGGAATACATTTTTTTTTTATCATCTAGAAAAGGTACCAGAAGAAACTAATTGCAACCCATCACCTACCCTCCATGAAACAGATTCGAATGCTTAAACAATTGCAGCGATGTCCTACAAGTCACAAAATAATTCACAGCATCCCAGGAAACAACTAGAAAAAGACAATGGCATGACTAAGATACTGCCTAAAAAATGACAAAGAAAAAAAAAGAAAAATCCAGATACATGCCTTCTTTACCTGTCAGAACATCCCTGCCCTGAGATTCTCTCAAGGCTGTCTGGGCCTTAGGTAAAGGCTTCAGAGGGAGAACGGCCCTAGCCACACCTTGGGTAATTTCAGATGTCTAGCCTTCAGACTGTGATATTTTAAGCCCCCCGTCTGTGGTACTGTTACCGCAGCCCCAGAATACTCATACAGGCCCCAATCAGAGAAAGCAGGGACAAAGTCTTTGTCCGAGCAAGCTTTTATCAATAGGGAAACTTAAAACCTAGAAACTTCAGACAACCTTGGAAGCCAACAGGAACTTTCAAATCCATACTCATTTTTTTCTTTTTTGCTACTCTACACTCAACACAGTGTATCAAGTGCGCCACAAATCACGTTTTGGTGAGCAAGTCTGTTACCCTTCACACCCTATCTGCACTCTGCATCCTCATCTGGGGCGGGATGCCAGTCTCTCCTGGTTTTCTTCCACCGGTGTCATGTTCCTCTCTGCACCTTTGGCTGGTTCTTCTTCTTCCATCCTGTCTCCTACGGGTAGTGTGCCCCCACAGACCTGCCCTTGTTTGCTTCTGTTCTCTAGCGCCACAGGCTCCTGGGGATCTCAGGAGCTTATATATCATGGCCGCCGACTTCTTTTTAACATGCTCTTCCGGTTTGAAGCCCTTTCCCGAACTCCAGAACTGGTAAATCTACCACAAGTCCTCCTCATCTGACAGATGCCTCACATCGGGGGTGCCTGGGTGGCTCAGTCTGTTCATTGACTTCAGCTCAGGTCATGATCTCACAGTATGTGAGTTTGAGCCTCACATCAGGCTCTATGCTGACAGCTCAGAGCCTGGAACCTGCTGCAGCTTCTGTGTCTCCCTCTGTCTCTGCCCCTCCCTGGCTCATGTTCTATCTGTCTCTCTCTCAAAAATACACATTTTTTTTTTTCAATGTCTAAGACTGAGATCTTTTCTTCCCGCCTGTTCTCTTGCTCACACAGCCTTTCCCACCTGAATGGATTATAACTTCATCTTTCCAGCGGATGGGCACCAAACTCTTAGAATAATCCTCAACACCTCCTTCTTTGATTTCCCACACCCAGCCTATTTTGGAATCCTGTTTGTTTTTACATAATTTAAAATATATTCAGAATCCAACCACTCCTAATTGTCTCCATAGTCACCTTCCTGATCCAGGCGCCACCATCTGTCGCCTAGATTACTGCCATAGTAACCCACCAGGCCCTCTGTCTTCCCTGTGGTCTAGTTTCAACAGGACAGCCAGACACTCTTCCAAATGGAAGTCAGGTACGTGTTTACTCTCCTCTCTTCCAAGTCCTGCAGTGAGTTCCCCACAAATCCCAGAGCAAAAGCCAGAGTCGGTACAAAGGCCAGTGAGGTCTCACCTGATGTGCCCATCCCCGCCTCACACCTCATGAGTGTCTGATTTCAGCTCATTGTCTCCTCCACCTCACTACTCCCTTGGCTGTGTCACAGTCACCTCCCTGCTTTGTACTTAACATGCGGGGCATTCCTCCCTGAAGCTCGTTTCCTCTGCCTGGAATACTCTTCACCCAGAAGCCTGCAGTGCTGACTCCCTAACTTTGCTCACATCTTACTTTCTCATTTAGGCCTACCTCGCTCATCCTATTTAAAACCCCAGCCCCAGGCCAGCACTCCAGATCTCCTGTGCCTGCTTGAATTCTATCTTCCTTCTGCAGCTCTCAACCAATTCTAACACCTGTGCCTGTGTCTGCTGTTTATTACCTCCCCCCTCACCAGGAAGGGAGCTCCAGAGAAGAAGGCGCTTTATTCTGTTCACTCAAGTATCTCAAGAATCTCAAAGAGTTCTGGGCCTATAGGAGCCACACCATAAGTATTTCTTGAAAAAGTTAATGATAAGGGGATAGTAAACTATATAAGCAGAAATTTCCTATATATATAGAGCTTCTATATATATAGGAAATTTCTAACCGGAAAGCCATAGCTGGTTGCCCATTCTCCCACTAAGAGTTAGCCTAGAGACAAGTGTCTTCACTTCACACAGCAGAAAATGCAGGCCCTGTTTCTGTAAGACACAAAATTAAAAACCTTGGTTTCCAGTCTCCACTCGGGGCAAACCCCAGACTCTGGTACTTTGTGATGGGTGCATGGGTGTATGCTGTGTGTGTGCACACGCACGTAGGCTGGAGGATATCTCTGCTCTGCACAAAGGAGGATATCATGTCTGAGCACTGCGTCTGTCTATGAGATTCCATATAATAAATGCACTCAGAAGAAAATATTGAATTCGCTCTTTGCTTCCTGTTCTTTTTTTCATTATGAAGAATGAAAAACGTACTTCCCCATGTCCCCCTCACTCTGTGAGCACCACAGTCCTGTACTTGGCTGTCCTTTCTCTGGTTACTACAGATTAGCTGCAATGTTCCTGACTACAGCCAATGTCCACATGTAGGTACAAAGTCCCACTCCTTCCAAGACGTTCCATAATGATTTTTCCTCTCCTAGATCATTCCTAGCAGCTTCAATCACCCAAAAATATCAGCCAGTATTAAAAATAAAATCCTCCCAGGACATCTGGATGGCTGGGTCAGTTAAACATCTGACTCTTGATTTCAGCTCAGGTCATGATCTCATTGTCATAAGACTAAACCCGTATCAGGCTCTGAGCTGACAGCACAGAGCCTGCTGGGGATTCTCTCTCTCTCTCTCTCTGCCCCTCCCCTGCTCACATATTCTCTCTCTACCTCTCTCTCTCAAAATAAATAAACTTTTAAAAACCTTAATTAAAAATAAATAAAACAATGGGGCGCCTGAGTGGCTCAGTCAGTTAAGCAGCCAACTTCCACTCAGGTCATGATCTCACAGTCTGGTAGTTCTAATAACGCATCAGGCTCTGTGCTGACAGCTCAGAGCCTGGAACCTGCTCCAGATGCTGTGTCTCCCTCTCTCTCTGCCCCTCCCCTGCTCGCACTCTCTCTCTCTCTCAAAAAGCAACATTTAAAAAAAATTTTTTTCCTTAAAAATAAATAAAATCCTCCTCATCCCTGACATGCCCCAGGCACTGTGCAGTTCTCAGTTTCCACCACCTGGAGCTCCTCAGGTTAGTGGCTTTCTGGTCTCATTTCTCCCATTCATTTCAATCACTTCAGTTTGGCTTCCATTCTATCATGTTAGCTCTGTCACGGTCATCAATGGCTTCCATGTTGGAATATCTGACTGCCAATCTTGGCCCTCATTTTCAGGTCGTAAATCAGGATGGGACAAAGTCAAATGCTTCCTCTTTCTTGAAATCCCTTCTTGACTGGCTTTCTAGGAAAGCGTTCCCTTGATTTTCTTCCTCCTTCACTGTGCTGAACCTTCCTTCTCCCTGGCCTCAGAGATGACTTCAAGGTCAGTCCGTGGGCCTCTCTTCTATCTACAATTAATCCCTACACAAACTCACGTAAGTCTGTGGCTTCCCAGATGACATACGTGCTCCTGACTCTCAATTCTATGTCACTGGCCTGGATTTCTAACCCCCAAGTCCAGACTCAACTGCAGTGCCACCTACTCAAAACATCCCCTTGAAGGTGCATCTCTAACCAACACAGCCCAAACCAAAGCCTCTCTTTTCACGCAAAAACTACTTTCTCACAGTCCTCCCCGTATCACTAAAGGGAAACTATAACTTTCTCTTTGCTCAGACCAAACAATCTGAACTCCTCCTTGACATCACTCTCTCCTGATTCATTACAGCAAATCCTGTTAGCGCTACCTTCAAAATACATCCAGCATGACTGCCTCTATCATTACCCTTCCGACCCAAGCCATTATCACCTGAATTATACTCAACAGGCCAACCTGTGAAATGGTCCCTGGCTGCCATTTCACCTCAGAGTAAAAACCAAACTTCTCATAATGGCCTGTCAGTCCCCTATGATGTGTCCTCAGTCCCTTCCAAACTTATCAGCTACTATTCTTCCCCATGTTAATTCTGCTTCAGGCATGCTGGCTCTCTAACTGATCCTTGGAACGGCCAACCATGTTCCTTCCTCCAACTTCTGCACTTTTCGCTACCTACAACATCCTTCTCCTGGTATCTATGTGGCTCACTCTCTTTCCCTGCTGGTTCTCTTCAGAACTGCTACCTTCATAAGGAGGTGTTTCAAACTACCTCATATAAAATACTCCCCCCACCCATCCAGATCAGCAAGGAAGAAGTCCAACTTTCACTATTTGCAGATGACATGATACTCTATATAGAAAACCCAAAAGCCTCCACCAAAAACTTCTAGAACCAGTACATGAATCTAGAGCAAAGTTGCAGGATACAAAATCAATGTGCAGAAATCTGTCACACTTCTATACACCACTAGCAAAGGAGCAGAAAAAGAAATCAAAGAATCTATCCCATTTGCAATTGCACCTCGAACAATAAGATACCTAGGAATAAGCCTAACTAAAGATGTAAAAGATCGATATTCTGAAAACTATAGACCACTTATGAAAAACTTGAAGAAGACACAAAGAAATGAAAAACGTTTCCATACTCATGGATTGGAAGAATACTGTTAAAATGTCTATACTATGCAGAGCAATCTACACATATAATGCAGTCCCTATCAGTATATCACCAGCATTCTTCACAGAGCTAGAACAAATAACCCTAAAATTTGTAGGGAACCACAAAAGACTAAATAGCCAAGACAATCCCAAAATAGGAAAACAAAACTGGAAATATCATAATCCTGGAGTTCAAGCTACATTACAAAGCTGTAGTCATCAAGACGGTATGGTACTGACACAAAAACAGACACACAGATCAACGGAACAGAATACAGACTCCTGAAATGGACTCACAACTATATGGTCAACTAATTTCAACAAAGCATCAAAGAGTATTCAGTGGGAAAAAGACCGTCTTCAACAAATGGTGTTGGGAAAATTGGATGGCTACATGCAGAAGAATGAAACTGGACCACTTTGTTACACAGAAAAGAGTTCAAAATGGATGAAAGACCTAAATGTGAGACAAGGAACCATCAAAATCTTAGAGGAGAACACAAGCAGCTACCTCTGTGACCCCAGCCACAGCAACTTCTTACTAGACTTCTTACTCACTGAAGGTAAGGGAAACAAAAGCAAAAGGGAACTACTGGAACTTCATTAAGATAAAAAAAATTCTGCACAGTGAAATCAACAGTCAACAAAACTAAAAGGCAGCCTACAAAATGGGAGAAGGTATTTGCAAATGATTTATCTGTTAAAAGGTTAGTAACTAAAATACATAAAGAACTTATCAAACTGAGCATCCAAAAAGAAACAACACAGTTCTGAAATGGCCAGAAGGCATGAATAGACACTTTTCCAAAGAAGACATCCAGATGGCCAAGAGACACATGAAAATATGCTGAACATCATCAGGGAAATACAAATCAAAATCATGATGAGATACCACCTCACATCTGTCAGAATTACTAAAATTAACAACACAACAAACCACAGGTGTTGGTGAGGATGTGGGAAAGGGAAACCCTCTTGCACTGCTGGTGGGAATGCAAACTGGTTCAGCCACTCTGGAAAATAGTGTGGAAGTTCCTCAGAAAACTAAAAATAGAGCTACCCAAGATCCAACAATTGTACTATTAGGTATTTACCCAAAGGATACAAAATACAGATTCAAAGGGGTACATGCACTCCAATGTTTATAGCAGCATTATCAACAATAGCCAAACTATGGAGAGAGCCCCAATTTCCATCAAACGATGAAAGGATAAAAGAGATGTGAGACACACACACACACACACACACACACACACACACACACACACTGGAATATTCCTTGGCAATCAAAAAGAATGAAATCTTGCCATTTGCAATGACATGGATGGCACTAAAATGTATCATGCTAAGTGAAATAAATCAACCAGAGAAAGATAAATACCATTACGATTTCACTCATATGTGGAATTTAACAAAACAGATGAACCCATGGAAAGTGGGGGGAATAAAGAGAGAAGAGAGGGAAACAAACCACAAGAGACTCTTAATGACAGACAAGAGACTGAGGGTTGTTAGAAGGAGGTGGGTGGAAACTGGACTAGATGGGTGATGGGTATTAAGGAGGGCATGTGTTGTGATGATCACTGGATGCTAAGATAAGTCATGAATCGCTGAATTCTACTGTCATCGATATTGTACTATATGTTAGCTAACTAGAATTTAAATTAAAAAAACATACCTCCCCTCCCAATGATTCCCTATTCTACCTGCTCTATTTTTTTAACCATTTCTCCTGTGACCAACTGACCTTTTCTGTATTTGTTATTTTCTCTCTTTTCCAACTAGAATGTAAGGTCCAAGAGATAAGGGACTTTTTGTTTGGCTGCTTTCATTTTTCTGCCTTGTTCTATTTTATTTTGTCTTCTCTTAAACAGATAACCCTAGAATAGTTTTAAAAATTCAAATATTTGTTAAAAAAAAAAAAAAAAGAGTGACTACTGTCACCACCCTTAGAAGGTTCAGAGGGCGGCAGGAGATGATGCAGACAAGATGGCTGACACAGGCATTCCAGCAACAAGGCTAGCTATGAAGAGCTTGCCAAAGAGCCTGTGACTATGACAAACACAAGGATTCCATCTCTATCCTTCGTGTTTCATCAAAGTATCTCACATTCCAAAAGGCAAGCAAGGCAAATTCCTCCATTTCAAATGCTTAACAAAACCATACATAAAGCTCTCTCAACTCTAAAAAAAACAACCTTATAAGATTGTATAGGTCTGCTTCTTTCTCAACTAATTGAAAAGCTCTTCAATCTATTTCAAAACCTTACAAGCAATTACCTCCACCAAGTTATGGATCTTGCAGCCATCTTCCTGAATTAGCTTGTACTTTTTAGAAAACAAATCACTCTTATCCTCCAAAGTAAAGGCAGCCTCCTTCCTGTGCTCCCTCCGGGGAAGAAGCGTACACTCCGCCCACGCCTTCATGGTTTGCTGGATCACTCTGACATTGCTCTGTGCACGCTCAACTCTGTTTGCCAATTCTGACGTGGCTGTCTTCACCCTCTCGATGTATCCCCAGCAGTCATGCTGCCATGTCAGTGACGTCGCGGCTGCCTGTAGTTGCTCTTCCACGGCCCTCAGCTCATCTTCAACCAGAGGGTATTCCACTTCCAGAAGAGTCTGCTTCAGCTTATTGTATCCTTGCACAAGAAGCTCAAGATTTCCAATGTACTGAGCAAAGAAAATCCCCAAACAAAAAGTGCCAAATATGTTAAAGCTATGTATCTTAAAGGCATAAAAATACTATAGGTCTATATGTTAAGGATTACAAATCAAGATACTTTTTCTTGTATTCAGGGGTGCCTAAGCGGCTCAGTCGGTTGAGCATCTGACTTTTGACTTTGGCTCAGGTCATGATCCCAGGGTCATGGGATCAAGCTCTGCAATGGGCTCCATGCTGAAAGTGGAGTCTATTCAAGATTCCTTCTCTTTCCCCCTCCACCCCTCTCCCCAGCTCATGAACACTCTCCCTAAAGAAAAAACAAACAAACACCAAGTAAACAAAAAAACTAAACACCAAGTAAAAAAAAAATTCCATTCAAAAAATGCCCTAAAAACACTGACCTTTAAAATAGTGTTTCTTTTTTCAAAGATGGCTAACGCTGAATCTGGTAAGTTGGATTTCTTCAACATCAAAAGGTATTTCACTTCTCTCAATACAGCCACTAGCTATTAAAAGAAAATCAAGGATTATGATGCATTTTTTAAAAATATTTTTATTTATTTCTAGGAGAGAGAGAGAGAGACAGCGCGAGCAGGGGAGGGTCAGAGAGAGAGGGAGACACAGACTCGGAAACAGGCTCCAGGCTCTGAGCTGGCAGTCAGCACAGAGCCCGAC
This sequence comes from Crocuta crocuta, assembly GCF_008692635.1. Lineage (NCBI taxonomy): Eukaryota > Metazoa > Chordata > Mammalia > Carnivora > Hyaenidae > Crocuta > Crocuta crocuta. The sequence goes on from NW_027529173.1 coordinate 1,147,607, forward strand.
GCGGGGCTCGAACTCACGAACCGCGAGATCATGACCTAAGCGAAAGTCGGACGCTTAACCGACTAAGCCACCCAGGTGCCCCTATGATGCATTTTAAGAATAGCATTCTCTTCTAACACACGTGAAAGTCCAAACACTTGAAATTGCATCCAATGATTACAATATTCTCCAATTGTCAAGGTAAAGAAGCTGCTGTTTCATATGCTTTTTAGGTAACAATCAGACATTCCCTGTGAAGTGGGAGTATAAATAATAAAGGTACATATCACTGGTTATGGCCCATAGTCAGAAGAAGAATTTAAGGGAAAGACAGCAACATGCACACATGGACATGTGAAATGGAAGGCCATGAATGGGCCTCAGTCTTTTCCAGTACCTTGTTACAATGTTTGCTTTGAAAACATAAATTTGTTCCAATGTGATACACTAGCAAGGTGAGCATACCACCAACTGTGTCTGTATTTATCTGCAATTTCATTAGCAAGTATACTAAAAACTGCACCCAACTCAACTGGAAGGCTTAGAAATAGGCACGAGGCACCTGGGTGGCCATTTAAAATGTATAAAATAACGCTGTTATTCCTACTTTCCTTTTTAATTTCTATTTCAATTCCAGTTAGTTAACATACAGTATAGTATTAGTTTCAGGGGTACAATATAGTGATTCAACAGTTCCATACAACACTCAGTGCTCACCTATCCCCCCCCTCCCCCACCTTCCCTAACCATCCGTTTGTTCTCTCTAGTTAAGAGTCTGTTTCTTGGTTTGCCTTTTTTTTTTCTTTTTTAAATTTGCATCCAAGTTCGTTAATGTATAGTGTAATAATGATTTCTGAAACAGAATCTACTGATTTGTCACTCATATACATGACACCCGATGCTCATCCCAACAAGTGTCCTCCTTAATGTCCCTTGCCCATTTAGTCCCTCCCCACAGCCAACACCCCTCCAGCAACCCTTAGTTTCTTCTATTTAAGAATCTCTTAGCAAACCATGAGAGACTCTTGAATGCTGACAAAAACTGAGGACTGATGGATGTGGGGGGAGGGGGGATGGGCATGGAGGAGGGCACTTGTGGGGATGAGCACTGAGTGTTATGTGGAAACTAATTTGANAAAAAAAAAAAAAAAGAATCTCTTATGGTTTGTCTCTCTATTTTTACATTATTTTTGCTTCCCTTCCCTTATGTTCATCTGTTTTATATTTTAAATTCCATGTATGAGTATAGTACTATGATATGTCTTTCTGACTTATTGACTTCACTTAGCATAATATAATCTAGTTCCATCCAGATTGTGGCACATGGCAAGATTTCATTCTTTTTGATTGCCGATAAATATTCCAGTGTGTGTGTGTATACACGTGTACATATAGGTATGTATGTATATGGGTATACACACATGTATATATATGCATATGAGTGTACGTACATACACACACACACAATGGAGTATTTCTCAGCAATCAAAAAGAATGAAATCTTGCCATGTGCCACAACACGGATGGAATGCTATCAATTCATCAGTCAATGGACATTTGGGCTCTTTCCAGGCTTTGGCTATTGTCAATAGCGCTGCTATAAATACCGGGCGGCATATGCCCCTTTGAAACATCACACCAGTATCCCTTGGAATATATACCTGGTAGTGGAATTGCTGGGTCACAGAGTAGTTCTATTGTTTATTATTTGAGGAACCTCCATACTGTTTTCCAGAGCAACTGCACCAGTTTGCATTCCCACCCGCAGTACAAAAGGGTTCCTCTTTCTCCTCATCCTCAACATCTGTTGTTGCCTGAGTGGTTAATCTTAACCATTCTGACAGGTGGTACCGCATCATGGTTTTGATTTGTATTAACCTGACAATGAGTGATGTTGACCATCTCATCATGTGTCTGTTAACCAGCTAGATACTTTATCCGGAAGTGTCTTTTACCAATTTCTTCACTGGATTATTTCTGTGTGTTGAGTTTGGTCAGTTCTTTATACATTTTGGATACTAACCCTTTTTCTGACAGGTTATTTGCAGATATCGTCTCCCATTCCATCAGCTGACTTTCAGTTTTGCTGTTTCCTTCACTGTGCAGAAGCTTTTTATCTTGATGAGGTCCCAAAACTTCATTTTTGCTTTTGTTTCCCTTGCCCCCAGAGATATGTCTAGTAAGAAGTTGCTGCGGCTGAGGTCACAGAGGTTGTTGTCTGTTTTCTCTTCTAGGATTTTGATGGCTTCCTGCCTAATATATAGGTCTTTCATTCGAGTTCATTTTTGTGTATGGTGTAAAAAAGTGGTCCAGGTTCATTCTTCTGCATGTTGCTGTCCAGTTCTCCCAAAACCATTTGCTGAAGAGATTGTCTTTATTCCGTTGGATATTCCTTCCTGCTTTGTCAAAGATGAGTTGGCCATACGTTTGTGGGTCCATTTCTGGGTCCTCTATTCTGTTCCACTGATCTATGTGTCTGTTGTGCCAGTACCATACTGTTTTGATGATTATGGCTTTGTAATACAGCTTGAAGTTTGGAATTGTGATGCCTCCAGCTTTGGTTTTCTTTCTCAGGATTGCTTTGGCTATTCACAGTCTTTCTGGATCCATGTAAATGTCCACTCTAGATCTGTGAAGAATGCTGGCATTATTTTGATAGGGAATGCATGGAATATGTCAATTGCTTTGGGTAGTATTGACATTTTAACAATGTTTGTTCTCCCCATCCATGTGCATGGAATGTTTTTCTTTCTTTTTTGAGGTGGGGCGGGGGGGGGGGGTTT
>NW_027529173.1:1150412-1189397 GCF_008692635.1 Crocuta crocuta
TTGGTTCATCTTCAATTTCTTTCATAAGCTTTCTATAGTTTTCAGTGTACAGATCTTTCACCTCTTTGATTGGGTTTATTCCTAGGTATTTTACGGATTTCAGTGCAACTGTAAATGCAATCGATTCCCTCATTTCTCTTTCTGCTATTTCATTATTGGTGTATAGAAATGCAACCAATTTCTGCGCATTAATTTTATATCCTGTGACTTTGCTGAATTCATGGATCAGTTCTAGTTTTTTGGTAGTCTTGTGAGATTTCCACATAGAGTATCACATCATCTGCGAAGAGTGAAAGTTTGACTTTCTTCTGGCTTATTTGGATGCCTTTTCTTTCTTTGTGTTGTCTGACTGCTGAGGCTAGAACTTCGAACACTATGTTGAATAACTGGTGAGAGTGGACATCTTGTGTTCCTGACCTTAGGGGGAAAGCTCTCCGTCTCTCCCCACTGAGGATGGTATTAGCTGTGGGTTTTTCATATATGGCTTTTATGATCTTGAGGTAATGCATTCCTATTTTTTTAATGTACTGCTTACAGGTTTGTTTTTTTTTTAGTTTATTTATTTTGAGAGAGCAAGTGAGGGAGGGGCAGAGAGAAAGGGGGAGAAAGAATGTCAAGAAGGCTCCATTCTATGCACAGAGCCGTACAGGGGGCTGGATCATGACCAAGAGGTCACAGCCTGAGCTGGTATCATCAGTAAGACAACCAACCAAGCCACCCACTCATCCTTTGCTTACAACTCTTCAAGTATGACAACCCTAACCTCATTTCCCCATAAGCCCAGGACTTTTTACTGTGCAATTTTTTCTGAGTGCAGTGATTTTAGAATGCGTATGTCATGTTGTAGCAGAAACGACTGTACCTCTAAACCACAGGTTCTGAGGAAAAGACTTCACAACACATTTTTAAGGTAAATCAGTTGACTCCCTTAAGTTGTCACACCAGCGGTTAACTATTAACATATAGTCTGTGTTTTTATAATCACTTTAGGTACAATCACAGGAATTATCCCTGGAACATCTCAGGAATTGAGTTTCTGTAAACTGGTTTTATGAAATCAGGGATGAAAGAAATCCTCAGTTCTTGAGGTCATGTATTTATATGCATGTGCTAAGGTTTGTAAACATAATTAAGTGATGCTATTCTTTGTACTATTTTAGGGCAACAGATCAGAATTTGGGTGCAGATTATGACAATCAAATCCAGAGAGGCTCATTTCCTACCTAGGCATACAATCGAACTGACGTGAAAGGGCAATCACTAAAAAACAGTGTATAATCTTCACTATCTAAAAAATTAGCCAAATTTTACACATTTTTTTTTATAATAGCAACTTACAAACAGGTATTTTTATATGTTTGCCCTTTCCTGTAAAACATATTCTTTTAGGTAAATAGACAAGTTTAGGAGTGCCTGGGCAGCTCAGTTGGATAAGTGACCAACTCCTGATTTTGGCTCAAGTCATGATCATATGGTACGTGGGATCAAGCCCTGCATGGGACTCATGCTGACAGTACAGAGCCTGCTTAGGATACTCTCTCCTTCTCCCCTTGCTCCTCTCCCACTCATTCTCTGTCTCTCTCTCTCTCTCAAAATAAATAAATATTAAGTTTTCTTATGGTCTCCTACCAAGCTTTCAAAGTGGGAAATAGGTTAATATACATACATGCCTACATATATATCATTTATCAAATATATAAATGATACATAATGTTCAGAGTACATTATATATAAACATATACAAATATATATAATTACTATTAAACTTCCCACATTTTCATTACATTATCATCATTTATATAACAGGTAATGAACTTTTGAGGAAATAAACTTACTCAGAGAATTTATGAATTTTTTTCCTTATTATGTGGAGTATCATAAGATAAAAAAAGATCTCTTCAATACAGGTAATTTTCATCCTGGATACTATTTAGCCATTCATATTATTTGGGGCATTTATATGTTGTCTTGTGTTTTTCTGAAAACTATTTTATAAAAATTACTAATTTAACATATTAGAGTTTATTGTCCCTTTGAAAGATATTATGACAAATCATTTACCATTATCCACCCAAAGCATTAAAAAATGTCTCTCATTCCATACATTTTGAGGACTCTCCAAATCTTAACTTATGTGATAAAATTTTAATGAACTAAAAACAAAGAGAATTCAAGCCAGAAAACTCTGATAAAAGACTAATGATCACATTCAACTGAGCTAACATTTATTAGGTCTTATGACACGTCACACACCATGCTGGAAACAGAACACAAAGATAAAATGTAACAGACCCTACTCTCAACTCATTATTCAGTGAAGGTGGAAGTGGTCATTACAAGACAAAATAAACAATAATTAATACAGCATTTGGGTAACAAATCTCTAAAACAATCTATTAATTGTTTTCAGGGGGCACCTGTGTGACTCAGTTAGTTCAGCATCCAACTCGATTCAAGTCACAGTCTCGTGGTTCATGGGTTTGAGCATGGCATTGGGCTGGCTGCCGTCAGCGTGGAGCCTAGTTCAGATCCTCTGTCCCTCTTTCTCTCTGCCCTTCACCCACTGGTGCTCTCTCTCTTCTCTCAAAAATAAATATATTTTTAAAAATATATTTCCAGTTACATTCCTTGTAGCACTGACATTCTCCCAAAATTAAATGTAAATGACTAGAAGTATCAGAGATTAACTTGTAATAAAAACAGCATCTATAAAACAACTTACAAACATCAAACCCCTACCTTTCGGTCAAAGTTGACACTGAGAAGACCATTTATGGCACTGAATTTAACCAAGGGTTGATTCAAATTGAATTCACAGATTTCATCAACGTTACTTTTCCATTCATCATAGATAGAATTTTCAAATTGGTCTAGCAAAGTTGTCATTTCAGTATACTTCTGATAAACTATGGCATCATCAGGACTTTCCAAGAATCTGTAGGAATATGATTTTTCTTCTTTTCTATATATTAGATATCAGCTTGATTACTTTACAGTAAAATATACAATAGAAAGTATGATAAAATGCACTATAAAAAACATGAATAGAAATAAATGCCAAATAATGGTTATGAATTGTTGTTGCCTTAAAAGACAGTTATGAAATTAACAGAACTCCAAAGATGTAACTCCATGTCAATGTCAGAAAGTTACCAATTCCAACAAAGAAAAGAGGAAAGTACAGAAAGTCTACAAAATAAAAGGAGTGCTAGTTACTCAAGAAAAGTAACAAAAAGCTACCCACATATTGTAGTGAAAAGGAAAAGTGAAAAATTATGTATGGACCTAAAGAGATGAAGTTTTAAGAGTCCCACTGCATGTATTTTAAAAGCATGGGGATGAATCCTTCTCAATGAACTGAGCCAATGAAGAGTTAAATAGGGCAATGACTCTTTAAGTGCTAAAATAAACAGCTCTCTGACTTCCATAAAATTTGCCTGTTTCATTAGGATGGTTTTACCATGAAATAAGCCTAATAACTTACAAATACCGGAGAGATGCAAAACTGGACCAAAATGTTTGAAGTCGTTCAAGGACCTCCTTAGCCCATTTGATGTTGCCTGCGGTAAAAGGCATATTCCTGTGGAGAACTACATTTCCATATTCAATCTGCAAATTGATATTTTGGTGAAGAGGAAGAAAGGAAATATTTAATCAGAATGCATTCCAACCTTATAAGCAATTGTCCATTTTGGTAGTTTTACAATACAAATACATAAAATGTATGTGTTATGAACTTGATTAGTAGAGTTATAGTCCTAAGCCAAGTTCATCTGCATAAGGAAACAAATTAAATGAAGGCATAAAAGGTTTAGTGCCCATATCTAATCTTTAGGTATCATTAAATCAAGTCCCAAATGATGGCCATCACCTGCAAACACGATGCTGTGGATGCGCTCAACGTCACCCCCTACTTACCTGCTTCATGTGTTCACTATACAACTGCTTACACACATCCAACTCCACGTCAAACATATGCACTAGTGTGTTATAATGTGGGCTGAAGATTTCCATGACAACCGGTTTCTCTAGAAAATTCCCAAATACGGTCAAAAGCTGTAGAAAAATCAAAGTTAAAAGGTTACGAACTGTGAGGGTTTTAACACAAGTACTCCATTATTTCCCTCCATTAAACCTCCTATAGGACTAGAGATAAAACAGAAATCTAGAACCCTCCAAGAATCCTAAAGGACCTCCAAAATGAAAACATTTTTCCAAAAAAGCAAACGCTAACTGTGAAGTAATTTCCCTGCCTCAGCAGAAAATGAGAGGAGTCTGAAAATAACTACTGTCTAACAGCAATCCCTGCTCACAGATGACACTATTTTCACCTGCTGGGCACCAGGAAATGTTTCAAAAGACTTTGCAGATATAAGAACAGAAGCAAAACGTATGTTCTCTTTATTTGTTCTCTCCTCCTACACATATGCTCTAATGATATAAGAATATCCATATCGAGGACCTCCAGCTTACACCTTTAAACAATTACGCCAGGGGCACCTGGGTGGCTCCGTTGGTTATGCATCCAACTCTTGATTTCAGCTCAGACCATGCTCTCAAGATTTGGTGAGTTCGAGTCCCTCAGCAGGCTCTGGGCTGACAGTGTTGAACCTGCTTGGGATTCTCTGTCTCCCCCGCAACCCCCACACAAGCTGTCTCTGTTTCTGTCAAAATAAATAAATAAACATAAAAATAATAGTAGTAGTAATTATGCTGAATGGTGTGACTGCCCTGTACATGCCAGCCATGCTGCCTGACACACCACCCAGCTGCCCCCCACACTGCGGCCTGCGGCAGCAGCAGTGACTGCTCCGAGGGCAACGACCCCACAGGCAGACAGTTCCTCTGACATGAGTGTCCTACCTCAAGCGAATGCCTTGCACTCACCACATTCTCTCCTCCTCCAGAAAAGAACTGGGGCACGGCAGACTGAACTTACCGTGGCAAAACGAGGTGTGAACAACAACTATTAGCAAGTGGAGGAAACCAATGAAGAGGGAGACAGAAGAAAAAGACGTGGACTGGAACAGAATCACATCACCAGCAAGCAGGACAGTAAAGGTGCTTCAACTCTCCTCACTCAGCCCATGCTCCCCACCCAGATCCAAACGAACTTTCACCACCAGTTTCCACAATGCTCAGCTACCTGGGGAGCCTCACCTTGGATCCCCATTAGCCTCCTGCCTGCCTGTCTGTCCCATGTGGATCCTTCTGGGTGCCAACATCAGACAGCTCTCCTTGCAAGCAAAATGATACAATTAAAATGCACACTTTCATATAAGCAGTGTTTAAATAATGCTTGCAAGGTGCCAGGTACTGCATTTTAAGGGCCTTAAAATGTTGTTACCATATGTTTCACATGAGAAAACTGAGTTGTGGAGAGGGAGTCATTTCCCCAAATTCACTCAACTAGTGGCAGGGCTGCCATTTGGCAGTGGGTGCCAGGGCCTGGGCTTCCCTGTACAGGCCCTCAACAACCAAGGGGCAACTTAAAATTACTTTGTTACTTGCTTACTCTGTGTGGGCATTCATCAAATGTTAGTTAGGAGACCTGTTAATACAGATATTTCTTTAAAAGAAGATATCTCCTCAAAGTCAGTAATTATCATCAAGATGGCACAAAACTATAAATCAATGTCTATGCCTTCCAAGTAACACGGCCAAAAAGAAAATTGTTACCTCTCTTAGAGAAATAATAGGTGTTCCTCAAAATTTGTTTTCTTTAAACAACTGATGGTGAGGATGGCGGGGGGGNATACTGTATGATCCAGTAATTGCACTACTGGGTATTTACCCAAATACTGAAACACTAATTTGAAAAGATAGATGCACTGCTATGTTTACTGTAGCATTATTTACAAAAGCAAAATATGGAACCAACCCAAGTGTCCATCAACAAATGAATGGATAGAGATGTGGTAAATATACAATAGAATATTACTTAGCCATAAAAAAGAATGAAATCTTGCCATTTGCAACAGCATAGATGGATCTAGAGGGTATAATGTTAAGTAAAATAAATCACCCAGAGAAAGTCAAATAGCCTATGATTTCATATATATGGAATTTAAGAAAAAAAAGACAAAAAATAGACTGAAAAAAGAGAACTGGTAGTTAGCAAAGAGGATGCTGGGTATAGTATGGATGAAATAGTTAAAGGGGATTAAGAGTACACATACGAGGAACACTGAGTAATGTAGAGAATTTGGATTGTTTATTGGGGCTTTTTTTGTTTCTTGGTTTTTGTTTTTTTTTTGAGAGAGAGAGGGAGGGAGGGTGTGAGTGAGCATGAGTCGGAGAGGGGCAGATAGAGAGGGGGAATCTCAAGCAGGCTCCAGCCCAAGGCAGACACCGACTCAGGGCTTGATCTCACAACCAGGAGATCATGACCTGAACTGAAATCAAGAGTTGGATGCTTAAGCAACTGAGTTAAGTAACGTAATGTACAGAATTGCTGTGCACCTGAAACTAATGTAACACTGTATGTTAATTACACTGGAATTAACTTTAAATAAGGGCGGGGGGAGGACCCTGTTCTTTAAAAACAGCTTCACTGTTAACATTTTCTAAGTATTTACATAAACTACATTCACTGGGAGGAAAAACAGCAAAAAAATTGTACAAAGTAAAATGTAGATTTAACCCTATCTTAGAGGTCAGACACATTGGGCTTTTTTCTCCTGGTAATATCAGTTCTAACTACTATAGAAACTGCTCAACGTTTTTAAACCCGCTCGGCTAGCTGCTACCTAGCAAAATGCAAATAAACTTTCTCCTTACAGCCACTATTTTGTTGACTTTGGATTTCGTGTTAACATTCAGAAGCAAACACTGACTCATATTCAACAAAGAAGTGTAACCCTCCAACAGCAGGGAATGCATTTACTTCCCAGCATGCTCTTTCAAACACTTACCATACTGACCACAACTGAAATACCAGAAGCTTCCCAACTGCTCTCATCCTGCCTACCTGATATGTTTAGTGAGACTTGACTCCAAGTATAAAAGAGAAAAGATTCAGGGGCTATGGGGAGGTTGTAGAACCAGAAAATAGTAGGAGGAAAAGTCTTAACCATTTAGGTGGTGCACACGATCAATATCTAAAAACTACCCTCTGGGATGAGAACTATGGTCACTTGCAGCTCTTGCTTCCTTGTCATAATGGCACTGAGAGCTATTTTATAAGGAACATAATAAACACTTTCCTTCGTATCAACCTCAAAAGATGAAAAGTGGACTCCCACGGCATGTTTCTTCTCCTAAATACCTCACGTGAGGTCTGTAAGATCTACCTCAATTTTCTACTTCTCACTTTCACTACATAACAGGGCTTTTCATAAGGCTGTCGCCACCATTCAAGGACCAGATATTTTTTTCCTAGGTTTGCCTCTTTCCACAGTGTTTTTAATCTGTTGGCACTTGAACCATTACACCCTTCACAATTTTATTGTTTTCAGTTTTACTGTCTGAGGACTCCTCTAGATACTTTAACTCATACGCTTCAGTCTACCTTCATGCAGACACACTAAATTTCAGAGAAACAGTCATTAGTGTTTGGCTCTGTTTTGTTTTTTATTGAGTGTCAACACTGTAGGCTTTGAACTACAGCTTCACATTAGAGGAGAACAGTGTTTGGATCTAGTGCCCTTCCTGGTCATGTCTTTGCCAAGAGCAGACATGAATCACGGTCTTTGGAGAACCATCTGCAAATATTTACTCCCTGGGACCCAACAGCAAATGGTCAGGGTTCATCATCCTGTACCTGGGCTAGAAATCATTTTTCCTTCAATATGAGAGAATTTTTCTGTAATTTTTCTCCTTTGCCACTTCTCTCCCTGCAGCCTACCCTCAGCAGTGTATCATTCTGTTACACTGACGACCAGACAGTGCACCCAACCTCAAGCAGTTATTAAGTGTTTGCTTTACAAGACACTAAAGGAAGGGATCTAAATATAACAAAAAATGTAAAATGATGTCCCACCCCTGCAGAGCTACCAGGCGGGAGCTCATGTTAGATGCTTCCATAGACAAGATACAAATATGTAGAAAGTTGAAGAAAAAATACGTGACAAAAAGACAAAGTTGTTTAGAAAAAAAATAAGTGGCACACACTAGAATAGAATCCATACCAACTGGTGTGCTAAGGGAAGAAGAGAGACTTGAATTAGAAAAGGTAGGTGGGGCACCTGGGTGACTCAGGTCATGATCTCACGGTTAGAGAGTCCAAGCACTGTATCGGGCTCACTGCTGTCAGGCCAGAGCCCACTTCAGATCCTCTGTCTGTCTGTCTGTCTCTCTCTCTCTCTCTCTCTCTGCCCTTTCCCAAGTTGCACTCTTTCTTTCTCTCTCAAAAATAAACATAATTTTAAAAATGTTTATGTATTTACTTTTGAGAGAGAAAGAGAATGCACGCACAAGTGGGCTGGGGAGAGGGAGGGAAAGAGGAAGAGGGGGGAAGGGGGGAGGAGGGAGAGGGAGAGAGACAGAGAGAGAGAGAGAGAGAGAGAGAGAGGGAGAGAGATACAGAATCCAAACCAGGCTCCAGACTTCAAGATGTCAGTACAGAGCCTGACACAGGGCTGGAATTCACAAACTGTGAGATCATGACCTGAGATGAAGTCAGACACTTAACTGACTGAGTCATCCAGGTGCCCCATTTTAGTTTTTAAGTTTATTTATTTGTGAGTGAGTGAGTGAGTGAGTGAGAGAGAGAGAGAGAGAGAGAGAGAAAATGAGCAGGGAAGGGGCAGACAGGGAGAGAGAAAATCCCAAATAGGTTTTGCTCTCAGCACAGGGCCAGACACAGGCGTGAACTCACAAACCATGAGATCCTGACCTGAGCCAATGTCGGATGCTTAACCGACTGAGCCACCCAGGCACCCCAATATTTTTTAAAAAAGGTTTTAATAACAATAACAACAGGTAGGAGCCTCTGTAAAAAAAAATCATCTACATTCTTTCCTCTAGTTATAAAAGCATGAAAAACAAAGTAGCTCCAGTAACAGAGAGTAGAGTATGATACACTACTACACTCCCATTACAAACATAGTATTGAATTCTGCTATAAAAGAAAATATTTATGGTTGATTGCTAAGTGAAAAAGGTTACCAAGGAGGGCCAGCATATGATGTCACTTTTGTCAAAGAGATACATATATGCATATCTAGCCAAATAACAAGTAGTGGCAGTATTAAATAGTTATTTCTGAGAGATGGGAATCACAGGCAGCTTAATTCTACAGTAATAGGCTACATATTTTGACCAACAGCATCTCCATTTCATCTCCCAGCTCTTACAAAACAACCAACCATTTGATCCTTGTCAATTCTTCATGGCAAAATGCTTTCCCAGGGCAAGACAATTCCACCTTCACCACCAACTGACGGGTCATGTGAATTTGAAGGTCAAAGTCAGACAGCATCGTCTATGAAGTCTGTGTCCATTCTCTTGTTTTGCACCGCCATTTTCGGTGAACTGTGCCCAGGATTCCCTGGGTGTGTTCCTCTTGTGGGATGTCATCTGACTTTACATGTCACTTACAATTCTTTTGACAAGTGTCATATACCATCCCTCTTCCCCATCTCATAAGCTGTCTTTTCGGGAGGTCTGCCCAAGATGCATTTCTTTTACACAACTTACAATCCATACACTCCATACCGCATTTCTTCAGTTCTCTGTCCAACATTTTTTTTTGTGCTTAACATCTGATAGTGGACTATGTTATAAAATGGATGGAACCATAATTTTTTGGCACCACTTTCCTTTATTTATACACAAAACAATGGTGTATCTGATAACCTGTGATGTCTTGTACCTGATGAAATACAGTACACGAATTGCTATTTGTTTCAGTCAGAGTAATGAAGTGGCCAGGTAAACCCAACATATGTAGACAACGGGAAAGAAAAAAATCTTAGATTAAGAGTTATTTCCCACTTTTCTAATGGTAAAGAGAGCTCAAATACTGAATCTGAGAAAAGATCGATCCCTCAAACTCCTAACACTGACCTTGTCCAGAGTGCACATCATTCTTTCAAGCATTATGTAAAATTTAATTCAGGGAGGTGAATGCAAACAGCATGTGACTGGTTAATAGTTTACCTGGATCTGAGAAGAATGTATTCACTCCTTTCATCTAAGAGCCTAAATTATTCACGAGGAAAATAGTTTTTAATGATAGCTTCTTCAGAACTAACCTTAAACGCAGCTTCTAACCCGTTGCAGTTAAAGAAACCTTCACAAAGAATTGTCCCAAGCCTTCTGTCAAAATCCAAAGTTTTGGACTTAAATGCAACATAATCACTTTCAAATTCCTGTAAAATTCAAAGGCAAATAGTTTATGGGAAAGTATCCAACAGTGAACAGCAATCACCTAAGCATGACATCCCTCCCTGCCCCCCTTCCCTGTGAAACCCTCCCTCCTCCTCCCCATGTCTCTGAATGAACTTTTCATAGAAGGATTCCAGCGAGTATCAACAAAGAGCTATATCTGACTAACTGTTCAAAACAGGAGCCTTACAGGAACACTGAGCATTTAGCACTGCCAGCCTGTGTTTTCACTGGCCTTTCAACAGGCTCAGACTCTGACATTGCCACCTGGACCCACAAGTCTATTGTCTTCCTCCCAATCCTTTTTTTTTTTTTTTAATAAACNCCATCCTCACTGTAATTTCAGTATACCTTTAAGTTTTAAGAGGAAGATTTTCATTTTGTTTTTCAGAGACAGAAAGGAGCAGAAAACCTACCCGGGAACACTATTTGGTCAGGTGAGAACAAAAACCACAGGCCTGTAAGAAAGCATCATTTGTGATACGGATGAAACACAATGCTCTTCCATTTTCCCAGTGTGTTAATAATACGCAGTTAAAAAGCCCCAGTTTCCTCCTAATAATAACCACCCACTCCTGTAATTAGGAAGAATGAAATCATGAAAGAATAACTATCATCTGCACGGCAGTGCAATTGACGGTCTTCACGGAAGAAGTCTCAGAAATTCACTAACACTTTGGGCTTTCCAGTCAGGCTGCCCCTAGAGCGCGGGCTGCCCGTGTAACATCACGGGGTCCTCTGATACCCCCATAAATGAAGCTCATGTATGAATAACCGTAGTAATAATGACAGCTAACATTTATTCAGTCTTCTGAATGCTTGACAATATTAACTCAATTTGCACAAACGCCACATGATGTAGGTTAATATTGTTTCCATTTTACAGGGGACAAAACAATCTCAGGGTAATCTGCCCACAGTCACTGGCAGAACCAGTGTAAAGCCTGGCAACCTGAGTCCAGAGCGCACATTCCAACCACCATGTTCCTATGTTTCTGGAAAGGAATGTCCCTTGTGCTGACCTGTTAACACCCTGACAACGGCACAACAGCAACGTTCTAGGGCACTATGTATCATATACCACATTGTCATATTTAGCATCGAGAGGAAGTTTCTAGGTTTGAATGAGAGACAGTCTCTTCATTCAAGGATCACTGACTTTTAAAAGCAAACACAACTTCCCAACAAGTCTTAACAAGCCTAACTTACCCCTCTTCTCAGTACAACAAGTAAGTTACAATTTTCGATGCTCATATATTAAACAGTTAGTAGTGAACATCTCAGGGAAAGGAAATGCCAAATCTCGATCCCAACTATCTCTCCCTGTCTCCTAAACTCCGTTTTGTTTCCACTCAACCCAAATTCAGAAGGCCAGTGGCACCTCTCCCCGTGAAAGTCCCACAGGTAATTCAAAGGCATCCTGCACAATTCTGAATTCTTCATCTTCTCTATAAAGCAACTCTTTTGAGACACCTGGACAGAAATTTCGGCCGTCTCCTTTGATCCTCTTTTGGTCAAGTGCTATCAAGCTCTTCTCTTAACCATTTCTTGAGTGCACCCGCTATGCTCCCTCTCTCCAGACACCACTCTAGTCCAGATAGCCACTACCACTCAGACGGATTCTGCTAACCACTTCCTTGGCCTGTGTTACCGTCTCTATGAATAATTCCTCCAACTGCCATCTACATAAGCTTCCTAGAAAAAGAAATCTTAGGATGTTACTATTCATTATCCTCCAATTCACAATCCTTATTTTTTAAGAAAAAATCTCAAAGCCTTACCACCCTCTACAAAACCCTATGTGATCTGGTCCGCCTTTCACACTAGGATCCGGCCACACCTGCCCAGTCACATCCTCTCTCTCTCTCTCTCTCTCTCTCTCTATGCAGGATACAATCTTCCACTAATCCTTTTCTTNTAATTGGATATCCTTAAAATAAGGATATTTTTTAAGAAAAAATCTCAAAGCCTTACCACCCTCTACAAAACCCTATGTGATCTGGTCCGCCTTTCACACTAGGATCCGGCCACACCTGCCCAGTCACATCCTCTCTCTCTCTCTCTCTCTGCAGGATACAATCTTCCACTAATCCTTTTCTTTTTACCCACTCTTCACCTGCTTAATTTGTATTTATTTTTCGGTTCTCTTTATCTTTCAGTTAGTTTCTCAGTTTCCTTTCATCTCCTTTGCCAAAAGGGACCATCACAAATGCTCTCCCAGCACTCTGTACTTTTCATATCCTAGCCCTGAGCCCACCGGATTACTGCCTACGTGTATTCTCCCCTGCATTCACAACTCTCAGAGTTTAATGAACAGGTGTAGTTTTCAGAGTCACAGTCCCAATATTTAATGGGGTTCTTGGCACATACTGGTTTCTCAATAAATACTTATTAAAGCATCAACAATATGCTGGAATTACTCAAGGATCATTATAAACATTTATTTTAATCCTGGTGACTGCAAAATTGCCCTTATTAGTGACTAGGAAAATTACTCAAGTTTTAAGCCCTGATTTGACTTAGCTTCTAAAAGGCACTCATGCTACTGGGTAAAAAACAGACCCTAATGGACCCAAGATAGAACCTAAGCAGTTTGGGGGCAAATGTAGTAATTCAGGTCAGAGATGAGAAGTAGATATAATCTCAGGGTATATATGGCAGAACCTGCTGTTTATCATGGGAAAAAGAGCAAGATCACGAAGGACTCGAAGGCTATACATCATATGTGCCATTTAATGAGGCGAAGACAGTGAAGAGTAGGTTTGAGTGCACGTACAGGAGAGCTTCAGTGTTGCAAGTTTATACTAAGATGTATATCAAATATTTCCGCTCAGATGTTGAGTGGGCAGTTGAATATATGCTATGTGTTTGGGATTTAGAAAGACCCTTTACCATTACATATAATGTGCGATAGGCTTTTGGTACATGTTCTTTATGCAAATTCAAGAGGTTATTCTCTGTCTATTCTGAGAGTTTTTATCAGAAATGGGCGTTGAATTTGGTAAAACGTTTTTCATGCATCATTTAACACAATCATTCTTTTCTTCTTTAGAACTTTTAATGTGTGGGTTTTCAAAAACCAGCCTTGCAGCCCTAGAATAAACCTCACTTGCACGTGGCGTATGTCCTTTTTCTGTATTGCCAAATTCTGCTTACTGATACTTAGCTGATGATTTTTATCTATTTATGAGGGAAAATAGTTTGTATTTTTCCTTTTTCTTTTGGAATTATCTTCTCTGGTCTGGTAATCAGGATATATCTACTAGCTTCATAAAACAATTTAGGAAGTGTTCCCTCCTCTTGCATTTCTGGAAGAAACTGTAGAACTAATATTAATTCCTAAATATTTGGAATTAACTGAAAATTTCTCCAGGTAAATAGTCCAGTCCTGGATACTTCCTTTGGGGAAGTTTTGTGTTTTTTTTTTAAGTTTATTTGATTTATTTTGAGACAGAGACAGAGTGAGGGAGGGAGGAGCAGAGAGCAAGGCAGAGAATCTCAAGCAGGCTCTGCACTGCCAGCGTAGAGCCCAATGTGGGGCTCAAACTCATAAAACTGTGAGATCATGACCAGAGCCATAACCAAGAGTAGGATGCTTAACTGACTGAGCCACCCAGATGCCCCTCTTTTGCGAAGTTTTTAAATCACAAATCCAATTTCGTTAGTAGTTTTATTATTCAAATTTTCTATTTCATTCATCAAAGAAAAAAATGTCAACCAGGTGTTAGGATGGATGTTAACTAAACCTACTGTGATAATCATTTCTCAATCATTTCTTATTTCAAACTCATGTGGCACAACTGAAACTAGTACAACGTTATATGTTGGTTGTATCTCATTTTAAAATTTATTTCTGGGGCACCTGGGTGGCCCAGTTGGTTAAGCATCCCACTCAGCTCAGGTCATGATCTCACAGTTTCCAAGTTCGAATCCCACATCAGGCTCCCTGCTGTCAGTACAGAGCCCACTTCTGATCCTCTGCCCTCCTCTCTCTGCCCATCTCCTACACATGCACTCTTTCTCAAAAATAAATGTTTAAAAAAATCTTAATTTATCTATTTCTTATTGGATGACCTGTGATAATTTGTTTTTTTGAGGAATTGGTCCATTTTTTCTAGGTGTCAAAGTGATGTGTGTAGAGGTTGTTTTTTATTGCGAAACTCCCTACTATCCTTTTGATGTCTGCAGAGAATGTAGTGGTAGCCCATTTTATTCCTGATACTGGTAATTTACTTTTTCACTGTCTTTTCAAAGAGTTAACTCTTACTTTCATTGATTTTTCTCTATTTTTTAAATTTCATAGATTCCTGCTCTTTATTCTTTTTTTCTGGTTGCTTTGTATCTATTTTGCTCTTCTTTTTTCTAAGTTCTTTTTTCCCCAAAGGTTCTTAAAGTGAAAACCTAGATTACTGATTTGAGACATTTTTAATGTATACATTCTTAGTGCTATCACTTTCCCTCTCAAACTGCTTTGGCTCTTCCCACAAATTTTGATAGGTTATATTTTCGTTTTCATTAAGCTCTCTATATTTTATTTCCCTTGACACTGTCCTTTGATTCATGGAATATTTAAAGATGTGCTTTTCAGTTTCCAATGTTGAAATTTTCCTGTTATGTTTACATTATTGCTTTTTGATGCCATTGTCAGCAAAGAACATTCTCTGTACAATTTCAAATATCGTACATTTGTTAAGGTTGTCTTACAGCCCAGATATGGCATATCCTCGTATATGTTCCCTGAGCACTTAAAAGAATGAATTCTATTTTGCTGCATTGATTAGATCTTCCTGCTTGATGGTAGTGACTTCTTCCACATCCTTGATAATTTCTGATTCACTTGTTCTTTCGATTTCTCAGAAGGGACCAATGAGGTCTCCAACTCGGAATGTAAATTTGCCTATTTTTCTTTTCCGTTCTATCAGTTTTTCAATCACATATTTTGCTGCTGTCTTCTCTGGTGCATACACATTTAGGATTGCTATGTCTTCTGGGTGGATTGACTCTTTTATCATTATATAAACATCTTTCTCTGGTAATTTTACTTTATGCTATAAAATCTACTTTATCTGCTATTTATATAGCCATTACAGCTCTCTTTTGATTCACATTTGCATGATAGTTCTCTTGCTGTCCTTGTATTTTTAACCTACAAATATGACTATATTTGAAGTTTCTGAAAGAAAGCATACAATAGGGTTATATTTTTTAGTACACTCTGGCAAGCTCTTTGTATTGGTGTAGTTAGACCATTTACATTTAAGGTAATTATTGCTACGTTAAGGCTTAACTCTGCCATTTTTTTTTGTTTCTTTTCAGTTACCTTTCTCCATTTCTTACTGTTATCTTCAGTTCTAATTATTTTAACTTTTTTTAGAATCACATTTGATAGTGTTACTATATAAAATATTAATATAATATGTTATATGTAACATATATAATATACAGTGATATTATATAGTGTTTCAAATGTATCTCTTTGTATTGCTCTAGGTTTTATATCTAGATACATATATACATTATTACGTTATATGTACATTAGTTATCACTGTCTAATGTCATTGTCTTTCACCAGTTCAAGTAAAGTATTGAACTGAAATCTTTCCTCCCAGATGCGCCTGGGTGGCTCAGTCAGTTAAGTGTCTGACTTTGGCTCAGGTCATGATGTCACAATTTGTGAGTTTGAGATGACAGCTTAGAGCCTAGTGTCTGCCTCAGATTTTGTTTCTCCCTCTTTCTCTGCCTCTCCCCCAATCATGCTCTCTAAAGTAAACATTGAAAATATTTTTTAATCTTACCTCCCACAATCAATGAGTCGAGGAAGCAATCACCAAGGAAATGAAAGCTATCTTGAGACAAGAGTTCTAAGATGATGGCAGAGTAAGAGGAACCTGAGCTCCCCTCTCCCATGACACACATCTAATGTAAGTCATTCTGAAAATGATCTAAAGATTAGCAGAAGAGATCATCCACAGCTCAAGACAAAGAAAAAGCCACACTGAGAAGGGAAGAAGAGACAGAGATGCAGTTGAGAACCAAACCCTCAGGATAGGGACCCACAAGTGGGAGGGATGTCACAGGTGTTCCTCCCTGAGGGACAATGTGATCAAGCCACATATTAAGCACCCCAGGCCATGGGAACCTGTATCTAAAGCCCTGCTCCCATAACACTTGGCTTTCAGAAGGACTGAACTCCAGGAGAGCCAGAGGATTACAGGAAACTGAGACTGTTCTTAAAGGACCAGCACACTGTATCACTGTGCCCAAGGCCCAGCACAGAGCAGCAGTTTGGCAAGTACCTGGGTTACAAGTGAGGGAGATCTACTGACTAATTTTAGGATGGGCACTCAAGGGGCAAAAGATCTACAAGAGCTTTCTCAGAGAATGGAAGTGCTGGCGGGCGCCATTTTTCTTGCCCCCCTTCCATCTAGCTGGCTGGATGCTTGCCAGAGTCAGTTCTGACACACTCCATCTGCATTGCTAACACTGTTCACCTCACCCCAGCATTCCCCTGCAAACCCACTCTCCCAAGTGGCTCCTGTCCCTGACACACCTGGCAGGCAGTCCTGGCCACAGCTGGTACCCCCCCACCAAAGATGCTTCTGGGGGTGGAGAAGCATGCCCACACCAGCCTACCCTGATCTCTCAGCCAGCTGTGCCAGGAGCTAATCCTACCCACCAGCCAGCCCAGAGCAGCTACTGCCAGGCCTCTCAGCCAGACATAACAGGGGCCTGCCCTTCCCACCAGTGCACTCCCAGTAGTCGCAGCCAGTCACTGCAGACAGCTGGGCTGGGAGGGAGCAGCACTCACCAGCACAACCACAGCAGATGCAGCTCAGTCACAACAGGAGGGTACATACAGTCCACCTAGGGGACACTCCTGGACCACCTGATGCTGGTGACTAGGGGGAGACTCTACTACTGGGCCTCACAGGATGCCCTAAATAACACCACTACCTTCAAGACCAGGAGATAAAGCTGACCTACATAATACAAAGAAACAAGCAGAGTGAGAGAAAATGAAGAGACAGAGGGAGATGTTCCAAACAAAAGAGCAAGATAAAATCTCAGAAAATACATAAGTGAAATGGAGATAAGCACTCTATCTGATAAAGAGTTCAAAATAATGATGTTTCCTAAACTTGAGATGCTGTTGTTCTCACTACAACATGGAAAGAAAATGGAACCTAACAGAACCAAAGAATACAGTAACAGAAAAATACAGTAAAAGGAATCAACAGCAAATTAGAGGATGCAAAAGAATGAATCAATGATCTGGGCAACAGTGTATTGAAAAGGACGCAAGCTAAAGGGCAAAAAGAAAAAAAAAATGAGCATCTATTAAGGTACCTCTGAGACAGCATCAAGCATACCAACATTCAAATTACAGGAGTCTCAAAGAAAGAGAGAGCAAAGGGGGCAGAACACTCTTCTGAAGAATAGCTGAAAATTTCCTTAAACTGGGGAAGGAAACAGACATCCAGGAAACACAAAGAGCCCCAAACAAGATGAATCCATGGAGGTCTGCATCAAGACACAAAAATTAAAATGTTACAAAGCAGAAGAAAAAATTACTTCTGTACAAAGGAAACCCTAAAATGCTACCAGCTAATTTTTCAACAGAAACTTTGTAGGACAGAAGGAAGTGGCATTATATTTTCAAAGTGCTAAAAGAAAAAAACTTACAACCAAGAATATTCAACCCAGCAAGCAAAGCTATCACTCAGCTTTGAAGGAGAGATCCAGTTTCTCAGACAAACAGAAGTTAAGGAGTTCACCACTGATAAACCAATCTTATAAAAAATGTTAACAGAACTTCTTTAATCAGAAAAGACAAGGCCATAAATAGAAAGAAATTATGAAAAGAAAAAAAATCACCACTAAAAGCAACAGAAGAGGGGTACATCAATCACTTAAAAGGCTAAGATGAAGATTAAAACAAAAGTCAATTCATGGATAGAGCTAGAGTCTATTACACCAAGCAAAGTCAGTCAGAGAAAGAAATATCATATGATTTCACTCATATGTGGAATTTAAGAAACAAAACAGATGAACATATGAGAAGGGAAAGAAAGAGAGGAAAGAGAGAGAGGGAAGCAAACCTAAGAAATTCTTAACAACAGAGAATAAGCTGAGCATGGGTGGAGGGAGGTGGGTGGGGGTTGGGCTAGATGGGTGATGGGTATTAAGGAGGGCACCTGCTATGCTAAGTGTTCTATGTAGTGACGAATCACTAAATTTTACTCCTGAAACCAGCATTACATTATATGTTAACTAACTAGAATTTAAATAAAAATTTGGAGCATAAAACAAAAAACAAGTAAAGGCAATTCTATCTACAATTAGTTATGGGAGACACAAAATAGAAAGATCAAAAATTAGTCATCATATACATAAAACATGCAGTAGGAAATAAAAATGTAGTGTTTTCAGAATGTGTTCAAAGTTAACTATCACATATGCTACACATAGGATATTAAATATCTATCTCATAGTAAACACAAACCAAAATCTATCATATACAAAAAATTTACAGAAAGGAATCCAAGCATAACATCAAAGAAAGTCATCAAATCACAAGGAAGAAGACCAAGAGAATATAAATGAAATACAAAAACAACCAAAAAAAATTAAAATACCACTAAACACATACCTATCAATAATTACTCTAAAAATAGTCTAAATGCACCCATTAAATGACATATGGTGACTGAATGGAAAATAAAATAGGACTCAACTATATGCTACTTACTTCAGACACACTTCAGACCTAAAGACACATACAAACTACAAGTGAAGGGCTGGAAAAGACACTCCATTCAAATCGAAGTGGAAAAAAAAAAGCTGGGGGTAGCAGTATTTATAGTAGACAAAAGAGGCCTCATTCACATGAGATGTTCTTGGCTGTTGGTATCATTTTTCAATTGACTCTGGACATTTTCACATTATCTTATGAGACTCTGGATCTCAAACCTTGTTTTTGCTGACTTTCCCTGACACTGCTCCAATCTCATTATTGTCAGGCAGACATTTAAGCCCAGGTTCTCATTTGGCACCCAGTAACACCCAAGCATGGGGAGCTTTTTACTGTGGCTAGGCAACCAAGTTCCACCTGCGGTCTCCACAGATGCCATAGTGCAGGTGACTTCATTACCACCTGGCCATGGTCAAAGTCCTGACTCTCCAGCAGGCTTCATCTGACACTACCCCAGTGGGGAAAGAAGGCTACTGGATGAGGAAAGAGGTCCAGGATTCCCATGGGGTCACCAGTGACTCCACAAAGAGTGAGCTCATTACTGGCCAGTCATGATGAAACCACATCTCTCTTCTTGGCCAATCTCTGACACCCTCCCAGTTGGGTCCGGGGGCTGAGGTACCTGCTACAGACTGGTTTTAAGTCTAGACTCCCCACTCAATCTTTGCTGACATAGATGGGAGTGGAACACAGTTTCTTATGCAGTGTTTGGCCGAACTGGAGAGATTACGGTCTGCAAGTTTTTTGTCTTACTATGCTGTCCCTTTCTTAAGAGAGATCAGGCTTTTACTGGGGCTTTTTAGGTCTATGCCCATTGGTGTTTCCATGTTGCCAGTGTATCCAGTCCCATGCCTTGGTTATTTCAGGGAACAGGAAAGGCCCCTAGCCAATCCATCTCTTTTCACCCTTCAGAGTCTTTCCTTTTATACACAGTAACCAGTGTTTCAGTTCTATTTACTGAAAGGAATAGGGAAACATGTATCTATTCCATCTTCCCAGAAACAGAAGTTCCTAAATGAATTTTTAAAGAACGGTATCTATTACTTTACCATTTAAAAATGAAAAGTACATCAATTCAATGGAATAATACAGAATTGTGTAAAAAGTAGGCAGTACTTTTTTTGCGGTACAGAACAACTGCTAAAATATGTTGTGACAAAAGCAAGGTGTAAGGGGTATGCAGAGAACGCTATCTGTGCAGAAACAGAATACAAAAGAATACATACATGTATAGGCTAGTGCATGAACCAAGCAACTTTGGAACATTATACAAAAAACTCATAATGCTAAGTGCCTTTGGGGAGAAAAACCACAAGACTTAGGAAAAAGACAGCAGGGTAAGAAGGAGGGGACTACATTTTGCACATGCTACATTTCCGGAAGAATAAATGAGTCATGATTTTAAATAATAAATTTTATCTTGAAAAATAAGCAGGTAAGATATGTGAAAATTCTCTCAATGGCTACTGTAAAATATACTAAAATTAAGTAGACTTGAAGAGATCATTCAGTAGACTTGAAGAGATCAAGGATTAAATATTGACCTTTGGGATTTTTTTTTATTTATTTATTTTGAGAGAGAGCAGGGGAAGGGCAGAGAGAGAGGGAGTGAGAGAGGGATGGAGGGAGGGAGAAACAAAGAAAGAAAGAATCCCAAGCAGATTCCATGCTGTCAGCACAGAGGGCAACGCGGGACCTAATCTCACAAACTATCAGATCATGGCCCGAGCCAAAATCAAAAGTCAAACACTTAACTGAGTGGGCCACCCAGGTGCCCCTAAATAACAACTTTTAAAATGTATTTTGGATTCTGGTACAATGACAGGCCAGGAACCTGAATCAACCTTCCTAATAAGACCTAGCAGGAAAAAGCAAGACAGACACGGCCTCTTGGATCACTCTACCTCAGAGCACAGGTCTTCAGAGAGGGTCCTGCAACTGCCCCAGATGAAATTGTTCCTTTTATTTCAATGAAAAGACAACAAGGGAGATCAATACACAAGAGTCCAAGAAGCACCGCAGGGTGAGAGTGGTGGGCGTGGGGTTCAGAGCTGGGGACTGGAATCTGTCCCACTCCCTGGGGACAGTGCAATCTCAGACAATTTACTTGATCTCATCTGCCGGGGAGTCACTCTAAGGATTAATGTGAGAATTAAGCAGGAATGTGTTAAGATTTGGCACAATTACTGGCACCCCGCAATTGCTGAGTAAATATTAACAGACTCTGATTAACAGAGACTATGTGGAACCAAGAGGTTACTCTCACAAATAGCCACCACCCTTGCTTAGTTACCCGGGGAATTTTATTTAATCAAGTAACACCTCAAAATGTCAGCCAAGCAAAGCTGGCGAGCCTAATGTCACCTGACTAGCTGTTAAATACAAACAATTAATAAAGCAAATCTCTTAGCAAATCTGTTATCTTAATACAATGTTGTTGTGTCTACATTCATTAATATCAACCTTCCTGAGAGACTAGAACATAATGAATCCAACCACTAAAAAGAAAGGATAATTACGTAATGTGACAGAGGTGCTAATTATCGTCACAATGACAAACACATTATAATATAAAAATGTATGAAATTACCACATTGTGCACCTTTAATCTGCACAATGTTATATGTCAAATAAATTTCAATTAGGAAAAAAATGCAAGTCTTTCCCCATAATCGTATCAATCTCAAAAGTTCCACAGAAGAAGTCAAAGAAAATACCTAAAGTGATCTTTCTATTCAAAAATAACTGAGAAACCCAAGAATGTTTTCACGGACACAACGGAGAAAATCCCCATTTTCTGTAAATGGACCAAGTGGCACACCTCTTTTGCCACACCAGTGAAGGCTCAAAGCCTGATTACAGGCTTGAGATTGATTAAAAGAGATATAAATACTAGCATATCCCAAGGCAAATTACTAACAATTATTTTTTAAATTTACTGAAACATACCAGTACTATACCAAAGTCATGATATGCTCAACGAAGTTAGCACTAGCATATATTCACTGGGGACTGGGGAACACGCTGAAGTGTATGCAAGGGGAAGAGAAGTGCACCAGGGTGCGCATGTGGATATGTCTGTAAGAATGTACTAGGCTGGAAGTAATTTGACAAAACATCTCAGAAAAATTACAAACTGAATTCATCATAAAAATCAATACATTAAATTCAGCTAAAAAGCACCAAATAAAAAGCTTACTGAGAAAAAATACATAATCATCACAATATTCTGAGCCAGCGCTAAACCAGGACACATTCAAAAACAAGCAAAGAAAGCTTTTCTTCAACATAAGCACAGCAATTAAATGAACTTCTAGTTATTTACTATTCTAATTTTAAGGAATGACCAAAATCAAGGAGCTTAGTCTAAGACAAGATAATGAGATAGGATGATGAAGGAGACTTTAAGGGAAGGTTACTGAGAACTCCAACTCACACATGGATGGCTCACACCCTTCCTCATTTTACCTAAGAAATAAATGGGGCTTCAAAACACTGAATACCAAAACACGAATACCAAGGAAATAGGTATGTCAAGAGCAAATGAGTTTTCCATTCCTACATGTTTGTGATTTTCCAAGACTTAGGGGCAGACAGGATAAATTCAGGACCTCTGGCATCGCCAAGGCAATGACATCAGCTAAACCTAGCCTCATTCCTCAAACCCAGCACTCTGAAAACCTGCCAGGTTTTCTCATCATGAGGAAATCCAGACTTTGCTGTCCAGTGCGCCTGAGGATCCCATGCACGCTGGGTCTCTCATTCCTCAGCCAAGATGCTCAGGAGAGCTAAGCCAAGGCCCTGCTAAGAGTTCTATTCCATCCAGATTCACTGA
Source organism: Crocuta crocuta (assembly GCF_008692635.1). NCBI lineage: Eukaryota > Metazoa > Chordata > Mammalia > Carnivora > Hyaenidae > Crocuta > Crocuta crocuta. The sequence goes on from NW_027529173.1 coordinate 1,173,329, forward strand.
ACGCCCGACAGGCGCTAGACATCTTACCAGGCTCTGAAGATGAGCTCAGGCCATCAGCCGTTCCCCCTGCTTTTCCACAAAACAGCAGGACGCACAATGGCTACGGCCTCTCACCATTATTTCTGCTTCCCAAAAGCCGACGACAGTTCAGAAGGATTACATTTGCTGCCCTTGTCCTTAACAAGGCTGACATACTGCACTTGTACATTTCAAAGAATCAATTATTTGACCAAATATAAACACATTAGTGAATAAATTCACATTCTGTAGAAAACAACAAAGACAAGAGCTATATGTTTTTTGTTTTTTGGGTTTTTTTTTTTTTTGGTACCCAGACTTCTCTGTTGCGGGCCAATAACTGAAATTAGGTTATTTTTATTCTAGAGCTGCAGGGAAGCTCACAGGTATTTCCCTGGCTACCAATACGCTGGGAGTGGCAGAAAATAGAAGCAGCTGAAGTCTGAAAAGCTTCCCCTTATTTCCTTGAGGCTGAAACTCTGCAACTATAAATAGCACTAAAGAACAACAATAAAAAATACAAGAGACGATATACAAGTTAATCATCTAGTAGTCAATGAACTGAAAATAAATGTTCAAATAGACCAAAAAAATATCCAGTGATCAGGAAAAGGCTAAAATAAAGCACACAAGTTACAGAGACATCAGATAGTCACACGGAAAGTTCCTTTTAAATACATGTAAATGAGAAACAAATCCACAGTGAGTCCACTGTTAGATTAGAAACAGTTCTAAATGTTCTCACTTCTAAATGCAAAGGCCCAAGTTCCAGTCCCTGATCTACCACCAAGTAGGTAAGAGACTTCAGGCAACTCTTTTAACCTTTTTCATCCTAGAGAGATTGCACCAGATGATACCTATTACCACTGTGACCTTTTATCTTTTCTAGCTTTAAAATTACAGGGTTCTGTGAAATGAAAATGCAAAAGTACAGCATTACCATATTACTGTAATCAGATGGGTCGTAAGTACTCTGTTTAAAAACTTCACAGAGTTCCATGAATTCTTCTGTCATCTCATGGATTTGTCCATTTAAAATCGCTCCTTTGGTACCACCAAATTCAAGTCTTTCCAGCTTTTCAAATTCCAATATGGTGACAAATATATCCTTTGAAAAAAACATAGTACAATAAAGATCTTCCCACCACCTTGAGCAGGACAAGAACGTATTAAAGCTGCTAAGGAAAAAACGCTTGAAACATTCAAAATCAGCGAGTTAATAGACACGTACATGACAGAAAATAAATATAAATTATTTAATTGAGGAAAGCTACTGCCTATTTTTACAATCATACTCCCATTTTCACATTTTCTAAGAATTTTCTAGCAACTGCAGGTGTTTGCCTGTAACACTTACTTTGCCATAGTTAAACATATGATTCCCTAATTTTACGTCCTTCCGATTCTAAGTCAGATCCCCAGGTAATATCTAAAACTCCTCTTTTTGAATGCATACACTTTGCAGTGAATCACCTCCCTTAATGAAAGGGGGTGTAGGACTGTTAAGGAAGGGTGACAAGTTGCCTGCAGTTAGGCATTTAGCAGTCAGACTTTAAGAGGCATTCGAGCTGATTAAGTGGTGAGAATTTTCAAAACATTAAGCTCTAAATTTGAATGAAATACAACAAATTGTATATTAATAATAAAGCCCAAACTTGCTAGAAAGACCGTTACAAAGAATTTAAATTAAATTTGATTGCCCCGAGTTCCACCATGTTTTCAAAAACCCTATCTATGGGGTGTCTAGATGGCTCAGTTGGTTAAGCTGATTTCAGCTCAGGTCATCATCTCTCAGTTCGAGCCCCACATCAGGCTCTGTGCTGACAGCTAGGAGCCTGGAATGGGCTTTGGATCCTATGTCTCCCCCTTTCTCTACCCCTCCCTCACTTGTGCTCTATTTCTCTCAAAAATAAAACATAAAATTTTTTTTAAAAAACAGCTATTTAGCTCCATACAAATAAGTGCTCATTCATTGTTTGTTTTTTAGGTATCTGAAACACATTTATACACAGCACAGATTTCCATGTTATTTTTTAATAAATGGCTTCAATATTTTTACAGTTTATGTATTTATATACTAAAATATAATGTGGTATTTTAGATTATCAAATGGGTTTTCCAGGTATAGAATCCTAATGTCAAACATTAAACATAGAAAGGAAAAAAAGTACTATTTACAGATTCATGATTTACAACTGTCTTCCAAGAGTTTACTAAGTTATAAGTGAAAGGTCACTGGTACATAGTAGAGTTTCACTTATACTCAGTATACGAAAACAATCAAAAAATAATTTAAAAAAAGAAAGAGAGGTAAAGCTTAAAAAAATATTTTAATAGGACTGGCCTTGTGGGCAATTCCTCAGAATGACTGAGAAAGGAGATCTCTCACTCTCCCACACAAACAGAATAAACTGACTCCTGAATAATAGAAAAAAATACAAGATTTTTTTAAACCCACCTACAATATGAATAAATTACAGGTCAATGAATAAATACCTCTATTTTCATGAAACGGTCCAGAAATTTGTCAAATCTACAAAACACCAGTTGAGACTGGAAATCCCATGGTTTTGGCTCATTTCCCATAAAATAGCTTGCAAGTTCTTTTCTATAATTGTAAAAAGACTTTTTGAATGTCTTGAAGATGTTAATGGCCACCTGCACCTTTTCCAAAGAGTCTTCGACTTCTTCCTTCAAAAGGTCTTCAGGTGAAAGGTAAATTATTGCCTAGGATTTAATGGAAAAAAAAATGTTTAGGGGTACCTGGTTCAGTCAGTTGAGTGTCTGGCTCTTGATTTCAGCTCCGGTCACGATCCCAGGGTCGTGGGATGGAGCCCTGTGTGGTGAACAGAGCCGGTTTAACATGTTCCCTGTACCCCTCCCCTGCACATCAACATGTGGTCTTAAAAAAATGTAATAAAGTTGCTTTAAAAATATTTTTAATATGCTTAATTTTTTAGTGAAAACACCAGTTTCAATTAATCATTAAAAATTTTTTTCAATTAATCATTTTTAAATGATAGATGTCTAGAATTAGGCCAGCAATGCTGTGAGAAAAAAAGTTCTAGAAATTGAGACACTTGGGTTTCAATGACAGATGTGAATACATTAGGACAATGTACAGGAGACTGAGACTCTACATTTCTGAATTTATACTTTCTAGCAGTGACCAAGTTTTTGCTAAGCTTTATAGGTATGACAATTGTATAACCAGAATTTGCATGGATATGTTTGCCACAAATATTCTGCATGATTATTCCTTCATAAAAAGACATACACAAGCTGAAAGGAGAAATCTCTGAGATCATGACCTTTAAAAATATAGTTACCTTACCTGGCAGCACTGGGTCATTTGTAAAGGTGAGAAAGAGCTGTTCTAGGGGAGCGTATCACTGGCAATTCTTTTAAGGTTAGCAAGTTCTTCCGGGAAATTAAGCACATTATAGGACATAAAATCTAGTGGGGATACACCATATAAACTAGCTTTAAATAAAGGAAACAGAAAGAGGAAAGGGATTTTTAAAAGAAAGACTGAAGTAGAGGCACCTGGCTGGCTCAGTCAATCCAGCATTTGACTCCATCTCAGAGTCATGAGTTCAAGCCCCATGTTGGAAATAGAGCCTAGTATTAAAAAAAAAAAAAAAAGAGAGAGAGAGAGAGAGAGACTACGTAGCAGATTCACATAGCACTGGCCAAAGTCTCCTAGGACAGTCATCTAGGTGCCTTCCTAAACTTCCCTTTCCATATTCGTTAAAAAACTGTACATTCTAAAGGTTCTCTTATATACTATTTCTTCCTGATGCATGCCTCATATAAATTATCGGCTTAAATTTTGTGCCTTCAATTTTGAGTTTGCTTAGGAAGTTGTTACATATCTCAATGGAATATGTCATGAGAGCCATTGAGTTCAACCTACCAGATGGAAGGATTTATTTTCCTAAATGGAGACCTATTATCTTCCTTCTACGGTTAGTGGCTACGGTTTTGCATGTAATATAAACTGTGTCGTAAATTTGTAAGTAATAAAGTCATGTCATTTCCAAAACCCCTAACGATTAAAATCCTTTCAGGTTGAGCTGTGGAGTCCCAATCTATGCTCTTATTTCCCACTCAGACTGCATGGAAAATTAACCTTTGCACATAGGCTCCTAACACTGCACAGAGAACAGAGAAGCGAACTATTAGTAATCCCTTAGCAATGTAGGTTATAAACTAGTTCACATTTTGGTATGGGCTAGGGATTCCACAGACCTTTATCTACATACATTCTTCACAATCAATGTACACTGCATCCTTTTTGGAAGCTAAAAAAATAAAAATCTATGGAGATCAATCAATTGCCTTCTGTTTCAGAAGTCCCCTGTGACTAATTACCTAGGTCTAACCTAACTTCTAGGCAGGCCATCCTTAAGTTCATTTCTTGCCCTTCATGACTCACCCTCATACAAATGAGACAATTGCAGCAATTAACCTTCCGAAGACAAGGGTATAGGACTAAATAGTACTAACCATATGACGCCTCCTATATCAGAAAATCCAGTCTATACCCTTTCAACTGGGAAGCCGGGTATTTGAGGGCAAAACCATCAACAAGGGATGGGAATCCTGGCTGTTGTGATAAGCAGGATTTATAAGGGCCACTAACTGCTTTTGTGATGTTAGGTAAATTATCTCAGAATAGCTCAGTTTCCTTATCTGCAAAAGGAGAGAGATGAACTAGGTGAACCTTAAAATTTCTTTTAGCTGTTAGTCTCCGAATCATTTTCTCTCTATAGAAACTCTCTACAGTATATCCAACCAGGGGCAGTCTATTGTCCCCTACTCAATGGTATCAGCACAAACCAACAAAAAAGCCTACCGATTTTAGGATGAACTGGTCCCACTTCAGAGGTCTTATAAGCTAACACACTGCTAACCAATTTATCAATAAGCCAATTAATCAGTTATTAATTAACCCATTTATCAGTGATATTATGTTATTTTGACACCTGTCTTCCAGCTATTATTTTTATGTGTATTTATTTTAAGAGGGAGGGAGGAAAGGAGAGGCAGATTCTGTGGTGTCAGCATGGAGCTTGACCGTGGCTAAATCTCTCCAACAGTGAAATCTAACTTTAGCAGAAATCAAGAGTCAGTCACTTAAGAGACTGAGCCAACCCAGGAGTTCCACCAGCTGTTGCTTTTTTATGTGCTTTTATGGACTCATACTTTTGCTCAACGCTGATGTCTCAGACTTAAACTTTTCTTCACCTAGGATCTTGAATGACAATATCCACAACAGGGATGCCAAACCGTGGAAGAGACAGACTGGTGGGCCTAGAGTGGTCATTAGGTACAACAAGCAGGGAGTACAGTCAGGTTACCAGAGAAAGGGGCAAAGCATCTATTTCCAAAAAAAAAAAAAAAAAGGACCCATTACCAAAACTCCAATATGCTATCAGCTGAGGTGACCAGAAACTGGAACGCCTAGAAGGATCAGGCATATAATCGAAGGGAATGAGAGAGTCCAGGAACAACGGCAAATGGTGGAGACGATGGTCACCTACGCAGCACATGACCTTTCCAAAGGAGCACATGAAGCCCCAGCACTGGACTGTGCCAACAGGGATGGCACAGCCAGTGCTGCAAGATCTCTGACTCTTCAGGAGGCTGGGATGCTGAAATTTACATGAGACCTCTGCAATTTAAGCAGTATTTTTTTTAATTTTTTAAATATCATAAAAAATAAGAACACTGCACTGATGCATTAGCCAAATACAGGTGGTAGGATGCCGGGCAATGACCTATGATGTGTAAGACAGCAAGGGTTCACCTGCTTCATAAACACATTAAGATCAACAGATTCATGGAACACAAAGTTTATGAAAGCTTTGTGATGTGATGAAATTATAAAAAAAAAACACAAAATGTTTAAACAAGTATGAAATCAAGCAAGGGACGATTTAAGAAACATGTTACCACTACATACCCTATGAATCACCCCCAATCTTTTACAAATGGTAATGTTCACAGCTGGCAAATTACGGTAAAACTTTTTGCACAGTGATAATAGAAATGTAATAGACATACGATTTAAAAAAGAATTTGTAGGGGCATCTATGTGGATCAGTCAGCTGAGCAGCTGACTCTTGATTTCAGCTCAGGTCATGATTCCAAGGTCATGAAGTACAGCACGATGCCAGGCTCTGTGCTGTGAAACCTGCTTAAGATTCTCTCTCTCGCTCTGCCCCCTCCTCCACTAGTGCTCTTTCTAAAATAGATTTTTTGGGGGCACCTGGGTGGCTCAGTCAGCTAAGTGGCCGACTTCGGCTCAGGTCATGATCTCATGGTCTGTGGGTTCGAGCCCCGTGTCAGGCTCTGTGCGGACAGCTCAAAGCCTAGAGCCTGCTTCAGATTCTGTATCTCCCTCTCTCTCTGTCCCTCCCCCACTTGCTCTCTGCCTCTGTCTCTCAAAATAAAATAAAGACATTTTTTTTTTAAAAATAGATTTTTTTGAAAAAATAAAAAATAAGCACAATTAAAAATTGTTCAGGAGTCATAAAAAGATTGTGCCCTTAGATCAGCCTCAGAAATTTATATTAAACCAATTATCCAAGTCAAGGAAAAAGGGTTCCCACACCAAGTTGTTTTCTGCTTGTTGCTTTTAAAAAAGGAGACTGGAAGTAACTTCAATACTCAACAACAAAATAATTTCTCAAGGAGTAAAAAAATAAATAAAAATGATATGTATGATGAAATATATAAATATATACAAATTTTGGGAGAACTAAGTATAATAAATGCTAATTTTAGGATATAAATCTGCAGGACTGTTTCCATTGTTATAAATCTTATGATAACTGAAGGAAATTCTCATTGCATCAGTATACCACATATTACATTGTAATTAAAAATCAAACGTCTTATTTTAACATATGGAGCCTAGGGGCATCTAGGTGGCTCAGCTGGTTAAGCATCGTACTCTTGAACTCAGCTCAGGTCATGATCCCAAAGGCATGGGATGGAGGGCTGCACTGGGCTCCAAACTCTGTCTGGAGCCTGCTTAAGAGTCTTTTTCTCTCTGCCCCTCCCCCATTTATGTGCACATGCGTCTCCTCTAAAAAAAAATAAAATTCAGAACCTAGTTTAATGTGCAACAAACTCTGCCATTTACAAACTGGGTGGTCTTGGAAAAGCTCTTTATCCTCTCTGGACTTTACGTTTTTATCAAATGGACCTACTAATAGTTTCTATGTCATATTGCTGTTAGGGAATTACATTTGTAGTTTTTGTAAAGACATAGAAGAGTTCCTCACAAATAACAGGCAATACACAGTGCTTGTTAAAGAAATATAAAAATAAATTACACAGCAAATGACTAGGGAAGAGTGGGGGAGAGCTTAGCTCTTCAGGGAACCCAGGTAGGAAAGTTGGCTCATTATTGATTTTTGACTCCTAACATGTTGGGGCACATTTACTACAAAGTTCACTTGGAGAATCAAGGAAATCAGGCCTCTGAAACATCTGGACTGAAGCCAGAAACCGTAACTAAGCAACAAGAGAAGCTACGTTATTTCCTTGGGAGTTTGGCAAATAAACTAGTGACACAGACTAGGGGCCAGGAATAATAGATCTACAGGCTTAAAGGTAAGCAGGACTTCTTATCAATCTCTTGCTACAGTGAATAACCAGCTCTGGGATTTATCCACTAGCAGGGCTTTGGAGTAAAAGTTTTAACAGTTCTCAAAATGAGAGGAGGAGCCTTTAAAAGGTGTACAGAAGTTGTGGGTCTATTTGTTGACTCTTCAGTAAGGACCGCGGTCTTTAATGTGGAGATCCAAAGCCATTAGGACCCAGCACATTTGCTTAAGAACAAAGAAATAGAATGAAGCCAGAGGAGTAGATAAAATAGAGCAAGGTATCTCCTATCAACAGTTACAACTCATTTGTGGGTCAATAGCTTAGAAATACCTTTGACTGGGGCGCCTGGGTGGCTCAGTCGGTTAAGCGTCCGACTTCGGCTCAGGTCATGATCACACGGTTCATGGGTTCAAGCTCCGCATCAGGCTCTGTGCTGACAGCTAGCTCAGAGCCTGGAGGCTGTTTCAGATTTTGTATCTTCCTCTCTCTCTGACCCTCCCCTGCTCACACTGGCTGTCTCTCAGAAATAAGAAAGAGAGAGAGAGAGAGAGAGAGAGAAATAGGTTTGACTGTGTCTCTATTAAATGCCACACTGGGCATTCCACTTAGGTTATCTCCTGATGCTCATACTAGCCCAGTGAGGCAGTATCCTCACAGATTTTTAAAGTCTGAAGAAGCAATTTAACTGCATTAGTGTTTCAATTAGAATCGAATCCAGGTTTGTCTGAGCACAAAACCCTTTTCCATATACTCTACCTCTTTAAAAGCAGAAACACACACACCCCTAACTCAATTTCTTACTCCAAATACTCTGGACTGAACGTTAGAAGACCTGTTTTCTAATCTGTATTTCACCCTAAATTGTCAGGGAAATTCAGCAAATGATGTGATTTTTCGAGTCTCAGATAATTCATAAAAAAAAAAAAAAAAAAAAAAAAAAAAAACACACCCAATCAGGGACAACCTCGGCACACAGTTCCCAAACCACCGTTGTTTATCCTACAGCACTGGTCTCTTCGCTGCTTTCAACAGCCAGGCTCCGGACCTGGCCCAACAGGAACTGCAAGCTGCTTGCCTTGCCTGTGAGCACGCGGTAAGGGTTCCACATGCCTCCCAACTTACCCCACGGTGTAGTCAAGCTTTTTCATTTTTTTAAAAATTTCTTTCTTTTGAGAGAGAAAGGAAGAGAGAACAAGAGAGGTAGAGAGAGAGCAAGAGCACACGCATGCAAGTGGGAGGGGGCAGAGAAAGAGTGAGAGAGACTCCAAAGCAGGCTCCTCATTGTCAGCACGGAGCCTGAGATAGGGCTCGAATTCATGGACTGTGAAATCATGACCTCAGCCAAAACCAAGAGTTGGACACTTAACTGACTAAGCCACACAGACACTACAGTTTTTTTCATTTTCTATATGAGTCATAACATCACTACCACTAGGAGGCCTTAGACTAGATCAGGGATTTAGGTCAATCACAGTTGTCCATCGTTCTCTGAGTAAGTGGTCCAGAACTGTCCTGAGAGAGAATTCCATATCCCCTGGCCCAATGATTGGCCCAACAATTGAATTAGAGCCCATTGGACCAGAATTAATAAAGATAGAGAGCCTCTTTTTAGAGAAGTTCTCTACTAGACGATATACTTCTGGAACTATTAAAAGCCACCATACGTAACATGTGATGAAAATAAAGTCAAACACAAGGAGCAAAATACAGGACGGCAGGGAGTTTTGAAATTATTATCTGAAACCTCTGAAATAAGCTATTCCACAAGCTACTGCATCCTTAGACTTTTCAGTTCATGTGAATCCGTACTTTTTTTTTTTTCCGCTTCAGTTTGTCCATTGCAGCTGGAGGCAATCTGCTTTTCATGGAAAGTATTCTCAACATTTCAAAATCTAGCCATATACACAGATTCTGTTTCTCTGACATGTGTTTTACAAACCTTAGTGGTTCAGCTACACAACTTGCTATGGAGCTTGCTATGGTGTGAATTGTGTCTCACCCCAAATTTTTATGTTGAAGCCTTTACTGTCAATGGGACCATCTAGAAATAAGCCTCAAGGAAGTTATTAAGGTTCAGTTAAGTCATAAAAGCAGGGTCCTAATCTGAGAGGACTGTGACTTAGTAAGAAGAGAGCTTTTTCTTTCTCCACCATGTGAGGACACAGAGAAAAGTTGGCAAGGCAGGAAGAAAAGACCTCTCACCAGAACATAACTGTAAGGGTACCTTGACCTGAGCCCCCAATCTCCAAAATTATAAGAAAACAATTTCTGAAAAGAAAGCCACCCAGTCTGTGGTATTGTTATGGCAGCTCAAGCAGACTAAGACACACCTCAACTGAGAACCACTGGATTACATACTCTCCAAATATCTTTCAGCTCTTAAATTATGTAATATTCTGATTTTATGGCCCCAAGAAGAATGAAAGTTCACAGAAGAAATTTAAGAAAGCAGTCCAATTTTTTACAAAACATTTTATAAGTGGGGCACCTAGGTGGCTCAGTCAGTTGGGTGTCTGATTCTTGATTTTGACTCAGGTCATGATCCCAGGGTCGTGGGATAGTGCCCCACCCTGGCTCCCCACTCTCCTGCTCACTGCCCTCTCTAAAATAAAAATTATATACGTATGTGTGTGTGTGTGTGTGTGTGTGTGTGTGTGTATAAACAAACATTTAGCAACTGAAGAGTAGAGAATTGTAAGGATTTTTTAACATCAATAATGAATCAATTCTTTTAATACAGCTGCACTACTGTTATTTAAATAATTTTTTCAGCCAGATTTTCTTAACTTACTTTACTTTCCAAAAGTCTATCAGTCATTGTTCCTGGGGAAACCAAAAGGAAAGCTACAAAAAAGCACTACACCTATCTGTCTTTTATTAGAACGTGCCATAAATCTCGTTGAAGAAAGGTAGGGTATTAAGCAAATCCAGTAACAAACTATCCTTTGAATGCACCTGACTGATTTCCAGAGCTTCTTTTGCCATTTAGAATAGGAAGTCACCTTTCTATTGGCCTTTGTTACCTCAACAGTCTTTTCTGAAGAAAGAAAGGAAAATAGTGTTCTGACTGAAGACTAGATGGTTTTTTTCACTGGCTTAATAAAACCCACCACATGGCAATGATTCCTCTTCTTCCTGTTTTTTAGTACTACATACCTGGTCAATGAGGAGATTGCAAAACTCTTGCAACAAAACTATAATCCGAGCAGGAGTATTATAAAACTTGGAATGACTCCAGATCAGACAGATGGTATGAAATAATGGGGCGATGAGCACACGGATTTGCGGGAATTCTGTCTCCTGGAGACACTGAACGTGTCTTCTCAGGGGTCTCAGGAAAAGCTCCACATCCTCGGCTTCTAGGAGAGCTGCAAGGAAAGAAAACCACATGAACATGATGGCGGTCTTTTCCTAAACTTCACAAGAAAACAAAGCAAAACAACAGAACTATACTGAAATGTGGTCTTCTCTTTTTTATTTTTATTTTTTTTTGTTTATTTATTTCTAGGAGAGAGAGAGAGACAGCGTGAGCAGGGGAGGGTCAGAGAGAGAGGGAGTCACAGACTGAAACAGGCTCCAGGCTCTGAGCTGGCGGTCAGCACAGAGCCCGACGCGGGGCTCGAACCCACGAACCGCGAGATCATGACCTAAGCGAAAGTCGGACGCTTAACCTACTAAGCCACCCAGGCGCCCCTGGTCTTCTCTTTTTTAGATTGATTGCCCTACAGACGACCTGCTACGGGTTTGGAAGGCCTTATACATAGTCCCTATATAGCAAACACTCAGGAGAGCCCTGGGACAGATGCCTACACAGCTCAAATAAATAGTAACTCAGTACTTGGTGGGAAAATACCTTTACAACCTAAAGAAATGTACTCAACTCCAGGAAACTGCTGGAATAAAAAACAGCTCCAAAGTTGCTGTCACTTTATAGTTTGGGTTACAAGCCTCATCACTACAATGTTAATTACTGCTAAGTAACAGGTACCGGCACAATTTAACGGTCTCGTCGCCGTGTCCTGGGAGAATAATGCAGGCAATGACTGAGAATTTTAGATTATTCAAAATGTAACAGTTAAAATTGTTAAGTATGGGTGATAAAAAATATTTTGGAACTAGAGACAGGTGAAGTTTGTACAACACTGTGAATGCACTAAATGTCATTCAACTCTACACTTTAAAATGAATTATCTTTATGTTAAATGAATTTTGCCTCAATTTTAAAAACTGTTAATCAGGAGTAAGGAGTATTTCTCAAAAATACTGTATTACATAACCAAACACATATACGCATACATACACACACACATATGGAGAAAAATATTATCAATTACCACCTAATCTAATCCAAATCTTCTCTGGATTAAAATTAGTCATTTTAGAGGTTCCTGGCTGGCTCATTCAGAGAGCATGCAAATCAATCTCAGAATCATGAGGTCAAGCCCCACAGTGGGGGTAGAGCTTACTTAAAAAAAAAAAAAAAAAAATTAGTCACCTTAATGTACGGTAAATGGATCTCCATCTCAGACTGCATTTTGTTCCTGAGACTACAAATACCTTTGATTAAGTGAAAACAGGCTTTACTTATGATGGTAGGGAATGCAGTAAATTCTTAAGTAAATTCTTATTTCCTGGTGTTATCTCAAAACATTCCTGTCTGGACCGAGGCAGGCGGGCGGGNTTTTTTTTTTTTGGCTGTGAGAGTGAGGAACGCACTCACTTATATTACTCCCCTTAACATATAACCAATTCATGCGCCCTAATGATAAAGACATAGGAAGAAAGAGAGGTTCCAGGTAGTCTTTTCCTCCCTGGTTCTGCTCATGTTTTCAAAATAGTATGTCTTTACCCATGTTAATTTCAAAATTAAATTATTGCATCGAATAGCTAAGTACCTTTAAAATGTGGTAAGTTCAAGTGGTGATATTAAAAGGCCAAAGTATGTCCTTGGGAGTGGGCTGCCCACCTCTAACTGACAATGGCTTTGGGCCACTTGATCTACTGAGAGTATTTGTGTCTGAATCTCCAGTCCATGCGCTCATAAGGCCGTGAGTGACCCTGGGAGCTGTGCCTACAGATGCGTCATCCACAGAAAATGTTCATCTTCTACTAACACAAAAGAATTTGAGCAGCCTCTACTTATCGAGGACATACTTACTGTGTGCCTAGTACTTTGTACCCTGTATATTTTACCCTCACTTCAACGGTTCTGCCAGGAAAGGTTTTGCCCCCAGGGGTCATTTGGCAATGTCCGGAGACATTTTTAATTATCACAACGGCACCGGGGGAGGCAGGGGGAGGACAGGGATGTTACAAAACATGCAGGAACGCAGCACTTCCCACGACAAACATCCTGCCCAAAATGTTCACGGTGATAAGCACTGACAAGGCTGAGAAATATTGCTCTAATCCTCAGAACAATTCTGCAAGGAGGGTGTTAATATGCCACCTTGGCCGAGGAAAACCAGAGGCTCAGTGAATTTAAGAGGTACTGAAATGATGTGGGACAAGTTAGAAAACAAAAGTGACTGTATTGTCAAAATAGACAAAAGGTGGAGTCATTGTTTCCAGTGTTTTCCATTAGCATTTCGGCTAATGGAAATGTTGTACTGTAATGCTGGTAAACCAGATGGATGATCAGGAAGATGAAATGTTTAAAATTAGTAGATACTAGAGAGGATGGAGAAAGCAAGAAGAGGCTACTGACTTCATTCACTCAACAACTTCTTATTAACATAGGCCACAGGCCCTGGGAATACAAAGGTAATTCTTGAGGATTTTCACATACATGGTGTCACATCCATGATGCTCCCAACTCAATGGTAGAGGGAATTCCAAAAAAAAAAAAAAAAAAAAAAAAAAAAGAAAAAAAGGTCCATCTGACTAAAAACATCATTTTGACCATCAAACTTGAATCAACTGGCATGCCACCTAGGGCTTGAGACAAGTACTTTTGCCTCCGTGTGATTCATAATTAAAAAACAAAAACAAAAAACCCAAAGTAATAACCAAACATTTTCAAAGTGTACTTGAAGCATTTTCTAACCTTACCAAGGTTCTAATAGGAAGAAATTTAAAAGTAATTTTCTAATGTTAGAAACCAAAAAGTTATTTGTCCAATTATCTTATAATTTCATCACCTAAAACCTCAGTATGGTGTCTATGCCGACTTGCTTGAATAGGCCTAAAGGAACATGAACAGAAATCAAGAAATGAGAGGGCTGGCAACCCTGGGTGGAGCTGAAACTGGACAGTAAGGGGACGAGGAAACTTTTCAATGAATACCTTTTTATAATTTCTGATTTTTAACAATGTGCATATACCCGTTCAAAATTCAACAAATAAACCCTTCTCTTCCATATGTTTCATCTTCACCCAAACTTCGATGAGGACTTTGAACATTTTTGAGCTAAGTGAGTGACAGATGCCAAGCAGATTCACAGACTCTATTCAAGAATCACTGGGCTAAGTGTAGCCCAGCTGTTGCCTAGGAAACTGCCACACTGAGCTTTCACTTACCTGCTGCAAAGGTCTTTCCCTTACACACACATTCCCATTAAAACTTCAATCTAGAGGCAGCTTGGCAGGAACCTATGATATAGCCTAAAAGAGTTTAATAAACCTAGAGAATAAAGTACTGATGAGGACGAGTTTATCATTAGAAGAGCCAAGGGCAATCATTTCATGACCGTGTTGATGGTAGAAAGGTAGATGAGGCTAGACAGGCATGCTAGTATGAGATCAGGAAGGACACCAACCCTCGGCCAAAAACCAAGACTCTCACCATTTTTCACAGCCATGAAAAGGTCCTTCAAAGTTGGAAAATAGCTGCTTTGTTTAATTTGCAGTACCTTAGCCATTTTGAGGACAACAGGAGCTTGAAGCTAAATTGAAGAAGAAAATTTAATATAAGCTAGATTAAGGTCTAAATAGATGCATTCGGTAATAAAATACTTAAAAATTCTATTGTACTCATGCACAACACACATGGTATTTAAAAAAATTCTTTTATGTTTTTATTTATTTCTGAGAGCGAGAGAGAGACAGACAGACAGACAGTGTGAGCAGGGGAGGATCAGAGAGAGAGGGAGACACAGAATCCGAAACAGGCTCCAGGCTCCAAGCTGGCTGTCAGCACAGAGCCCGACGCGGGGCCTGAACCTACAAACAGTGAGATCATGACCTGAGCCGAAGTCAGACACGCAACCGACTGAGCCACCCAGGCGCCCCACACACGGTATTTAATATGCAAAGATTTATCTGGCTTCAAGTTGAAAATAATTTCTAATAACACTTTTTCCTTAAGCTTGAATTTTACTTTACATTTATAGCTCTTGAGTTCTCACAAAGTGTGTCAATTTACACTTTATGTGTAAAATATTAAACTTTCCACATAAAATTTCCAGCTGTGTTTCAGAAAATCTGAGAGACATGTGAAATGCAAATCAAGGTCTTAGTTTTCAGGACAGTAAGTGAAGGAACATGTAAGGCGAGCAGCAGAGGAAGCAAAGTTAGCTCTTCCAAAGCCACATCTCTCCACTAACCAAGACCCTACTCCTTCCTACATCAATTCAACCAACTAGATTAAATTTTACCATCTTTGACATTTCCCTGGGGAAAGCCTCTTATGCCACAGTGTTTCCAATTATTAAATCCTGTCAAAATATTCCCCAAATGGCAAAGTTACTTTTAATCCACATTCATTTCTAAAGCGCTTATCATATAAAACTTTGGAATAAGAAACGAGAACAGACTATTAAAACAGTATGTTAAACTATTGAAGTTATTGGAAGTCATTGCTCTAGAAACCAAATGCTACAATTGATTTTGCTAATTCAATTTATAAGCAATTTGCCGGGCTATCTACTTACTTGATCATAAATGCATGAGAGGTTCTCTCTCCTTATCACCCAAAAATCCAGTTCAGTTTGAGGATTTGAGTGAAGACCATTCAGCAAAGGCTGCACTGAATCCTTTTCTACAATTTCATGGATTTGATGTGACCATTTAATGATCACTGACTCTATTGCATGGAGTACTCTCCTTTCGTTGGACTCTAGCATATAAACACTGAAACGATTAATAAAATAATTCAAAAACCAATTATTGCATCTAAAGATAGCACTTGAATTTGAAGACGGATTTTATGTATCCATAAACTAGTTTTCCAAATTAAATACTCCAAAATCATATCCCTTATTTTTATAGCCCAGTTTTAGTTGTGTTGTAAACATTATTAAACAAATAATCCTAACCTCAAACCATTATTGCTAACAGAAAGCTGTTAATATCAGGTCAGTTCTCACAGCCTACTTTTTTTATTATTTTTATTATTTTTATTTTTATTTATTTCTAGGGGAGAGAGAGAGAGACAGCGTGAGCAGGGGAGGGGCAGAGAGAGAGGGAGATACAGAGTCTGAAATAGGCTCCA
>NW_027529173.1:1189429-1212157 GCF_008692635.1 Crocuta crocuta
AGGCTCCAGGCTCTGAGCGGCAAGTCAGCACAGAGCCCGACACGGGGCTCGAACCCACGAACCGCGAGATCATGACCTAAGCGAAAGTCGGATGCTTAACCGACTAAGCCATCCAGGTGCCCCTCACAGCCTACTTTTAAGAGATGTACTTCGTGGGGGCACTTGGGTGCCTCAGTCAGTTGAGTATCCGACTCTTGATTTCAGCTCAGGTCAGGATCCCAGGGTCGTGGGTGGGATGAAGCCCTGCATCAGGCTCCGCAATGAGCATGGAGCCTGCTTTAAAATTCTCTCTCTCCCTCTGCCCCTCTCCCCTGCTAACATTCTCTCTTTAAATAATTTTTTTAAAGTATACTTAGTAAGGAAATAATATACATGGTGCTCTGCACAACATTTTTTTAAAATGATATAATAATTCTCTTGCTAATAGCTTCTATGTTAATTGGGTATGTAGGCACTCCATTTGAATATCCAATATATACCATATCATAACATACTTGGTCTCTGAGTATTTCTGATCCAGGTCAATTCTTCCTGCAATCGTGGGAATTGGTAGAAGAGTTCTTCTCAACATTTTGCCCCGAAAAACATGCATTTTATTTTTCAGGACTTCTATGTGGTGTTCCATGTCTTGTGAAATAAAACAGGACCAGGATTTATGGTTGTTCCTATTAGAAAGAATGGGCACTAATATCTAAAGAGAGAGAGACATTTCCAAAAGAAGTTAATTTACAGACAATGTACTCCTCCAAAGATTTTCTTGTCATACAATATCAGCCACAAAACCGCTCAATTTCTTAAATATCTTCCTACATTATCAAATTTACAAAGAGGACAAAAATCACTATTCCATTTAGACATAATCAATTAGACAAACACTTCCAAAGTGCAATTACTATACTGTTTGTTCATTCATTTACTCATTTATCAAACATTTGTGAAGATTCCCAGTGACTCCAACACGGCATAAAATAAGCACAACCATGTCAAGTAAGCAAACTGCTTTCTTAATGCAAACTGAGCACACTGACAAGTATAGGAATGAGAAAAATTTTATGAATCCCACAGCAGCAAAAATAATCTTCTCAAGCCCTGGCATGCCAGTTGATTCAAGTTTGATGGTCAAAAAATGTTTATTAATCAGATGGACCTTTTCTGGAACTCCCTCTAACACTGGGCTGGGAGCATCATGGATCTGACACCATGTAAGTTAAAACCTTCCAGAATTACCTTTGTATTCCCAGGCCTGTGGCCTATGTTAATAAGAATTTGTTGAGTGAATGAAGTTAGTAGTCGCTTCTTGCTTTCCCACTCCTCTCTAGTATCTACTAATTTTAAACACTTTTCATTTTTCTGATCATCTGTCTGGTTTACCCACATTACAGTACAAAATTTCCATTAGCTGAAATGCTCAGAAAACAAGCACTCCACCTTTTGTCTATTTTGACAATACAATTACTTTTGTTTTCTAAGTGTGTTGAAACTAGTCTTTCCAGATTTTATTATTACATTTTCCTGCTCAGCGCCAACTCCAAGTCAAGCTAGGAAAACAGAGTAAGAAGAAACATTCTCTTCTGGGGAGAAGCTCAGTGAGTTAGTTCCTTTGCTACAAGAACTGCCCTAATTAGAGGCATGTTCAGGATATAATGTGGAGACACAGGATAAACACCTGCCTCTGGAAGGTACAGGTGTTAGGGAAGACTTGCCACCAAAGTTGCTCCTTGATTAAAATGTTGAAGATGGGGGCCTTCCGGGTGGCATCAGTTAAGTGTCTGACTCTTGATTTTGGCTGAAGTCATGATCTCACAGTTCGTAGAATGGAACCCCCCATCAGGCGCTGTGCTGACAGTGGGGAGCCTGCTTGGGATTCTCATTCTCCCTCTCTGTCCCTCACCCACACACACATGTTGAAGTGCTTTCTCTCAAAATAAATAAATAAACTTAAAAATAAGTAAATAAAATGTTGAAGATGAAAGCTCAGAGCAGGCATTCCAGAAAACTGAACACCAATAAAATCACTCAGGGCTCCAGAAGTATAGTGTTTCTGGAAAACTGCCAGTCTGGGATTAGGTTTGAAAAAGAGAGGGTGGGGGGCGCCTGGGTGGCTTAGTCGGTTAAGCGTCCAACTTTCGCTTAGGTCATGATCTCGCGGTTCGTGGGTTCGAGCCCCGCTGTGCTGACTGCCAGCTCAGAGCCTGGAGCCTGTTTCAGTCTGTGACTCCCACTCTCTCTGACCCTCCCCTGCTCACGCTGTCTCTCTCTCTCTCTCTCTCTCTCTCCTAGAAATAAATAAAATATTAAAAAGAAAAAAAAAAGAAAGAGAGAGGGTGGTTTATGAAGAGCTTTGGAAATCAGACTGCAGAGTTGAAGTTTACTGGTAGAACATTCCATGACCCACTAGAAAACTTTCTAGACTAAATCCCCACCATCACCAACTATTTCTAAGTATCAGGCATGAGGAAAATTCTGGTTATTATGCATATCTAATTTACCGGTTACAGTTTCAAATTTTCACTCTACATATGATTCTGTGACAAAATCAACTTCTTTCAAATTTAAGTATTTCTGTCACAAGCTGTAGATGAAACTGTGAAATTGTGAGCCACATGCTTTACAGAGCAATTTGTCAAAGAGCTAGAGTATCTCTAAATGTCATTTAAAACAGGCATGCCTGGGTGGCAGAGTCAGTTAAGCATTTGACTTTGGCTCAGGTCATGATCTCATGGGCCATGGGTTCAAGTCCTACATTGGGCTCTGCTCCAAAGCAGGCTCCAGGAACTGAGTCTTCCTCTCTCTCTGCGCCTTTCCCCACTTGCACTCTCTCTCTCAAAATTAAAAAAAAAATCATTTAAAACAAATAGACCTGGGATGTGCTTTTTCATTACTATATGTCTTCTTAAACTATATACAAAGGAATTCAATTAATCAGGGGTCATACTGTGTCTCAGCTGGGAAACGTTTTCCTACTTTTGTGGTTTAGAAAAAAAATTCCAAACTTTTTCTGAGAACTAAATTAATTTAAATATGTTTACATATTCAATATATATACACAATGCATAACTATAAATTAACGAATTTTGGTGCCTTTGCTGTGGTTCTCTTTACCTACCATCTTTCTTTGATCTCTTTTTAAGCTAGGGGTTTTCTTTTTACAATGGTTTTTAAGTCAATAGATACTATTACTAGGGCAATACCTTCAAAATGTAGGAGCCTAAGCCTCTCCCAGACTTCTTAAATTGGAATGTCCAAGGACAGGACCTAGACAGTAACTACAACAACCAACTCATACTTCCATTTTAGCTTGATAAGCCAACTGAATAAGAGTAATTCACAATTATTATTTCCCTAAAGATTCAGGTCAATATAATACAAGAAATAACTAGCCAGAGGAGTGAAGATGGCAGAGGAGCATGGAGACCCTGAGCTTGTCTCCTCCCTGAAACGCAGCTAGAGCAGCACCAAACCATTTTTTAACACCTAGGAAATTGATCTGAGGATTAACACAACAATCTGCATAACTCGAGCCATAGACCTTGGCAGGTACACAGTGCGGAGAGGTGAAGTGGAGGAGAGAAAAGCCACAGAGGGTAGGGAGCCATGTTTGCAGAGAGTGGACAGAGAGAGAAAAAGAAAGGGAAAGTGCAGTACTTCGGGATCCTGCAAGAAAAGTGTTCTCCCCAACAGCAGCTGGAGAGAAAGAGTGAAAACACAGGGGACTGAACAGGAAATCTGTTCCCCAAAACCACTGATGGAGAAAAAGTAGAGGATTTCAATACTACCAGGATTCTATATACACTAGAGCTCAGTGCCTGGTGGTGCTCTGGTGAGGAAGAAAAACAAATCCCCAGGAGCAGGCAGCCGAGTCTGAAGGGTCCTTATGGAACATGGCGAGTAGTTCCCCTGCTTGGAGTCCATTTGGTAGAGGCCATACAGCCTCCTGAAAGGCGAAGATCCCAGCACACCTTGGAGAGCAGCCACATTTGCTGGTATTGGGACAAAGGTGTCAGGGTGCAGTGAAACCTGGCGCCAACTCTATGTTGTGATTTGCCGTAATCCCTGAACCTCTGCCCCTGTGCGATCGCAGGAACCTCTTCTGGGGCAAGCCAGCACCCAGTCACTGCTCAGCGACACCCTCCCTCCAGAGAGTCAGCGCAGGTCCAAGCCACGGGGGTCTCTGAAGTGTGAGGTTTTGAAACACAACCCCATCTGACATAAAACTCTGGAGGGAGGTGCTGCCTGGCGGGTGGACAGCTTGGACACGGACAGGGTAAAAGCAGGGAGTGGATGGAGGTCTGAGATCAAGGAGGGGTGCTTGATCACAGATTGCTGAGTGCGCAAATTCTTGTGCCAGAGACTAGGGAGCTGGGTGAGGCCGATTCCACTTCCCCTAAACACTCACATGTGAGGACGCCCACAGATCCACCCCAGTAAGCTAAGCTGTGCCACCTAGTGGAGAACAGAGCCCTTACACCAAGCCTCGTCCAACTGTGCCCTCCAAGCACATCCAGCAGAAGACCAGCACTACACAATGCTTTGTGGTGTCAGTTCTAGGAGAAAATCGATATAAATTCATTCAGGTTCCATTCTGTTTGCTGGTTCACTTATTTGTTCATTTTCTTTGCTTCTGTTTTGGTTTAAATTTTCTTTTTTCTTTTTTCTTTCTTGAATACAGAAAAACATTATTTTTACTTCACTTTTTATTTTTTAATGTTATTCATTTTCTTTCGTTTTATTATGCAGACTTTTTTATTGTTTTAATTTTTTCTTACCTTTTTTTTCCTATCCTTTCCCTTTTTTCTATATTCTATAAGGCGTCTTTCAACAAGCACAGCAAAACAGCTAGGATCTAGCTTCCTTTTATTTTTGTTTTGTTTTGTTTTTATTTTTCATTTTATTAACTTTTTTTCTTCATCCAAAATAACAAAATGAAGAAATTCACCCCAAAAGAAAGAACAGTAAGAAATGACAGCCAGGGGCTTAACACAGAAATAAGCTATCTTAACTAGAATTTAGAACCACAATAATAACATTATCTAGGACTGAAAAAAAGCATAGAAGACAGCAGAGAATCCCTTTCTGTGGAGATAAAATCTAGTCAGGCCAAAGAATAGCATGCTAAAAAAATGCCATAACAAAATCAGTGATATAGAAGATAAAATTATGGAGAATAATGAAGCAGGGAAATAAAAGAGGGAAACAAAGGCAAAAGATTAGGTACAAGACTTCGAGAAGTCAGTGACTCATTAAAAAGGAGTAACATCCCAATCATAGGAGTCCCAGAAGATAAAAATGGAGAAGAGGCAGAAAGTTCATGTGAGCTAATTACAGCGGTAAACTTTCCCAGTCTGGGGAAGCACACAAACATCAAAATCCAAGAAGCACTAAGAACTCCCATTAGATTCAACAAAAAACAACCATCACCAAAGCATGTCATAGTCAAATTCACAAAATACACAGACAAGAAAAGCACTGTAGCAGCAGAAAATGAAAAAAGTCCTAACCTGTAAGGTAAGACAGATCAGGTTGTCAGCAGCCCTATCCACAGAAACTTGGCAGGCCAGAAGGGAAGGGCAGGATATATATTCAATGTGCTGAAGTGGAAAAACAAAATGCAGGCAAGAAATTCTTTATCCAGCAAGGATATCATTCAAACCAGAAGGAAAGTTTCCCGAACAAAAACTAAAGGAGTTTATGACCACTACACCAACCCCGTGACAAATTTTAAGGGGGATACTGAGTGGAGAAAAGACCAAAATAAAATAACAAGACCAAAAGCAACAAAGACTAGAAAGGACCAAAGAACACCAGAAACATCGACTCTACCGGCAACACAATGGCACGAAATTCATATTTTTCAGTACTCACTCTAAATTTAAATGGACTAAATGCTCCAATCAAAAGACACAGGGACGAAAAGGGATATGAAAATAACACCCATCTCAAAAAAGACTCATTTGAGACTTAAAGACGCTTGCAGATTTAAAGTAAGGGAATGGAGAACAATCTATCATGCTAATGGTCATCCAAAGAAAGCTTGAGTGGCCATACTTCTATCAGACAAACTACATTTTAAAATAAAGGCTGTAAAAAAAAGATCAAGAAGGGCATTACAGCAAAATTAAGGGATTGATCTAACAATTGTGAATATTTATGCCCCCAATGAGGAAACCCAAATATATGAATCACTTAATCACAAGCATAAATAAATGTATAGATAACAATGTTGTGATTGTAGGGGACTTCAAAACTCCACCTATAGCAAAGGACAGATCATGTAAGCAGAAAATCAACAGGGAAAAATGGCTTTCAACGACACACTGGACCAGATGGACTTAAAAAATATCTATCAAACATTTCATCCTAAAGCAGCAGAATACACATTCTTGACTGCACATGGAACATTCTCCAGAATAGATCACATACTGGATTACAACTCGGCTCTTGAAAAGTACAAAAAGATGGAGATCATACCTTGCATATTTTCAGACCTCAACGCTATGAAATTTGAAATCAATCATAAGAAAAATTTTGGAAAGACCATGAATACTTGGAGGTTAAAGGACATCCTACTAAAGAATAAACAGGTTAACCAAGAAATTAAAGAGGAATTTAAAAAGTACAGGGAAGCCAATGAAAATGAGAACATGGCAGTCCAAAACCTCTGGAATACAGCAAAGTCGGTCGTAAGAGGGAAATGGATAGCAATCCACGCCTTCCTAAAGAAGGAAGAAAGGTTTGTAATACATGACCTAATCTTACACCTAAAAGAGCTGGAAAAAGAATAAAACCAAAAACTAGCAGAAGAAGGAAAATAATATAGATTACAGCAGCAATCAATTATATCAAAAAAACAACAACAGTAGAACAGATCAATGAAACCAGTAGCTGGGTCTTTGAAAGAATCAACAAAATTGATAAACTCCTAGCCAGATTGATCAAAAGGAAAAAAGACCCAAATAAATAAAATCACGAATGAAAGAGGAAAAATCACAAAGAACATCACAGAAACACAAAAAATGATAAGAGAATATTATGGCCAATTATATGCCAACAAATAGAGCAACCAGGAAGAAATGGACAAATTTCTAGAAACATATAAACTATCAAAACTGAAACAGGAATAGAAAATTTGAACAGATCCATAATGAGTAAGGAAATTGGATAGTGATCAAAAATCTCACAACAAACAAGAAACCAGGGCTGAATGGTTTTCCAGAAGAATTCTACCAAATGTTTAAAGGAGCGTTAACACCTATTCTTTTGAAGCTGTTCCAAAAAATAGAAATGGAGGGATAACTTCCAAACTCATTCTATGAAGCCAGCATTACCTTGATTCCAAAACCGGGCAAAGACCCCACTAAGAGGATAACTACACACTTTCCCTGATGAACATGGATGCAAAAATTCTCAAGATACTAGCCAATTGGATACAACAATACATTAAAAGAATTATCACCAAAATCAAGCGGAATTTTCTTGGGAGGTAGGGATGGTTCAATATCTACAAATCAATCAATGTGATATATCACATCAATAAAAAAAAAAAGGATAAGAGCCACATGATCCTCTTAGTAGATGCAGAGAAAGCATTTGACAAAATACAGCATCCTTTCTTGATAAAAATGGTCAAGAAAGTAGGCACAGAAGGAACATACCTCCAAATCATAAAGGCCATATATGAAAGACCCACAGCTAATATAATATCAATGGGGAAAAAAACTGAGAGCTTTCCCCCTAAGGTCAGGAATGTCCACTCTCACCACTGTTATTCAACATAGTGTTCGAAGTCCTACCCTCAGCAAACAACACCAAGAAATAGAAGGCATCCAAACTGGCAAGGAGGAAGTCAAACTTTCACTCTTCACAGATGACATGATACTCTATGTTGAAAATCCAAAGACTCCACCAAAAAACTGCTAGAACTGATCCACGAAGCCAGCAAAGTCAAAGAATATAAAATCAATGTACAGAAATTGGTTACATTCTATACATTCTATACACCAATAATGAAGCAGGAGAAAGAGAAACCAGGGAATCAATCCCGTTCACAATTGTACCAAAACTCATAAAATACTTAGGAATAAACCTAACCAAAGGGGTGAAAAATCTATATACTGAGAACTATATAAAGCTTATGAAACAAATTGAAGAAAACACAAAGAAATGGAAAAAACGTTCCATGTTCATGGATAGAAGAACAAATATTGTTAAAATGTCAGTACTACCCAAAGCAATCTACATATTCTATGCAATCCCTATCAAAATAATATCAGCATTCTTCACAGGGCTATAACAAACAATTCTAAAATTTGAATGGAACCAGAAAGACCCTGAATACCAAAGCAATCCTGAAAAAGAACCCAAAGCTGGAGACATCACAATTACAAACTTCAAGTTGTATTACAAGCCATAATCATCAAGACAGACACATAGATCAATGAAACAGAAGGGAGAACCCAGAAATGGACCCACAAATATATGGCCAACTCATCTTTGAATAAGGCAATAAAGAGTACCCCACGGAATTTAGTCTCTTCAGCAAATGGTGTTGGGTAAACTGGACGGTGACATGCAGAAAAATGAACCTGGACCACTTTCTTGTACTCTACACAAAAATAAACTCAAAATGGATGAAAGAGCTCAAGGTAAGACAGAAAGCCATCAAAATTCTAGAGAAAAGAACAGGCAACAACCTATTTGATGTTGGCCACAGCAACTTCTTACCTGACATGTCTCCAGAAGCAAGGGAAACAAAAGCAAAACTGAACTATTGGGACCTCGTCAAGATAAAAAGCTTCTGCACAGCAAAGTAAACAACCAGCAAAACGAAAAGGCAACTGACAGAATGGGAGAAGTTACCTGCAAATGACATATCAGATAAAGGATTAGTATCCAAAATCTATAGAGAACTTATCAAACTGAACAGCCAAAAAACAAATAATCCAGTGAAGAAATGGGCAAAAGACTTAAATAGATACTTTTCCAAAGATATACAGATGGCTAACAGACGCATGAAAAGATGCTCAACATCACTCATCATCAGAGAAATCCAAATCAAAACCACAATGAAATAACACCTCATACCTCTCAGAATGGCTAAAATTAACAGGCAACACAGATGTTGGCGACGATGGACAGAAAAGGGAACCCTTTTGAACTGCTGGTGGCAATGCAAATTGGTGCTGCCGCTCTGGAAACCAGCACGGAGGTTCCCCCAAAAAATTAATAATAGAACTACCTTATGACCCAGTAATTGCACTTCTTGGTATTTATTCAAAGGGTACAAGAGTGCTGATGTGAAGGGGCACATGCACCCCAATGTTTACAGTAGCACTATCAACAATAGCCGAAGTATGGAAAGAGCCCAAATGCCCATTGATAAGGAAGGTGTGGTGTGTATGTTGCACACACACACGACTATTACTTGGGGGTCAAAAAGAATGAAATCTTGCCATTTGCAACAATGTGGATGGAACTAGAGTATACTGTACTAAGCGAAGTATGTCAGTCATACTTCATATGATTTTACTCATATGTGAAACTTAAGTAACAAAACAGATGAAGATAGGGTAAGGGAAGCAAAAATAAGATAAAAACAGAGAGCAAGACACACATAAGAGACTCTTAAACATAGAGAACAAACTGAGAGGGGCGCCTGGGTGGCTTAGTCGGTTAAGCGTCCAACTTTCACTTAGGTCATGATCTCGCAGTTCGTGGGCTCGAGCCCCGCATCGGGCTCTGTGCTGACTGCCAGCTCAGAGCCTGGAGCCTGTTTCAGTCTGTGACTCCCTCTCTCTCTGGCCCTCCCCTGCTCACGCTGTCTCTCTCTCTCTCTGTCCTAGAAATAAATAAAACATTAGAAAAAAAAGAGAGAGAACAAATTGAGAGTTGGTGGCAGGGTGTTATGTAGGGGGATGGGCTAAATGGGTGACGGGCATTAAGGAGAGTACTGTTTGGGATGAGCACTGGGTGTTATATGTAAATGATGGATCACTAAATTCTATTCCTCAAATCATTACTATATGTTAACCAACTTGGATTCAAACAAAATGTGAAAAAAAAATTTTAATTAACAAAAAAGAAATAACGAAGGGCACCTGGGTGGCTCAGTCAGTTAAGTGTCTTTCAGTTCAGACTCAGGTCATGATCTCAAGGTTTGTGAGCTGAAACCACACATCGGGTTCTACACGGAGAGCATAGAGCCTGCTTGGGATTCTCCCTCTCCCCTTCCCTCTGCCCCTCCTCCACTCATATTCTCTCTCTCTCTCTCTCAAAAATACATAAACTTAAAAAATTTAAAAAAAAAGAAATAACTAGATGACATGCTAAATACCTTTGCTAAATATTATATAACAGAGCTGCAAATAAGAGTACATGGGAACACATATCAATGATGAAGAGCAGATTGGGAGTTCAGCTTTGGATAGGTCAGATTTGAGACATTACACACTAAATGGCTATGTGCACAAGGAAGATGGATACCTGAGCCTGAAGTTTAGGAGAGTGATCTGGGCTGGAGATAGTAGTGTGGGAGTCCCCTGCACATCAGCATGAATTCCTGTGAATCACCATCTGAGTCAAACCCCAAAAACTGTTTCAATATTGAATGGAAGTGAAAGTACATTAGATCGTTTAAATGAGAAAGAAACTAAATATGAAGGCACAAATGACATTCCTCACCTGCAGTTCAAATACTTGGTCCATCCCTTTTTTATTCTGTCCCATCAAGAAGCCAAACACTAGAAAACTCCCTCAGTACTTTTCAGACCAATCCCTACCTCCAAAACAGTCTCTCCTTCACTCAACAGGATGATCAATTCAATGCAGTCCTCTCCAGCTCGTGTCTTCTTTGTTAACGTACAAATCAGACACTTAGAGGCTGATTATCTTGGAATGCAAGTCATGAATGACCACTGACATTCCACATGACTGCCCAACTTCCAAATTAAGCTGGCCCTGATAAAAGCCTTCCCAGAACATGAATGGCCATGACCGTCTTCCAATCAACACATGAATTTGGTCGTGGCCACTGCCTTTGCTGGCAACCACCTGAAAAAGTTACATGGCCGTTTATTTTTCTAATCAGTCTCTCCAGCTTTGTTTCTCACCACCTCCCCGCTCGGGTTCCCCAGTCCAGCTACATTAATTTACTCCTTTTTTAAAAAAGAACCTGCGGGGCGCCTGAGTGGCTTAGTCGGTTAAGCGACCGACTTTCGCTTAGGTCATGACCTCGCGGTTCGTGGGTTCGAGCCCCGCATCGGGCTCTGTGCTGACTGCCAGCTCGGAGCCTGGAGCCTGTTTCAGAGTCTGTGACTCCCTCTCTCTCTGACCCTCCCCTGCTCACGCTGTCTCTCTCTCTCTCCCCTAGAAATAAATAAAGCATTAAAAAATTAAAAAAAAAAAAAAAAGAACCTGCATTTCCTAGCCTCCGTGGTGCTTCTCCCTCTGCTCAGAAAGCCTTTCCTCCTCCCACATCTAGCTGTCTCCTCCTTGTCCTTCAATACTGTGGGGACCACATAATTTACCATACAGCTCTGGAGGCTTTCGAGAGTAACACAGAACACTAAAAATTCTTAGTGGACAGTAACTGATCTGACAGGTGGAAACCAAAAGCACCCCAGGCAAACTGAGACCTAGGATCATCCTATTCCAGAGTCCCCAGCCCGTCAGCCCCGTAGGTGTGGGGAGCGTCATGAGGGTCCCACCCCATGACACTGAAGACTCTGCCAGGAGCCCTGACTACCGCGTTCTCCTATCACAGGCTCAGCAACCTACCTCCCGCGTCAGACTGCACGCCTTCTGAAGACACAAACTACATCACTAACTACTATGTGGGTGTCCAATCACTAGCAACAAGTAGGTCTGCAATAGTGATTAAATGAATAACCGAGATTGGCATCAAGTTCCCCCGAGTGTCCTTTCCACGGGTGCAAAGCAATTCAAAAGGAAATAGAGATCAAATGCCAAATGCTTCTTGAAAGAAATACCTTGAAGCTTCAGTGTTTGGGCTCTTATGAGAACAGAATATCAACGAGCCCTTAACTGACTTTCATTCATTTAACAAGTCCTGAGCTCCTGTTACCAGTCAGGCAACTGTCTTTTAAGTGTTTGGGCCACAACAGGGAGCAAAACAAAGACTCAGAGCTGGGACGAGGGTAAGGCAAGAAGCATTCACACTGGAAACAGACTCTATGATGGCACCAAGAATCTCAGTAATAGAGATGAATAATCCTTTCAGATACTTTTTAAATCAAAATTAATGCAAAAAAAGGAATTATCAACATTAAAAAAAATTTTTTTAATGTTTTATTTATTTCTAGGGGAGAGAGAGAGAGAGAGAGACAGCGTGAGCAGGGGAGGGTCAGAGAGAGAGGGAGTCACAGACTGAAACAGGCTCCAGGCTCTGAGCTGGCAGTCAGCACAGAGCCCGACGCGGGGCTCGAACCCACGAACCGCGAGATCATGACCTAAGTGAAAGTCGGACGCTTAACCGACTAAGCCACCCAGGCGCCCCTCAACATTTTTAAATAAAGGCGACATCGGTATTACTGACTTATTTTTGCCTCAGGCTCCAATATGACGTAGTACGGTACTGTTAGTGACTAGTGTTGAGGTTTTCACTTAGATTTTTTTTAATGTTTATCTATTTTTGAGAGAGAGAGGCAGTGTGAGGAGGGGAGGGGCAGAGACAGAGAGACACCAAATCCAAAGCAGGCTCCAGGCTCTGAGCTGTGACCACAGAGCCCAGTGCAGGGCTTGAACCTGTGAGATCACGACCTCAGCCAAAGTCTGAGAATTAATGGACTGAGCAACCCAGGTGCCCCTCATTTTGATTGTTTTTTTTTAATGGTGCATTAAAAAGAGGGCATTTGTTGGGAAGAGCACTGGGTATTATATGTAAGCGACGAATCATGGGAATCTACCCCCAAAACCAAGAGAACACTTTACACACTGTATGTGAGCCAATATGATAAATTATATTTAAAAAATAAACAACCATGAACTCATATAAATATTATGTATGTCTCAGAAAAAATACTGCATTCAAATTTCAACCTAATTATTGAGGTTTTGTTTTCTTGCTTCCTATAAATGTGCTCTCGAAGTGGGTGCCTCATTTGCTGACCCTAATCCCTACCGTTCTGAAGGGTGGCTTTATTAAAAGATATTTGAGGGGCGTCTGGGTGGCTCAGCCAGTTAAGCGTCCGACTTTGGCTCAGGTCATGATCTCATGGTTTGTGAGTTTGAACCCCGCATCGTGCTCTGTGCTGACAACTCAGAGCGTGGAGCCTGCTTCAGATTCTTTGTGTGTTTGTCTCTCTCTGAGTCTACCCTGCTCATGCGCTCTCTCTCTCTCTCAGAAATAAATAAAACATTTAAAAAAATTTTTTAAAGATATTTGAGTAAAAAGACTCAAAGGACATTAAGGGGTTAGCTGAGTGAATTCTGGGGGAAGTAAAAAAAATAGTAGGGGCAACAGTGTACCTGAGACAGTGAAGGATCAGCAAGGAGCTCACGAGTTAGCAAATGAGAAAAGTTCAAGGAGGTCACAGGGAGGTCAGATCACAGATTCTGGAACTAGGGATTTCATCCTTTAACAAGCCTAGGAACCACTGATGATCCTGCCTCAGTGGCGCGGAGAAAGATCCTGAGATTGTACAGTTCTACCAAGTTGCTAGGTAATACTGAGAGCTGTGATCCACAGAGAACACAGAACATGCAAAACCTAGACTAGAAGCACTGGGGCCCTTATTCAGAGTAAAAGGGGAGTCAGGGCAAGGTCTGAGAAGCAACATGTTCTGACTCATGCTTCAAAAGAATCCCTTTAGCTGCTGTCTTGGGAATACATTCTAGATGGGAACCACAAAGCAGCAGAGAGATTAAGAAAGAAAGGCAGTGGCACAGGCTAGAGGCAACGGTGAACCAGCCCTGAGTGGTAGCAGTCAGTGAAGGAGAGAAAGGAGGCGGATTCTGAATGTATTTTCGAGGTAGGACTTGCATGATGTCCTTTTTTTAAATATTAATTTCCTTTTAATCCAAGTTAGTTAACATATAGTGTAGTAGGCATTTCAGGAGAATCCAGTGATTCATCACTTATATACAACACCCAGTGCTCATCCCAACAAGTGTCCTCCTTAATGCCCATCACCCATTTGGCCCATCACCCCACCCAACACCCTTCAGCAACCTCTAGCTTGTTCTCTGTAATGAATACAGTTTTATCGTTTGCCTCCATCTCTTTTTATCTTCTATTTTCTTCTCTTCCCCTAAGTTTATCTGTTTTCTTTAATTCCATATATGAGTGAAATCATTTATTTACCTTTCTCTGACTTATTTCACTTAGCATAATACATTCTAGTTTCATCCACGTTGTTGCAAATGGCAAGATTTCATTCCTTTTGATCGCCAATATTCCATTGAATATATATACACACACACACATTTATCTTCTTTATCCAGTTGTCAATTGATGGATATTTGGGCTCTTTCCATACTTTGGCTACTGTCAATAGTGCTGCTATAAACACTGAAGTGCATGTCCCCCTTTGAAAGAGCACACCTGTATAATTTGGATAAATACCCAGTAGTGCAATTTCTGGGTCATAGTGTACTTCTATTTTTAATTTTTTGAGGAACCTCCATACTGTTTTTCAGAGTGGCTGCACCAGTTTGCATTCCCACCAGCAGGAATTTGCATGATTTCCTGCCAGAATGGATACAAAGGAGTCAGAGCTGTCTCAGAAAGTTTCTGCCTTAAGCAACTGGAAGGAGAGACTTCATGTTCACTATTGTGGAGATAACCATAAGCAATGGAGCACAGGCTGAGGAAGGTCAGTTCAACTTTGGACAGTAGGTTTGGGATGTTTATTACACAGCAAATGTGAATTTCAGGAAAACAAATGGATCTCCAAGTTTGAAATTCAGGGAAAAGATCTTGGCTAGAGAGAGAAGTTTGGGAGTACCTTGCACATCATCATAAACCACTGTCAATCAGCCAAATTTGTGAGTGACACTCAATACTAAGCAAAGACAATCCTTATAAAATGTTTTCAACCTAATCATCTATAGCGATGCCTTAGGGCCTGGTTCATAGCGAATTTAAGTCTTGTCCATAAATAAACCCTAGTGACTTCCTAAGTTTGGTCTCAATTTTTTTTCTTCCCAATACTCAGATCTTCTAGTATAATTACATGAATCTTCTCAACCACTTCAACTCTGAGGTTCTGGATGGTTTACACATACAATAAAAGTACTTGTTGACAGCTTACTCTCTTCATTTAATCTTTCTCAGAGCAGAATGCAGACCCTGGTATAGAGATAAATCCAGACAAAGATCAGAGGAACTTGTAAGAGTTGTGTTATCTCTGTCTGTTGCCAGACAGATGGTAATATAAGAATTCCTATGAAGAGCGCATCCTTGCCCTTCCAAGCCTCAACTGATGGTAGTCTAGTTTCAAATGACCCCACTTCATGTGAAATGCTTTCATCAGGTTCAGTTCAGTAAAAATTTCTTGTTTGCTACAGACAAGAAAGTGAAGGTGGAAAACTCTCAGTGTCTCCCTGAAGTCATCTAAAACCAAGTATATTCAACAGGTTTTGAGAGGGAAACAGAAGTACAGTAGTGAAGTTGGGAGTTAGAGACTTTGGCTAGTCCAAAGTCAGCAACAAAGGTGTCTTTTCAAGACCAAGGGGAAAGAGACTCAGGAAATAGAAGTGGCATGAAAGAGAGAGACTGGCAAATTGTTAGTAATAAATATTCTGGCAATTATTCCGACCTTAAGCACTGGCCTTGGCAGAATTGCACTGATAACAGAGATCTGATCTACTTACAACTAACCCTGAAGCTCTCAAAGTTTCAGGCACATTAGAATCACCTGGGGATTTTAAACATTATCACCACCGGGCTCCCATCCCATTCTGATTTAATTGGTATTCAGGCTGAACAGGGTGAAGGCAGGTTAGGTAGTTCCCCCAGGTGATTATAATGTTCAGCAAAGTTTGCGAACCACTGCTCTCCCTCTACAAAACCTGGTCATTTGGTAGGTCTTCCTCAAAGCCTGTCCATGAACAAACAAAATCAGTATCAGATCAGATACTGTAGAGATTTGGCCCCACCCCAGACCTACTGGAGCAGCTTGTCTGTAATAAATTCCCACATTAAATCCCATTTAAAAAAAACCCACATTAAAAAAATCCCACCAAGGTACTTTTATTCCAAGTATCAATAACCTGGGTTTAGAAAGCATTTCTCTGATTTAAGGGGAAAGAGGAACTTTACAACAACCATTTCAAAAACTTCATTTCTATTACCTTTTCGCATTAGTGGACCTGAGGGTCACAGAAACTAACATAAATCTGAAAAACTTAAATACTTCCAAAGTCTAAGTTTGTCTCTATTCAATGTGAAATTTAAAACCTATAGCTAATTACAAGTGCCTATTCAAGCTGCTTTTTACTTACCATATTTAGAAACAGAGAGAAAAAGGATAATCCTACAAATTACCATCTGTTGAATATTAGCATCAGTATCCTCTCAGTCAGAAACAGTCCGTTAACCACATTCCATCCACCTAAAGAGAGTATTGGCTTCTACATTCCTTTTTTTTAAGTAACCAGAGTTTTTCTGAATAATTCCAAGTGTCATTAAGATTCAAGTATTAAAGACAGACCAGTACCTCATCTAGGAAAGCAGTTACATGTCCGAAAGATGAGGCAGTTAATTCTCCAAATAAAACGGTTTGAGAAAAGTCATTTGGTCCAGTGTTTTCAGTAATCTTCTTGGCAATATAAACAAGTTTACAGTTTCCATCTCTTGGAATCTGAAACAAGATAATCAGTCTAAGTTCACAGTATAGTTTCCATGTTAGCACACAAGATTTGCTCTAACTTGTAGCTGAAATGTTAGAAAAAAATAAAATCTGGCATCTTGCCTACCTTTATAAATAAGGTAGTTGCACTGCTCTTTGCTCCACCTTCGGCAAAATGTTGTTTTCTTTGTCCTTTTATAATGCTAATTTCACAGCATTATTGGTATGTAAATATCACCTTGAAAAGGGCTTGTCAATTACCCAAAATGATTAACTACCATAAATCTCATTATTAAAAACAAATATAAGGAGAATTTAAAATTTTTCTATCTTAGGAAAGTCATTTATTTTTATAATCTTTTTGTTTGTTTGCTTGTTTGGAAATAAGCTAAAGTGAGATGAAGTCCAAGCACAAGAGGTTAATTCGTAAATCTATCCTCAAGATAAAATGTTTAATGACAACATTTTAACATTCCCACAACTACTGAATTAGTTCTCCAAATATAATGATCATTTAACTTAAGTCATCCTAGAATCTAATACTCTATCTCCTTGTTTGACAAAATTTTTAATTATAATGGGGAAAATAGCAAAACAAAAAGATTTCAGAACTCAAAATCCTAAGGCAAACTCAGGTTAGTCTTTCTCCGAGATCCTATTTCCCAACTATTAAAGTGACATTTAGCGATGATAAACACTTCACCCAGACAGCACATTACACTGTACAACACTAAAGACTTGATTTTGGCTCAAGTCATAAACCCACGGTGGCGGGATCGAGTCTGCTCCACGCAGAGTGTGGAACTTGCCTGAGCCGCTCTCCTGTTCCCTCTGCCCATACCCTGCTCATGCTCTCTCTGGAATGAAAATAATGAATACAAATGTTGTGTTTATATGTGATAGNGAAGGAAGAAAAAAAACGTAAGAAAGGACTGGTAAACACCATGTGTGCGCAGATTGTCAGGGTACTCCTTTTTTAAGGACTAAATATTTTTCTTAGGATGAAATGTGACAGGCAGTCAGACTGAGCATATGAAAAATTACCCAGGCTCTGCTGAAACATTTTTTAAAGACAGGACCCCAGAATGACCCAAGAGCGACTGAAACAGAAGTCACCTGGCACAGAGACCCTACCTTGTACCCAACGTCCAGACAGCTGAAGAAAAGTGTACCTTTTCCTGCTTTATCTGGGATGAGCAAGCTCACCTTCTGGAAGACTAATCTACAGTTGCTTAACTGCAGAGTGGGCGCACGTGGGTGATTTTGCCAACTCCAAGGCAAAGGCTCCAAAGTTTTTTAAAGCCCTCGAGGGCGTGCCCCAGGGGAACCCAAGGAGACGCGACTGGCCTCTCCCCGTGCAGGCAGCCTGACAGGGTCCCTTCGCCTGTCGCCCCTTACCTCCCGGGAGACCGCGAGCGGCCCCGCCGCGGCGACGCTGAAGACGAGGCACGCGGGGCTGGGGTTCTCCAGGAACTCGCCCAGGACCTGCCGGTTGTCCTCACTCGCCAAATGCTGACTCCATTTCTCCTCTGAGAGCCCCAGCATCAGCTCCAGGCGGCCGCCGAGAAGGCGCACACGCGCGTCTCCGGCGAAACTCCGCGCTCTCCTGGCAGCCTCCGCCCACTCCTCCTCCTCTTCCTCCCCTTCCTCCTCCAGCTCCATCATGCCCACCACCTCGAGGCCAGCGCCCGGAGTTAGGCGAAGGGCCGGGTCTTCTAGAAACCCGCGCACCTCCGGGGCTGCCATCACGCACGTCCGAAAGGATGCGGGGTCGGTCGGCTCCACGCGCTCGCACCCTTTCCCGACCTGGGGTGGGCGAGGACACTTCCCACAAGCGCCGCGGCAGGCGCCCACCTCCTCCGGTTATCGCAAGCAGCGCGGCCGCTAGCCCCCACCTGCTGCTACTAGCTGCGGGCGTGGCGCGCTCCGCGCACCGCGAGTCGGGCTCGCAGAGGTTCTAGCCCAAGTGGAGCTGCGCGTCCAGTTTCCCGGGAGACTGCGTCCCCGCCCCCAGGCAGCTGTGGGCGGAGTCGGCGCGGGGCGGGGCCTTCGGGCTCAGGGCTCCCATTGGGGCGGCGCGAGAGGGCGTGTCCTCCGCGGAGCTGAGCCGCTGGGTTGGTGGCTTCTGCCCGCCGACTCCTTGCCCTTCTGGACAAGGATTATCTTGTCTGCCCATCACTGATTAAGCTAGTTTAAGCAGCGCTGTCTTGTGCCGAGCTCCGTGCTAAATCCTTCACCTTGATTATTTCATAGACTCTCTAGAAAGTCAGGGCTTCGACTGCTCAGTTTGTCTGACAAGCAAGGGAACTAAGTCACAAAGTGGCTGCGCAACAAGGAGAAAGTGGAACCTGAATTCAAGCCCAGCGCCAAGGGCTTTTCTTCACCTTGCTGAAAGTTGTCCGAGTATTACCAGAAAAGAGCTAACCCGACGGGACAACTTCTCTGATTGTGGAAATATAAGATCTAGGTATTCGAAACCCTGATTCTGACCTTCACCTGCTACTTAATGGAATGTTAATACGCCCAATAAGAGAATGGATAGCGATCTTTGTGCATTGCAAAGTAGTACTAAAATTATCACACAATCCAAGAGTAAAAGATCACGGGAGAAAAGTTCCCAGATTAGAATCAGCCCCCATGATATTGCAATGGAAATTCAGCATGGCATATTGACGTCTGTTGAGTCTATTAAGGAAACTCAGATTACTAATGTAGCCAGAATTTTGAGGGCGGAGTCCTTGAACTAAAAACTTTTTTAATGGGCCCTCTTTAATTGTTCATTTCAAAATAAAAACTTCAATCCCCACTCTTTCACAGGAGCTATGGAGGAGTGTTGCCCTCAGGAATCCATTATAATAACTAATTATTGAGGGCACCGTTGTAGCTCAGTCTGTTGACCTTGGGACTCTTGATTTCCAGTGAGTCATGATTCCAGATCGTGGGATCAAGCCCCCAGTGGGCTCTGAGCGTGGATCCTACTTGAGATTATCTCTCCTCTCACCCTCTGCTGCCTCCTCCCCTGCCCCCCTTCACAAACTCACTTTTTCAAAATAAACCAAAAAAAAAAAAACACCTCATTATTGATAAATAGGTATTTCTAAAAAGATTCAGAGATTCAATTATTTCTCTTTTTGGAATTAAGTCTGATAACCATCTGTAAGCTTTTCTAGTGACATGATCAGATTCCTGAATCAGCACATGCTCCTGGAAAGCCTTTATAATGGCTTCAAGGCATTAAGGGTGCTATATGTGGGCCACAGCAA
Source organism: Crocuta crocuta (assembly GCF_008692635.1). Taxonomy (NCBI): domain Eukaryota; kingdom Metazoa; phylum Chordata; class Mammalia; order Carnivora; family Hyaenidae; genus Crocuta; species Crocuta crocuta. The sequence continues at coordinate 1,209,498 of NW_027529173.1, forward strand.
TCCTTGAGCCTTCAATGGCTGGTATGCAAGTCTGGGAATCCCTGCAAACACATTGGACTTCTTAGTCTCTCCTCTCACCCCTATATACCAGCTTTGCATCCCCATCCAAGATAAACAAAAATGCCGTAAATAAGAGTTGGCTTAAATTGAAAGTGAAAACCACTTTCAGATTCAGAAGAAAAATAAAAACCTAGATGGTAAGGCTAACATTAAAGTACAGTTTTCAAATAGTTAAATGTATAACTCAAAATACAGAATGAAGACATGTCAAAGATCTAGTCAACTCATTTATTGAGATAACCAACAAAACAGTGAAATTGGTTCCACAGGGAATTAGAGAAAAAGATTTCTAGTCAGTGGAGAAAGATTGTTGGAGTAAGATTACTAGGTTAGATACAATACTTCTTAATGTCCTCCAGGACACTATAATGTTAACATTTGCTTGTTTTTTAATAATTCCATTTCAGACATAATTTACATCTGTAATAAACAAAAATCTAGAAATAAAAATATAGCTTTATAGAGTTTAGATCTGTAACCAGTAGTAAATAATGAGTCAAAGAGGTACATTTCCATAGACAATTAAGTAATCTTTCGGTGGACCAGTTGAATGATGTTCCAGTGTGACACTGAAGAAACATGCTGCCTTTCCTTTCTCTCTGGTAATTCCCAAGTTTTAAATAAATTTTCTTATTAATAGCTAACATGTATCAAGTACCAACCAACCAAGGGCTATGTACTGTACTGAGTTCATTTATTTGCTCTGCAAATATTTATTGAATGCCAACTAAGTGCTAAGCACTGTTCCAAATGCTGAGAATACAATAGACTAAGTTCTTGCTTTCATATTAGTGATATGAACTAGACTTACATCGGCTAGACTGGAGGTACACCCATTGTGTGCGCCTTCCACTTCTACCACTATTTAGTGTGTGACTTTGACCAGTTACTTACCTTCTCAGTTTCCTCATCTAAAATAGGAATAATAAAATGGCAGATATGATGATTTTTCAGTAAATATTCCCTCCCACTTTTCTGTTCCTTTGAAGTTGTATTTGGCCGTATGACTTGTGTGGGTCAATGGGATGTTAGCAGACATGACACAAAGGCTTGAAATGTGTTTACATGGTGGGGCTTGCTCTCTTGTGCCCCTGTCATTGTCATGAGCAGAACGTTCCCAGTGAGGTCTGGTGGAAGGAACGAATCTGGACCCAACTTGAGCTCAGAGGCAAGTCCAGGTAAGCCTGATCTAGATCAATCCACCCTCGGTCAAACTACAGATACAGGAAAAATAATAAATGATTATTGTTTTAAGCCTCCTAATTGTGGTTGGTTTGTGATTCAGCAATACTGTAGCATGGCAATAGTCAATCAGAGGGTTAAATATATAGAAAGCACAAACACTTGGGTCAATGTCTGGTACACTTAGGCATTACAGGGAGTTTATCATTAGTTAGGGAGTGGAAAACATGAGAAACTAAACAAGCAAAGGTATAATATGCTTATTATGTCAGATAATGATAGGTTCTAAGAAGAAAAGCCAAGGAGGGTAAAGAGCGGGGGAGGACAATGCTAATTAGTATTAGTGTTCAAGAAAGTCTCAGTTTTGAGCAGAAATGTAAGTGAGGAAGTGAGCCACGGATTCTGGGAGAAGATTATTCCAGGCAGAGGACAGAGCACATAGACCCCTAGAGATGATACTTGGTGTTTGGACAAACAGCAAGGCCAGTAAGAAGGAAAATAGTAGGAAAAGGGGAGAAAGAAGAAACATGCGACCAAATCATGTAGGGCTATGGTAATAGCTGCGTTGTTCTAAAACCTAGATGGTGTGGTAGAAACTGCTACCTGTCCCCAGTGTCTGCCTAACATGTGTTACTTCAGGTAATAGAACACTTACCCCTTTCCAAGTTTTAATGGAACTCATGGTCATCCAACTGGAAATTTCATTTCCTAGTTACTCTTGTAACTAATGGGAAGTGAAAGTAATGAGGTACCATTTTTGTGTCATGTTCTTAAAAAGAATCTGCAACCCTCCATTTCTTTTGCCTTCCCACCTTGCTGGCCAGCATACGGACATGGTGTGCGAGTCATGTTCAATCATGCAAATGATCCTTAAGCATATGAAAAGCTGGTCAATGTCCCTCACCAAAAAAAAAATATATACATAAATTCAAACTACAGTACAATACTATTTTTTCACTTGACGTATTCTTTACGTTTAAGACTTACGTATTCTTTAAGATTCTTTAAGATTGACGTATTCTTGCCATGACTAGGGAAACAAGCACTCACATGACTGCTGGGTGTTCAAAATGATACAATTCCAGAGAATTAGTTAATTTCTAGAAAAATTACCTATGCATTTGCCCTTTTACGCAGCAATCTTTCTTCTAGGCATCTATACAGAAAGATGGTTATCACAGCACTATTTTTTTTTTTTGGAACTAGGTCATATTCATTTTATTTATTTATTTATTTATTTTTTTACAAATAGTTTATTGTCAATTTTTTAAAATATTTTTATTTATTTCTAGGAGAGAGAGAGAGAGAGAGACAGCATGAACAGGGGTGGGTCAGAGAGAGGGGGAGACACAGACTCTGAAATAGGCTCCAGGCTCTGAGCTGGCAGTCAGCACAGAGCCCGACGCGGGGCTCGAACC